>NC_053037.3:17694677-17999437 GCF_002575655.3 Aegilops tauschii subsp. strangulata | reverse complement strand
CCGGTCCTTGCGAAGGTTAAAACAACACCAACTTGACAAACTATCGTTGTGGTTTTGATGCGTAGGTAAGAACGGTTCTTGCTAAGCCCGTAGCAGCCACGTAAAACATGCAACAACAAAGTAGAGGACGTCTAACTTGTTTTTGCAGGGCATGTTGTGATGTGATATGGTCAAGACATGATGTGATATAATGTGTTGTATGAGATGATCATGTTTTGTAACCGAGTTATCGGCAACTGGCAGGAGCCATATGGTTGTCGCTTTATTGTATGAGATGCAATCGCCATGTAATAGTTTTACTTTATCACTAAGCGGTAGCGGTAGTCGTAAAAGCAATAAGTTGGCGAGACGACAACGATGCTACGATGGAGATCAAGGTGTCGCGCCGGTGACGATGGTGATCATGACGGTGCTTCGGAGATGGAGATCACAAGCACGGTGCTTCGGAGATGGAGATCACAAGCACAAGATGATGATGGCCATATCATATCACTTATATTGATTGCATGTGATGTTAATCCTTTATGCATCTTATCTTGCTTTGATTGACGGTAGCATTATAAGATAATCTCTCACTAAAATTACAAGATAAAAGTGTTCTCCCTGAGTATGCACCGTTGCAAAAGTTCTTCGTGCTGAGACACCACGTGTTAATCGGGTGTGATAGGCTCTACGTTCAAATACAACGGGTGCAAAACAGTTGCACACGCGGAATACTCAGGTTAAACTTGACGAGCCTAGCATATACAGATATGGCCTCGGAACATAGAGACCGAAAGGTCGAGCGTGAATCATATAGTAGATATGATCAACATAGTGATGTTCACCATTGAAACTACTCCATCTCACGTGTTAATCGGACATGGTTTAGTTGCTTTGGATCACGTAATCACTTAGATGATTAGAGAGATGTCTATCTAAGTGGGAGTTCTTAAGTAATATGATTAATTGAACTTAAATTTATCATGAACTTAGTCCTGATAGTATTTTGCAAATTATGTTGTAGATCAATAGCTCGCGTTGTTGCTTCCCTGTGTTTATTTTTTGTTCCTAGAGAAAAATTATGTTGAAATATGTTAGTAGCAAAGATGCGGATTGGATCCATGATCTGAGGATTATCCTCATTGCTGCACAGAAAAATTATGTCCTTGATGCACCGCTAGGTGACTGACCTATTGCAGGAGCAGATGCAGACGTTATGAACGTTTGGCTAGCACAATATGATGACTACTTGATAGTTTAGTGCACCATGCTTAACGGCTTAGAATCGGGACTTCAAAGACGTTTTGAACGTCATGGACCATATGAGATGTTCCAGGAGTAGAAGTTAATATTTCAAGCAAATACCCGAGTTGAGATATATGAAATCTCCAACAAGTTCTATAGCAAAAAGATGGAGGAGAATCGCTCAACTAGTGAGCATGTGCTCAGATTTTCTGGGTACTACAATCGCTTGAATCAAGTGGGAGTTTATCTTCCAGATAAAATAGTGATTGACAGAATTCTCTAGTCACCATCACCAAGTTAGTAGAACTTCGTGATGAACTATAGTATGTAAGGGATGACGAAAGTAATTCCCGAGCTCTTCGTGATGCTGAAATCGACGAAGGTAGAAATCAAGAAAGAACATCAAGTGTTGATGGTTAACAAGACCACTAGTTTCAAGAAAAGGGCAAAGGGATAGAAGGGGAACTTCAAGAAGAACGGCAAGCAAGTTGCTGCTCAAGTGAAGAAGCCTAAGTCTGGTCCTAAGCCTGAGACTAAGTGCTTCTACTGCAAAGGGACTGGTCACTGGAAGCGGAACTACCCCAACTATTTGGTGGATAAGAAGGATGGCAAAGTGAACAAAGGTATATTGGATATACATGTTATTGATGTGTACTTTACTAGTGTTTATAGCAACCCCTCGGTATTTGATACTAGTTCAGTTGCTAAAGAGTAGTAACTCGAAACGGGAGTTGCAGTATAAACAGAGACTAGTAAAAGGCGAGGTGACGATGTGTGTTGGAAGTAGTTCCAAGATTGATATGATCATCATCGCACACTCCCTATACTTTCGGGATTAGTGTTGAAACTAAATAAGTGTTATTTGGTGTTTGCATTGAGCATGAATATGATTTGATCATGTTTATTGCAATACGGTTATTCATTTAAGTTAGAGAACAATTGTTGTTCTGTTTACATGAATAAAAAACCTTTTATGGTCATACACACCAACGAAAATGGTTTGTTGGATCTCGATCGTAGTGATACACATATTCATAATATTGAAGCCGAAAGATACAGAGTTAATAATGACAGTGCAACTTATTTGTGGCACTGCCGTTTGGGTCATATCGGTGTAAAGCGCATGAAGAAACTCCATACTGATGGAATTTTGGAATCACTTGATTTTGAATCACTTGGTACTTGCGAACCGTGCCTCATGGGCAAGATGACCAAAACACCGTTCTCCGGAACTATGGAGAGAGCAACAGATTTGTTGGAAATCATACATACAGATGTATGTGGTCCGATGAATATTGAGGCTCGTGGCGGATATCGTTATTTTCTCACCTTCACAGATGATTTGAGCAGATATGGGTATATCTACTTAATGAAACATAAGTCTGAAACATTTGAAAAGTTCATATAATTTCAGAGTGAAGTGGAAAATCATCGTAACAAGAAAATAAAGTTTCTACGATCTGATCGTAGAGAAGAGTATTTGAGTTACGAGTTTGGCCTTCAGTTAAAACAATGTGGAATAGTTTCACAAATTCATGCCACCTGGAACACCACAGCATAATGGTGTGTCCAAACATCATAACCGTACTTTATTGGATATAGTGCAATCTATGATGACTCTTACCAATTTACCACTATCGTTTTGGGGTTATGCTTTAGAGACGGCTGCATTCATGTTAAATAGGGCACCATCGAAATCCGTTGAGACGACGCCTTATGAACTGTGGTTTGGCAAGAAACCAAAGTTGTCGTTTCTTAAAGTTTGGGGTTGTGATGCTTATGTGAAAAGGTTTCATCCTGATAAGCTCAAACCCAAATCGGAGAAATGTGTCTTCATAGGATACCCAAAGGAGACAGTTCGGTACACCTTCTATCACAGATCCGAAGGCAAGACATTCGTTGCTAAGAATGGATCCTTTCTAGAGAAGGAGTTTCTCTCGAAAGATGTGAGTGGGAGGAAAGTAGAACTTGATGAGGTAACTATACCTGCTCCCTTATTGGATCACAGAAATATGTTCCTCTGACTTCTACACCAATTAGTGAGGAAGTTAATGATGATGATCATGTAACTTCAGATCAAGTTACTACCAAACCTCGTAGGTAAACCAGAGTAAGATCCGCACCAGAGTGGTACGGTAATCCTGTTCTGGAGGTTATGTTACTAGACCATGACGAACCTACGAACTATGAAGAAGCGATGGTGAGCCCAGATTCCGCAAAATGGCTTGAGGCCGTGAAATCTGAGATGAGATCCATGTATGAGGACAAAGTGTGGACTTTGGTTGACTTGCCCGATGATCGGCAAGCAATTGAGAATAAATGGATCGTCAAGAGGAAGACGGACGCTGATAGTAGTATCACTATCTACAAAGCTAGAATTGTCGCAAAAAGGTTTTCGACAAGTTCAAGATGTTGACTACGATGAGAGTTTCTCACTCGTATCTATGCTTAAGTGTGTCTGAATCATGTTAGCAATTGCCACATTTTATGAAATATGGCAAATGGATAAACAAAACTGCATTCCTTAATGGATTTATTAAAGAAGAGTTGTATATGATGCAACCAGGAGGTTTTGTCAATCCTAAACGTGCTAACAAAATATGCAAGCTCCAGCGATCCATCTATGGACTGGTGCAAGCATCTCGGAGTTGGAATATACACTTTGATAAGTTGATCAAAGGATATAGTTTTATACAGACTTGCGGTGAAGCATGTATTTACAAGAAAGTGAGTGGGAGCACTACAACATTTCTGATAAGTATATGTGAATGACATATTGTTGATCAGAAATAATGTAGAATTATTCTGCAAAGCATAAAGGAGTGTTTGAAAGGAGCTTTTCAAAGAAAGACCTCCGTGAAGCTGCTTACATATTGAGCATCAAGATCTATAGAGATAGATGAAGACGCTTGATAAGTTTTTCAATGAGTACATACCTTAACAAGATTTTGAAGTAGTTCAAAATAGAACAGTCAAAGAAAGAGTTCTTGCCTGTGTTACAAGGTGTGAAATTGAGTAAGACTCAAAGCCCGACCATGGCAGAAGATAGAAAGAGAATGAAAGTCATTCCCTATGCCTTGGCCATAGGTTCTATAAAGTATGCCATGCTGTGTACCAGATCTATTGTATACCCTACACTGATGTTGGCAAGGGAGTACAATAGTGATTTAGGAGTAGATCACTGGACAGCGGTCAAAATTATCCTTAGTGGAATAAGGATATGTTTCTCGATTATGGAAGTGACAAAGGTTTGTCGTAAAGGGTTACGTCGATGCAAGTTTTGACACTAATCTAGATGATTCTAAGTCTCGGTCTAGATACATATTGAAAGTGGGAGCAATTAGCTAAGAGTAGCTCCGTGCAGAGCATTGTAAACTTAGAAATTTGCAAAATACTTACGGATCTGAATGTGACAGACCCGTTGACTAAAATTATCTCACAAGCAAAACATGATCACACCTTAGTACTCTTTGGGTGTTAATCACATAGCGATGTGAACTAGATTATTGACTCTAGTAAACCCTTTGAGTGTTTGTCACATAGAGATGTGAACTATGGGTGTTAATCACATGGTGATGTGAATTTTTGATGTTAAATCACATGGCGATGTGAACTAGATTATTGACTCTAGTGCAAGTGGGAGACTGAAGGAAATATGCCCTAGAGGCAATAATAAAGTATTATATATTTCCTTATATCATGATAAATGTTTATTATTCATGCTAGAATTGTATTAACCGGAAACATAATACATGTGTGAATACATAGACAAACAGAGTGTCACTAGTATGCCTCTACTTGACTAGCTCGTTAATCAAAGATGGTTATGTTTCCTAGCCATAGACATAAGTTGTCATTTGATTAACGAGATCACCTCATTAGGAGAATGACGTGATTGACTTGACCCATTCCGTTAGCTTAGCACCCGATCGTTTAGTATGTTGCTATTGCTTTCTTCATGACTTATACATGTTCCTCTGACTATGAGATTATGCAACTCCCGTTTACCGGAGGAACACTTTGTGTGCTACCAAATGTCAAAACGTAAATGGGTGATTATAAAGGTGCTCTACAGGTGTCTCCAAAGGTACTTGTTGGGTTGGCGTATTTCGAGATTAGGATTTGTCACTCCGATTGTCGGAGAGGTATCTCTGGGCCCACTCGGTAATGCACATCACTATAAGCCTTGCAAGCATTGTGACTAATAAGTTAGTTGCGGGATGATGTGTTACGGAACGAGTAAAGAGACTTGCCGGTAACGAGATTGAACTAGGTATCGAGATACCGACAATCGAATCTCGGGCAAGTAACATACTGATGACAAAGGGAACAACGTATGTTGTTATGCGGTCTGACCGATAAAGATCTTCGTAGAATATGTGGGAGCCAATATGGGCATCCAGGTCCCGCTATTGGTTATTGACCGGAGACGTGTCTCGGTCATGTCTACATAGTTCTCGAACCCGTAGGGTCCGCACGCTTAAAGTTACGATGACAGTTTTATTATGAGTTTATGTATGTTGATGTACCGAAGGAGTTCGGAGTCCCGGATGAGATCGGGGACATGACGAGGAGTCTCGAAATGGTCGAGACGTAAAGATCGATATATTGGACGACTATATTCGGACTTCGGAAAGGTTCCGAGTGATTCGGGTATTTTTCGGAGTACCGGAGAGTTACGGGAATACGTATTGGGCCTTATTGGGCCATACGGGAAAGAAGGAAAAGGGCCTCAAGGGTGGCCGCACCCCTCCCCTTGGTCTGGTCCGAATTGGACTAGGGAAGGGGGGCGCCCCCTTCCTTCCTTCTCTTTTTCCCTTCCTCTTTTCCTATTCCATATGGGAGGTGGAATCCTACTAGGACTAGGGAGTCCTAGTAGGACTCCACACTTGGTGCACCCCCTCCTAGGGCCGGGCTCCTCCTCCCTTGCTCCTTTATATACGGGGGCAGGGGGCACCCCAGAGACACAACAATTGATCCTTGAGATCTCTTAGCCGTGTGCGGTGCCCCCCTCCACCATATTACACCTCGATAATACCGTTGCGGAGCTTAGGCGAAGCCCTGCGTCGGTGGAACATCATCATCGTCACCACGCCGTCGTGCTGACGAAACTCTCCCTCAACACTCGGCTGGATCGGAGTTCGAGGGACGTCATCGAGCTGAACGTGTGTAGAACTCGGAGGTGCCATACGTTCGGTACTTGATCGGTCGGATCGTGAAGACGTACGACTACATCAACCGCGTTGTGATAACGCTTCCGCTGTCGGTCTACGAGGGTACGTGGACAACACTCTCCCCTCTCGTTGCTATGCATCACCATGATCTTGCGTGTGCGTAGAATTTTTTTTGAAATTACTACGTTCCCCAACACTTGATCTGTAATCTAGTTGTTATGTTCACGTGCGCACACAATGATAAAATAGCCTGTTTGTTTTATATCTGTTTGCCCATGATATGAATGATGTCATACTATGTTCATCCTACTTTAAACCATGTCTATTTATCCTTAGATGTCAACGAATGTGAAGAAATAGACAATACAGTAGGCATGCTACTTGGGCATATGTTCCGAAAGTGATTTTATTATGTAGTTGGCACTACAATACATGCTAATGTATTACAGTAGTTCACCAAAATAAGTTATGTATAAACGTTTAACCTACTTTGTTTGTTTTTGTCTCATTAGTAACTTATCTGGTACACTAATCTACAAGTTCAAACTTTCAGGAAGCTATGGAACAAATGATTGAACAGCCACAACCACCTGAAGGTGACGAGGCTACTACAGGCACAATGTCACCTCTTGCTGCAGTGCATCAGTATCTCTCCACTAACAGTGCAAAAAGCACCTTCCTGCGTAATTCTGGGTTGGTTGTCAAGGTAACCTCGTCCAAATCGCCTACTGAACAAAATCTTCCTGCTAGACAGAGTGATATATCTGTGCTCCAGACACAAGTCGAATCCCTAATGGACGTTGTTTCGGAAACAAGAATAGTGGTTGAGAAATGCCGTCAAGATATGAACGATTTTGAAACCAGACTATCAGACATTCGCTTCGTTGTTCAAGAGCAATGGCGGAAAAAAGGTGGAGATCGTGCTGCTCCATCAGATTCTACAGCCTGAAACATTAGCACTCAGGTCAAATGATCTGTGCTTCTATACATCTGATGGTGCTTTTATCTGGAAGGACTGTAAACTTTATGCCAACAGGCCTTTTGTTGTATGGTTGGAATTTATTTTGTTGTGATACAACATTTATGATGCTGCCTCAGGCTGCAGTAATTACGATGCTATTTTTGTATAGTGTAGGTTTATCTTAGTAATGTATTCGGCCGAAAGCTTCATAGGAGCCCAACATGCCAACATTCGTCGGGCCCATTCCAATTGGGCTAAAAACGATTACGGGCCGAAATTGGCATGTAGCCCACTAAAAATATCTGGGCCTAAATCAGCATAAGTTTTCATATTTTTCTGGTAGGCCTGTGCCCATAGTGGGCCTTTAACAGGCCTAAACATAATTTGGGCCCTCAGTAAAAATAGGCCGTTTACAGGTGTAAATATCTTTAGCCCATAAAAAACATGGGCCTTTAATAGACCGAAAGTGAGATTGGGCCCTGATTGTGCCAAATAACCCACTGGACTTAGCAGGCCGAAATGGTGGCCCATTTACGATGCGGATCCTTGACAGGCCGAAATTCGGACGGGCCGTAAATGCGCCGACCTAATACACGGGCCTTTAACAGGCCGGAACTTCGGTCGGGCTGGATTATCGTCATTTTTATATGGGCCATTAATGGGCCCGATATGACGTTGGGCCACATATGGCCCATGGTTTACGTCCGGCGTTAACAGGCCGAAAATGACAACAGGCCGAAAGTGGCCCAAAGCTATAGTGGGCCTCTAACAGGCCGAATGTCAGACATGGCCGAATATGACCCAAATCCTTCACGGTCGTTTATGGGCCGAAAGTTTTGATGGCCTGTAAATGGGCCCAAATGAAGCCGGACCTTTAACAGGCCGGAATACACCGGGCCGTAATTCGGCCCAATTACTTAGCGGACTGTTAACGGGCCAGAAGTGACCATGGGCTGCGTTGATGACAAGTTTAGGACAGGCCGTTGACGGGCCGATTTGACAGAGAATGTTGGGCCTTTAGCTGGGCCGGCCCATTATGGTCTGCAGAATCTTGTGGGCCTTTAGCTGGGCCGGCCCATTGTGGTCCGCAAAATCTTGTGGGCCTTTAGCTGGGCCGGCCCGTTATGGTCTGCAAAATCATGTGGGCCTTTAGCTGGGCCGGCCCATTATGGTCCGCTAAATTTTGTGGGCCTTTAGCTGGGCCGGCCCATTATGGTCCGCTAAATCTTATGGGCCTTCGGTTGGGCCGGCCCATTTAGGATCCGTCAGCCAATGAGAATTTTACATGTGGAAAATCGGCATTGGTCGTGGCTGTTAACGGGTTATCGGATCCAAAATCCGACCCGATAGCTTAACGGCGTTCCGTTACGGTGGATGCCACGTGTCGGTCACCCTTGACGAAAGCACTTCTGTGACGCGCGATTTATCGTCATGGAAGTGGACACTTCCGTGATGATAATTTTGGCAATGTCATGGAACACTTCTACGATAGCACAGGTATGACTATCTTGATTCTGTCATAAATTTGTCATGGATGTACATGCATGACAGAAAACGTGACCTACAATGTCATGGAACACTTCTACGACAGCACAGGTATGACTATCTTGATTCTGTCATAAATTTGTCATGGATGTACATGCATGACAGAAAACGCGACCTACTGTGACAAACACGTATCATCACGAAAGTGTATTTTTTTGTAGTGATTGTTTCTGCCATTCCATGACAGTCTCCACGAAAGTGCCTTTCGGCCAGGAGACATTGGGCAGCCTGCTCACCATGGCCCCTCCGCACTCCGCGTGTTGGCCATCTACCACCTTCGGCTTCACATTGAAGATTTTGAGCCACAGCCCAAAGTGAGGTTGGATGCGGAGGAAGGCCTACCACCCGACGATGAACGCCGAGATGTTGACAAAGGAGTTCGGGGATAGATCATGGAAGTCTATCCCGTAATAATACATCAGCCCGCGGACGAAAGGGTGGAGTGGAAACCCTAGCCCGCGGAAGAAATGAGGGATGAATACCACCCTCTCGTTGGGCTTCGGCGTGGGGACGACTTGTCCCTAGGCCGACAGACGGTGGGCGATTTCCTTCGCCAAGTACCCGGCCGCCCGAAGCTCAGTAATGTCCTTCTCCTTGACGGAGGAGGCCATCCACTTGCCTTGGCCTCCAGATCCGGACATGGTTGCGTACTAGCTTGAATGGGGAGAAGATCAGAACTTGGGCGATGGAGCTCAAGAGTGGAAGGGCGGAGGAAGAGAGAAGGCGTGGGAGAAGAAGGAGGAATCCTTATCCCCTTATAAAGGGTCACGAATGCCAAGCGCCTCCTCACTCGCCTTAAAACTCGCCTATTCCCGAGGGCTGTGTAAATAGCACGGTTGGGTTACTCATACCCGTATTGATGAGAATCCCGCAATAAGGGGACACGATCTCTACTTCGACAAGACGTGCCAATGGCAACTGCGTCTCGAAACGTGGAACGGCAGACACAAAATGGTCCGAAGTTGTGACCGGGCAGACGTGATGTCACGTTGTAAAAAGTTGTCAGCGGATTGGACTCATGGAGTATTATATTCTCTCTGCGGTTGTGTATGGTGTGAGTGACAGGTCCGGATACAATCATCATGTCTTGAGACTATCTTGGAGTTCGGAAAGAAGGGAACCCGCCTTGCAATGCCGAAGACAAATCTGCGCGCCGGACTCCTCGTCATTGAAGCCAGGTTCAGGGGCTACTGAGGGAGTCCTGGACTAAGGGGTGCTCGGGCGTCCGGCCTATTAACCATGGGCTGGACTGATGGGCTGTGAAGATACGAAGACCGAAGATGGCACCCGTGTCTGGATAGGACTCTCCTTGGCGACCGAATATGTAGATTCCTTTCCTTTGTAGCCGACCTTGTGTAAGCCTAGATCCTCCCGGTGTCTATATAAACCGGAGGACTTAGTTCGGGAAGGCATATACTCATTACCATAGTCATACAGGCTAGACTTCTAGGGTTTAGCCATTACGATCTCGTGGTAGATCAACTCTTGTAATACTCATATCCATCAAGATCAATCAAGCAGGAAGTAGGGTATTACCTCCATAGAGAGGGCCCGAACCTGGGTAAACATCGTGTCCCCTGTCTCCTGTTACCATCGACCTTAGACGTTCAATTCGGGACCCCCTACCCGAGATCCGCCAGTTTTGACACCGACACTCACCACATCATGACAGTCGGTTTCGGCTTTCTCTGCTGAGGTGCTTGACCAGATGAACCGGAAGCACAATTGCAGTAGTTCTCCCTTTACTACCCTAGCCAATAGAGCGGAACGTAAGGTAGCAAGCATAGGAGCCGGGCAACCCAACTATTGACCCAAGACATGATTCGGAGTTGATGCATATAAGGCCAAACTCGCGACGCCGAAGTATGCTATAAAGCTGTTCGGACTTGTCAGCAACTCATTTGTTCCCATACCGAGCCCCTGGCAAGTTATGCCGAGGTATGTGTGTGCAACAACCATAGAGCCAAATTCAGTTTTTTTTGGAAAAAAGCGAATGTTGAATGCGCATTTATGTTTACTGGGACCTGAGTGATATGCCAATATTTATTTTATAGATAACAAAGCCGCAACCCCGGTTATTTGACATGCCCGGGGTCGAAGGCGGAGGAAAAAGGCACATTACAGGCTCGAAATAAAGAGTGCGGTCTACAAAAAGTTGTTTTGGACCTCCTGTCGCACGTCTACGCCGCCTGTCCTCGGTGAGGGGACTCCTTGGCGGAAATAGCCCCCTAGGTGAGTGTACGGATCCGAACTCCACTAGAGTCCGTTAGATGTTTAGCCTTTGCGTCACCTGTAGTAAAGGATAATGAAAAAAGAAAGAGTAATTAGAAAAAAAGGTTACGGGAGTGCTTGCAGGCTCGTCCGTATTGTCTTCCGCCGATGCCCAGGGTATCTTAAGTGCATAGTTATGTATGCACGATACAAATTTCGCAGGTATATGAGGTGGGCGGTGGAAGTTGAACTGCTAGGTCCGCTCCGGAATTGGTCGATCCTGTTGTATGGAGACCGGTGGCTTAATGGCCGGCAAGGTGTGGGGTTTAATGAGACCGCTTTGTACTTCGGCTGAGGTTGCCGCAGTATGATCTTTAGTCCGGAGGGAGTGTTTCTCCTGCTCCCATGTGGAGTTGTGTGTCACGTATACCATGTTCACTGTTTTTACTTTGGGGGGAAATTGCTTCTAACCCCCGGTATTTGGTTGGTGAGTCCCTTCGTCGTCGCTATCACTGGGCGGCCTCCTCCCCTTGTATTCGGCGTTGAGCTTGCCGGCCTGCTTGAAGACTCAACAGCTTCTGTTGGTATGGTTAGCTGGCTTATCGGGGTGGCCATGAATCTGGCAGGGCCGATCCAATAACTTGTCTAAATTGGATGGTCTGTCTCGTTTTTCCTTGAAGGGATTTTTCCTTTGACCGGGTTTGGGACCGACGAATCCGGCGTTGACCGCAGTGTCGCGCGTTCTTTCGTTATCATTGCGACATTTGTGCTTGCTGCGCCGTGGCTTGCCGTTGCCATCTCGGACTTCGGAAGTGCCCGAATCGCTGGCGTTGTTGCTTCTACGAGCGAGCCAGCTGTCTTCTCCCGCGCAAAAGCGGGTCATTAGAGCGGTAAGGGCTGACATGGATTTTGGTTTTTCTTGATTGAGGTGGCAGGCAAGCAACTCGTCACGGACGCTGTGTTTGAAGGCCGCTTGGGCTTCCGCGTCCGGACAGTCAACGATTTGGTTCTTTTTTACTAAGAACCTAGTCCAGAGCTTCCTGGCTGACTCTCCGGGCTGCTGGATAATGTGACTTAAGTCGTCGGCGTCTGGTGGCCGGACATATGTACCTTGGAAGTTGTCGCGGAAGGCGTCTTCCAAGTCCTCCCAGCTGCTAATAGAGTTTTCCGGCAGACTGTTTAACCAGTACCGAGCTGGTCCTTTGAGTTTTAACGGCAGGTATTTGATGCCGTGAAGGTCGTCTCCGTGGGCCATGTGGATATGGAGGAGGAAATCCTCGATCCATACCACGGGATCAGTTGTTCCGTCGTATGATTCGATATTCATGGGTTTAAACCCATCTGGGAATTCATGCTCCATTACTTCGTCTATGAAGCAAAGAGGATGCGCGGCGCCTCTGTATTGGGCCGCACTGCGACGTAGCTCCGATCGAGTCCATCTGCGGTTTTCGGCCCGGGCGTGATTAGGCTTGTCGCGTCCGAGTAGATATTCGTCGCTGCGAGTCGGGGCGCATCCTCGTGATCCGTAGATCGATCTAGCATGTTTTGCTCTGCTGTCCGGGCCCTGCCGGGGGTCGTATGTATAACCCTGAGCTGTTTTATCCCTGCCTTTATGGCAAGGTGGGGCGGGCTAGTGTTCGGCTTGACTTGCCGCTCTGTCATGACCGCGTTATGGTCGATTAGCCGTATTGTGTGATGATGGTATGGGCTCCAGCGCCTCATCACCGTACTGAGGTAGCAATTTGCGCTTCGGGTAACTTTTGGTTGGGCCACTAAGGCCGTATTCCTCGGCGGCTAGGACTTCGGTCCATCTATCATTGAGCAGATCTTGATCAGCTTGAAGCTGCTGCTGCTTCTTTTTCAGGCTCCTTGCAGTGGCTATTAGGCGGCGCTTAAAGCGCTCCTGCTCAAGGGCTCCTCAGGCACGATGAACTCCTCGTTGTTGAGGCTCTCTTCGTCTTCGGAGAGTGGAAGATAATTATTGTCCTCTCGGTCTTCGTTTACGGCCTGTTCGTCAGGGCTAACGTACTCGTCTTCCTGTTCATCCTGTTCGGTCGTTTGCTCACCGGGATCTTCATTGTCTTCGGCACCATCTGGTGTGATCGTCTCCTGTGCCGGTGTTGCTGTCCTTGCTGCGGCGGGATTTAGAGCGGCGCCGCTGATGCTGGCGCTTTGGTTGTGTCTTAGGAGGCTCATCCTTAGCTGGATTTTCCTTGTCCTCGCCGTTATTCTCTTTGGGTGTATCCACCATGTATACGTTGTACGAAGAGGTGGCCGTCCAGCGCCCGGTAAACGGCGGGTTTTGGCCATGCTCCACATCTGCATTGTCGTCCATAGCGTCGATGTCTTCGGAGCCGTAATCGAGCATGTCGCTCAAGTCCTCGACAGTGGCTATGTAATGGGTGGCGGGTGGGAAGCCAAATTCCCCGTCATCAGCCTCCAGTTCAGACCGGACATAGTTCGGCTGTGAGCCTTCCGCTAAGGATAGATTTCTTAATGAGTTTAATACGTCGCCTAAAGGTGAGTGCCGGAAGATATTTGCGGCGTTGAATTCGAAGATCGATAACTGATCAAGCATGTTTTTAGAACAAATATCATCCGCCGAACATAGAGAAAGATAGGGGCTTAATGTTTCGCCTCCCAACTTATTTATTATATAAATAATTGTCAACAATAATAATTCACATATAATTGAATGGCTATATATATATGCTTGGATCTTTCCCCACCACATGATGCTTGCCAACTAAAGAATAATTGAGGTTGAACTAAGAAGGAATACTATTGAATCTTGCATAAAAGTAGATACATGAAAGTAAAAGATAGGCCCTTCGCAGAGGGAAGCAGAGGTTGTCATGCGCTTTTTATTTTTGGATGTGCAAAACCTTAATGCAAAGGAACATCACGTTGTATTACCCTTTGTGATGGCAATCTTTATTATGCAGTTCGTCGCTTTTATTTCTTTACCATCACAAGTTCGTACAACACTCATTTTCCCTTACAATAAAAGATCATACATATTTAGGAGCAATTTTTATTGCTTTTTGCACCGATGACAACTTACTTGAAGGATCTTATTCAATCCATAGGTAGATATGGTGGACACTCATGGCATGAAACAGGGTTTAAGGGTTTTGGAGTATCTCTACTTAGTACAAAAAATTTGCTAGCAAAAGATTCTAAGAAAGCACCACATGTTAGGGGATCCAAAACAATATAACTTCTATGCAAATATACCCAAACATAACTCATTACGTTATCTTCCTTGTCCAACTTCAACTAATTTGCTCAAGTTTGAAAATAATTAATGGGGCTCACAATCATAGAAGATGTCCAAGATAGTATATTTATATGTGAAATCTCTCTTCCTTCAATATTCTTTCATGAATTGTTCAAGTGACCAATGTTGTGTTTGCTAACTTTCAATAAATTTTACTACTTATACTTCTTATATGTGAATTCATTACTCCCCATGGTATAAGCATATGAAGCATATATAATTTCAGATTTATGATATTAAATTCATTCAACCATTTACTCATAGGATATAAGTGAAGCACGAGAGTAAATGACAAAACTACCCCAAAAAGATATAAGTGAAGATCGATGAGTAGTCAAATAGTTAAATAGCCATGGGAGGACTCTCTCTCATTCAAGATTTCAGACCCAATGATTTTATTCAAAAAACAAGTAAAATTAAAATATGCTCCAAGCAAAACACATATATCGTGTGATGAATAAAAATATAGCTCCGAGTAACGTATACCACTAGTTTTGAAGACGAAAGAGGGGATGCCTTCCGGGGCATCCCCAAACTTAGGTGCTTGAGTCTTCCTTGAATATTACCTTGGGGTGCCTTGGGCATCCCCAAGCTTAGAGTCTTTCCAGTCCTTATTCTCCTCATATCGATATGTCACCCAAAACATGAAAACTTCAATCACACAAAACTTAACGGACCTTCGTGAGATGGGTTAGTATGATAAAGAGCAAATCATTCATTTTGGTACTGTCAAGATAATATTCATAATTGTTCTCACAAAATGCCTACTGTACCCTATAATTTCTACAATTTATATTGAGCAATATAAGTCGTAGAAACTAGAAAACAAGCAAACTATGCATTGAAAACAGAATCTGTCAGAAACAGAACAGTCTGTAATGATCTGAACAACAACCATACTTATGCTACTCCAAAACTTCTGAAAAAAGAGGACAACCTAGGCAATTTGTATATCAATCTTGTGTAAAAATTGCAGATCAAAATCACGCTTCTGTGATTTTTAATTTTTTTGGTAATGAGCACAAAAGTTTCTGTTTTTCAGCAAAATCAAATCAACTACCACCATAGACCATCCCAAAGGTCTTACTTGGCACTTTATTGAAACAAAAGCTATAAAACAAAAGCTTAATCATGTGAACACACAAAAATAGTAAGGATAAATATTGGGTTGTCTCCCAACAAACACTTTCCTATAGTGCCTTTTTAGCTAGGCATGATATTTTAATGATACTCTTCCAAGCCCAATCTCCATGGTAATTTTTGTTCATACTCTAAAAGATATAAGTGAAGTTCATAGAGCATTCTACAATTAAGATAGATTGACCAATATCTAAGCTCAAAATATATAAGTGAAGCACACGAAGCATTCTATAAAGCCATACTCAAAAGATTTAAGTGAAGCACAGAGAGCATTCTATAAGGCCATACTCAAAAGATTTAAGTGAAGCACAAAGAGAATTCTATAAAGCCATACTCAAAAGATCTAAGTGAAGCACATGTAGCATTCTATAAACCAATGAAGGACTGTCACATACTAGCATGGTGCATATATGAAAAGAAAATAAAAATAAACACAAAAGACGCATATCATGTGGAAAAAATAAAAATCGAGGTATACTGATCATTGTTGAAGAAGAAAGATGGGATGCCAACTGGGGCATCCCCAAGCTTAGATGCTTGAGTATCCTTGAAATATTTATTTGGGGTGCCTTGGGCATCCCCAAGCTTGAACTCTTGCCTCTCCTTATTCTTCTCATATCGGTAACTCCTTGATCTTCGAACACTTCATCCACACAAAACTTAACAAAAAACCTCATGAGATCCTTAGTATATTAAAGCAAATCACTACCTTTAGGTACTGTTGTAAACTCATTATAATTTCATATTAGCACTATATCTACTATATTCCAACTTCACCATGGTTCATACCCCCCATACAACCCATAGATTCATCAAAATAAGCGAACAACACATAGAAAACAGAATCTGTCAAAAACAGGACAGTTTGTAGCAATCTGGAAACTTCATATACTTCTGTAACTCGAAAAATTCTAAAAAATAGGACAAAATAAAAAATTTGTATAGAAGTACTGGAAAAATTTCAGAAACTTTTGACGTTCTAGTAAAAAAGGTAAATTCACGTACTACAGCCAAAGTTTCTGTTTTTGCACCGCACATAGCAAACAAGCAATCTAATCATCCTAAAGCCAAAACGTGGCACATTATTTTTATAATACAATGGATATATACAAGGGGGTAATTCTTTTTGAGAAACTTCCATGAAAAATTCTATATTGTTTCTGTTGGGGAACGTAGTAATTTCAAAAAAATTCCTACGCACACGCAAGATCATGGTGATGCATAGCAACGAGAGGGGAGAGTGTTGTCCACGTACCCTCGTAGACCGACAGCGGAAGCGTTATCACAACGCGGTTGATGTAGTCGTACGTCTTCACGATCCGACCGATCAAGTACCGAACGTACGGCACCTCCGAGTTCTACACACGTTCAGCTCGATGACGTCCCTCGAACTCCGATCCAGCCGAGTGTTGAGGGAGAGTTTCGTCAGCACGACGGCGTGGTGACGACGATGATGTTCCACCGACGCAGGGCTTCGCCTAAGCTCCGCAACGGTATTATCGAGGTGTAATATGGTGGAGGGGGGCACCGCACACGGCTAAGAGATCTCAAGGATCAATTGTTGTGTCTATGGGGTGCCGCCCTGCCGCCGTATATAAAGGAGCAAGGAGGAGGCAGCCGGCCAAGGGAAGAGGTGCGCCAAAGGGGGGAGTCCTACTCCCACCGGGAGTAGGACTCCTCCTTTCCTTGTGGGAGTAGGAGAAGGGAAGGGGGAAGGAGAAAGAAGGAAGGGTGCGCCCCCCTTCCCTAGTCCAATTCGGACCAGACCATGGGGAGGGGTGCGGCCACCTTTTGAGGCCTTTCTCTCCTTTCCCGTATGGCCCATTAAGGCCCAATACGAATTCCCGTAACTCTCCGGTACTCCGAAAAATACCCGAATCACTCGGAACCTTTCCGAAGTCCGAATATAGTCGTCCAATATATCGATCTTTACGTCTCGACCATTTCGAGACTCCTCGTCATATCCCCGATCTCATCCGGGACTCCGAACTCCTTCGGTACATCAAAACTCAATAAAATTGTCATCGTAACGTTAAGCGTGTGGACCCTACGGGTTCGAGAACTATGTAGACATGACCGAGACACGTCTCCGGTCAATAACCAATAGCGGGACCTGGATGCCCATATTGGCTCCCACATATTCTACAAAGATCTGTATCGGTCAGACCGCATAACAACATACGTTGTTCCCTTTGTCACCGGTATGTTACTTGCCCGAGATTTGATCGTCGGAATCTCGATACCTAGTTCAATCTCGTTACCGGCAAGTCTCTTTACTCGTTCCGTAACACATCATCCCGCAACTAACTCATTAGTCACAATGCTTGCAAGGCTTATAGTGATGTGCATTACCGAGTGGGCCCAGAGATACCTCTTCGACAATTGGAGTGACAAATCCTAATCTCGAAATACGCCAACCCAACAAGTACCTTTGGAGACACCTATAGAGCACCTTTATAATCACCCATTTACGTTGTGATGTTTGGTAGCACACAAAGTGTTCCTCCGGTAAACGGGAGTTGCATAATCTCATAGTCATAGGAACATGTATAAGTCATGAAGAAAGCAATAGCAACATACTAAACGATCGGGTGCTAAGCTAACGGAATGGGTCAAGTCAATCACGTCATTCTCCTAATGAGGTGATCCCGTTAATCAAATGAAAACTCATGTCTATGGCTAGGAAACATAACCATCTTTGATTAACGAGCTAGTCAAGTAGAGGCATACTAGTGACACTCTGTTTGTCTATGTATTCACACATGTATTATGTTTCCGGTTAATACAATTCTAGCATGAATAATAAACATTTATCATGATATAAGGAAATATATAATACTTTATTATTGCCTCTAGGGCATATTTCCTTCAGTCTCCCACTTGCACTAGAGTCAATAATCTAGTTCACATCGCCATGTGATTTAATATCAATAATTCACATCACCATGTGATTAACACCCATAGTTCACATCTCTATGTGACCAACACTCAAAGGGTTTACTAGTCAATAATCTAGTTCACATCACTATGTGATTAACACCCAAAGAGTACTAAGGTGTGATCATGTTTTGATTGTGAGATAATTTTAGTCAATGGGTCTGTCACATTCAGATCCGTAAGTATTTTGCAAATTTCTATGTCTACAATGCTCTGCACGGTGCTACTCTAGCTAATTGCTCCCACTTTCAATATGTATCCAGACCGATACTTAGAGTCATCTAGATTTAGTGTCAAAACTTGCATCGACGTAACCCTTTACGACGAACCTTTTGTCACTTCCATAATCGAGAAACATATCCCTATTCCAGTAAGGATAATTTTGACCGCTGTCCAGTGATCTACTCCTAGATCACTATTGTACTCCCTTGCCAAGATCAGTGTAGGGTATACAATAGATCTGGTACACAGCATGGCATACTTTATAGAACCTATGGCCAAGGCATAGGGAATGACTTTCATTCTCTTTCTATCTTCTGCCGTGGTCGGGCTTTGAGTCTTTACTCAATTTCACACCTTGTAACACAGGCAAGAACTCTTTCTTTGACTGTTCTATTTTGAACTACTTCAAAATCTTGTTAAGGTATGTATTCATTGAAAAAACTTATCAAGCGTCTTGATCTATCTCTATAGATCTTGATGCTCAATATGTAAACAGCTTCACCGAGGTCTTTCTTTGAAAAAACTCCTTTCAACACTCCTTTATGCTTTGCAGAATAATTCTACATTATTTTCGATCAACAATATGTCATTCACATATACTTATCAGAAATGCTGTAGTGCTCCCACTCACTTTCTTGTAAATACAGGCTTCACCGCAAGTCTGTATAAAACTATATCCTTTGATCGACTTATCAAAGTGTATATTCCAACTCCGAGATGCTTGCACCAATCCATAGATGGATCGCTGGAGCTTGCATATTTTGTTAGCACTTTTAGGATTGATAAAACCTTCTGGTTGCATCATATACAACTCTTCTTAAATAAATCTATTAAGGAATGTAGTTTTGTTTATCCATTTGCCAGATTTCATAAAATGCGGCAATTGCTAACATGATTCAGATAGACTTTAAGCATAGATACGAGTGAGAAACTCTCTCATCGTAGTCAACACCTTGAACTTGTCGAAAACCTTTTGCGACAATTCTAGCTTTGTAGATAGTAACACTACTATCAGCGTCCATCTTCCTGTTGAAGATCCATTTAATTTCAATTGCTTGCCGATCATTGGGCAAGTCAATCAAAGTCCATACTTTGTTCTCATACATGGATCTCATCTCAGATTTCATGGCCTCAAGCCATTTTGCGGAATCTGGGCTCATCATCGCTTCCTCATAGTTCGTAGGTTCGTCATGGTCAAATAACATGACCTCCAGAACAGGATTACCATACCACTCTAGTGTGGATCTCACTCTGGTTTACCTACGAGGTTTGGTAGTAACTTGATCTGAAGTTTACATGATCATCATCATTAACTTCCTCACTAATTGTCGTAGGAGTCACAGGAACAGATTTCTGTGATGAAATACTTTCCAATAAGGGAGCAGGTACTGTTACCTCATCAAGTTATACTTTCCTCCCACTCACTTCTTTCGAGAGAAACTCCTTCTCTAGAAAGGATCCATACTAAGCAACAAAAGTCTTGCCTTCGGATCTGTGATAGAAGGTGTACCCAACTGTCTCCTTTGGGTATCCTATGAAGACACATTTCTCCGATTTGGGTTTGAGCTTATCAGGATGAAACTTTTTCACATAAGCATTGCAATCCCAAATTTTAAGAAACGACAACTTTGGTTTCTTGCTAAACCTCAGTTCATAAGGCGTCGTCTCAACGGATTTTGATGGTGCCCTATTTAACGTGGATGCAGCTGTCTCTAATGCATAACCCCAAAACGATAGCGGTAAATCAGTAAGAGACATCATAGATCGCACCATATCTAGTAAAGTCCGATTACGACGTTCGGACACACCATTACGCTGTGGTGTTCCAGGTGGCGTGAGTTGCGAAACTATTCCGCATTGTTTCAAATGTAGACCAAACTCGTAACTCAAATATTCTCCTCCACGATCTGATCGTAGAAACTTTATTTTCTTGTTATGATGATTTTCAACTTCACTCTGAAATTCTTTGAACTTTTCAAATGTTTCAGACTTATGTTTCATTAAGTAGATATACCCATATCTGCTTAAATCATCTGTGAAGGTGAGAAAATAACGATATCCGCCACGAGCCTCAACATTCATCGGACCACATACATCTGTATGTATGATTTCCAACAAATCTGTTGCTCTCTCCATAGTTCCGGAGAACGGTGTTTTAGTCATCTTGCCCATGAGGCACGGTTCGCAAGTACCAAGTGATTCATAATCAAGTGGTTCCAAAAGTCCATCAGTATGGAGTTTCTTCATGCGCTTTACACCAATATGACCTAAACGGCAGTGCCACAAATAAGTTGCACTATCATTATTAACTTGGCATCTTTTTGGCTTCAATATTATGAATATGTGTATCATTATGATCGAGATCCAACAAACCATTTTCGTTGGTGTGTATGACCATAGAAGGTTTTTATTCATGTAAACTGAACAACAATTGTTCTCTAACTTAAATGAATAACCGTATTGCAATAAACATGATCAAATCATATTCATGCTCAACGCAAACACCAAATAACACTTATTTAGTTTCAACACTAATCGCGAAAGTACAGGGAGTGTGCGATGATGATCATATCAATCTTGGAACTACTTCCAACACACATCGTCACCTTGCCTTTTACTAGTCTTTGTTTATTCTGCAACTCCCGTTTTCGAGTTACTACTCTTTAGCAACTGAACCAGTATCAAATACTGAGGGGTTGCTATAAACACTAGTAAGTACACATCAATAACGTGTATATCCAATATACCTTTGTTCACTTTGCCATCCTTCTTATCCACCAAATACTTGGGGCAGTTCCGCCTCTAGTGAACAGTCCCTTTGCAGTAGAAGCACTTAGTCTCAGGCTTAGGTACAGACTTGGGCTTCTTCACTTGAGTAGCAACTTGCTTGCCGTTCTTTTTGAACTTCCCCTTCTTCCCTTTGCCCTTTTCTTGAAACTAGTGGTCTCGTCAACCATCAACACTTGAAGTGGTCTCGTCAACCATCAACACTTGATGTTTTTCTTGATTTCTACCTTCGTCGATTTCAGCATCACGAAGAGCTCGGGAATTACTTTTGTCATCCCTTGCATACTATAGTTCATCACAAAGTTCTACTAACTTGGTGATGGTGACTAGAGAATTCTGTCAATCACTATTTTATCTGGAAGATAAACTCCCACTTGATTCAAGCGATTGTAGTACCCAGACAATCTGAGCACATGCTCACTAGTTGAGCGATTCTCCTCCATCTTTAGCTATAGAACTTGTTGGAGACTTCATATCTCTCAACTCGGGTATTTGCTTGAAATATTAACTTCAACTCCTGGAACATCTCATATGGTCCATGACATTCAAAACGTCTTTGAAGTCCCAATTCTAAGCCGTTAAGCATGGAGCACTAAACTATCAAGTAGTCATCATATTGAGCTAGCCAAACGTTCATAACGTCTGCATCTGCTTCTGCAATAGGTCTGTCACCTAGCGGTGCATCAAGGACATAATTTTTCTGTGCAGCAATGAGGATAATCCTCAGATCACGGATCCAATCCGCATCTTTGCTACTAACATTTTTCAACATAATTTTTCTCTAGGAACATATCAAAAATAAACACAGGGAAGCAACAACGCGAGCTATTGATCTACAACATAATTTGCAAAATACTATCAGGACTAAGTTCATGATAAATTTAAGTTCAATTAATCATATTACTTAAGAACTCCCACTTAGATAGATATCCCTCTAATCATCTAAGTGATTACGTGATCCAAATCAACTAAACCATGTCCGATCATCACGTGAGATGGAGTAGTTTCAATGGTGAACATCACTATGTTGATCATATCTACTATATGATTCACGCTCGACCTTTCGGTCTCCGTGTTCCGAGGCCATATCTGTTATATGCTAGGCTCGTCAAGTTTAACCTGAGTATTCCGCGTGTGCAACTGTTTTGCACCCGTTGTATTTGAACGTAGAGCCTATCACACCCGATCATCATGTGGTGTCTCAGCATGAAGAACTTTCGCAACGGTGCATACTCAGGGAGAACACTTATACTTTGATAATTTAGTGAAGGATCATCTTATAATGCTACCGTCAAACAAAGCAAGATAAGATGCATAAAGGATTAACATCACATGCAATCAATATAAGTGATATGATATGGCCATCATCATCTTGTGCTTGTGATCTCCATCTCCGAAGCACCGTGCTTGTGATCTCCATCTCCGAAGCACCGTCATGATCACCATCGTCACCGGCGCGACACCTTGATCTCCATCGTAGCATCGTTGTCGTCTCGCCAACTTATTGCTTTTACGACTATCGCTACCGCTTAGTGATAAAGTAAAACTATTACATGGCGATTGCATCTCATACAATAAAGCGACAACCATATGGCTCCTGCCAGTTGCCGATAACTCGGTTACAAAACATGATCATCTCATACAACACATTATATCACATCATGTCTTGACCATATCACATCACAACATGCCCTGCAAAAACAAGTTAGACGTCCTCTACTTTGTTGTTGCATATTTTACGTGGCTGCTACGGGCTTAGCAAGAACCGTTCTTACCTACGCATCAAAACCACAACGATAGTTTGTCAAGTTGGTGCTGTTTTAACCTTCGCAAGGACCGGGCGTAGCCACACTCGGTTCAACTAAAGTGAGAGAGACAGACACCCGTCGGTCACCTTTAAGCAACGAGTGCTCGCAACGGTGAAACCAGTCTCGTGTAAGCGTACGCGTAATGTCGGTCCGGGCCGCTTCATCTCACAATACCGCTGAACCAAAGTATGACATGCTGGTAAGCAGTATGACTTATATCGCCCACAACTCACTTGTGTTCTACTCGTGCATAGCATCAACGCATAAAACCTGGCTCGGATGCCACTGTTGGGGAACGTAGTAATTTCAAAAAAATTCCTACGCACACGCAAGATCATGGTGATGCATAGCAACGAGAGGGGAGAGTGTTGTCCACGTACCCTCGTAGACCGATAGCGGAAGCGTTATCACAACGCGGTTAATGTAGTCGTACGTCTTCACGATCCGACCGATCAAGTACCGAACGTACGGCACCTCCGAGTTCTACACACGTTCAGCTCGATGACGTCCCTCGAACTCCGATCCAGCCGAGTGTTGAGGGAGAGTTTCGTCAGCACGACGGCGTGGTGACGACGATGATGTTCCACCGACGCAGGGCTTCGCCTAAGCTCCGCAACGGTATTATCGAGGTGTAATATGGTGGAGGGGGCACCGCACACGGCTAAGAGATCTCAAGGATCAATTGTTGTGTCTATGGGGTGCCCCCCTGCCCCCGTATATAAAGGAGCAAGGAGGAGGCAGCTGGCCAAGGGAAGAGGCGCGCCAAAGGGGGAAGTCCTACTCCCACCGGGAGTAGGACTCCTCCTTTCCTTGTGGGAGTAGGAGAAAGAAGGAAGGGTGTGCCCCCCTTCCCTAGTCCAATTCGGACCAGACCATGGGGAGGGGTGCGGCCACCTTTTGAGGCCTTTCTCTCCTTTCCCGTATGGCCCATTAAGGCCCAATACGAATTCCCGTAACTCTCCGGTACTCCGAAAAATACCCGAATCACTCGGAACCTTTCCGAAGTCCGAATATAGTCGTCCAATATATCGATCTTTACGTCTCGACCATTTCGAGACTCCTCGTCATATCCCCGATCTCATCCGGGACTCCGAACTCCTTCGGTACATCAAAACTCAATAAAACTGTCATCGTAACGTTAAGCGTGCGGACCCTACGGGTTCGAGAACTATGTAGACATGACCGAGACACGTCTCCGGTCAATAACCAATAGCGGGACCTGGATACCCATATTGGCTCCCACATATTCTACGAAGATCTTTATCGGTCAGACCGCATAACAACATACGTTGTTCCCTTTGTCACCGGTATGTTACTTGCCCAAGATTTGATCGTCGGTATCTCGATACCTAGTTCAATCTCGTTACCGGCAAGTCTCTTTGCTCGTTCCGTAACACATCATCCCGCAACTAACTCATTAGTCACAATGCTTGCAAGGCTTATAGTGATGTGCATTACCGAGTGGGCCCAGAGATATCTCTCCGACAATTGGAGTGACAAATCCTAATCTCGAAATACGCCAACCCAACAAGTACCTTTGGAGACACCTGTAGAGCACCTTTATAATCACCCATTTACGTTGTGATGTTTGGTAGCACACAAAGTGTTCCTCCGGTAAACGGGAGTTGCATAATCTCATAGTCATAGGAACATGTATAAGTCATGAAGAAAGCAATAGCAACATACTAAACGATCGGGTGCTAAGCTAACAGAATGGGTCAAGTCAATCACGTCATTCTCCTAATGAGGTGATCCCGTTAATCAAATGAAAACTCATGTCTATGGCTAGGAAACATAACCATCTTGGATTAACGAGCTAGTCAAGTAGAGGCATACTAGTGACACTCTGTTTGTCTATGTATTCACACATGTATTATGTTTCCGGTTAATACAACTCTAGCATGAATAATAAACATTTATCATGATATAAGGAAATATATCATACTTTATTATTGCCTCTAGAGCATATTTCCTTCAGTTTCCATGAGCATGAACACAAGTGTTCAAGGTCGACCCTCACTTCTCCAATGCATAACCTTCCAATCACTTCTCTTTTTGAAAAAGTTTTTAGGCATAAGAGCTAGGCAAGTATTTTTTTGTATTTTGCATTCTTTTAATTTTTTTGTTTCACCAACAACTAAAGAAAACAAAAACTAAAGGGAAAACAAAATCTACTTAGTGAAGAAAGCAAACAAGCACACACGAGAATATCAACCCCACGCAATTGCTCCCCGGCAACGGTGCCAAAAAAGAGCTTGACAATCCCCAAGTGCAAGGAATCATCGTAGCAATTTCCAAAGGTGGAAATTATAAGTATGGAGTGTCGAACCCACAAGGAGCTAAAGGTAAGATCAATATTCTCTCAGGTCCTATCCGCCACTGATACGATTCTACGTCAACCGAACATTTGCTTCTATCTAGAAACGAGAAATAAAACTATGTTGTGGGTATGAAGAGGATAGCACTACTAGGGAAAAGCCTAGCAGTAGCGCGGGTCTAAGGGCTATTAGTAGCGGGGCACCACACTACTGATACGGCGCTACAACTAACGTTTAGCATTAGTGATTTTGACACGCGTTACTGCTATACCTATTTAGCAGTAGCGCTTCCCATACCAGCGCTACTGCTAAGTGGTTTAACAGTAGCGTTTTCCTGTCCAGCGCTAAAGAGCGCTACTACTATATTTTCCCATATCTTTTTTTTGCTACGTATGTGCGATGTTTTTTATAGGTTTTATACAGTATTCTAATCATATCATAAACATGCAATATGCTCATCATATCATACACATAATAGTCTCATCATATCATCCAACACAAATCATGTCGTCACATCATAATCACGATATAGCTATACAAGTCACATGACATGTCTCATCATACATAATGTAGTACTTCTTGAGGAGTCGGTTCATATCCCTCTCTCGCACTAGCGTGAACCTAAACTAACTATTGGCTGTCGCTTGGAAACCGGTACACCTGGGCCTGACACTCCGGCCACTCGTCGTATACTCCTGGCGTAGCACTACTTCGCCATCGATGATCTATGCACCTGCATCGTCACATGAGTCGACAATATGCAACATATATAGTTGAGCAACAGAAAGAGACAGACTTGGCAAAAATAGAAGCAACATATCATAAGCATAAATAACAAAGTTGATCGTACCCAAAATGCCCTAACTAGAGTGATATTCGCTAGTTGAGGAGGACGGTTTAATTACATCACAAATAAAGTTTCGTCGTGCATAACTCTATGACGAAACTTTGAGTAACTTCAATTTAAAAATCACTTGAAAAGTTCATCGGTTTTGAAAAAGTTCATCAACTTTTAAGAAAAGTTCAAAAAAATTGAAAAAAGCTCACGATTTTAAGAAAAGTTCACAGAAAAATCAAAAAGTTCAACAATTTTGAAAACAGTTCATCTAATTTGACAAAAGTTCATCAAAATTTGAAAAAAATAGTTCATTGAATTTGAAAAGGTTCATCAATGTTTTGTAAAAAGTTCACTGAATTTAAAAAAAGTTCATTGAATTGGAAAAAAAGTTCATCGAATTTGGAAAATAGTTCATCCATTTTCTTAAAAAGTTCACAAATTTTAAAAAAGTTCATCAGTTTTGAAAATTTGTTCATCAATTTGAACGAAAGTTCATGGATCTTGCGAAAAAGGTTCACCGGTTTTGAAGAAAAACCAGGGGAAAAATGAAAAACCGAATGTAAATGTCAAGAAAAACCACGATTGTAGAAAGGAATAAAAGGAGTGAAATGAATGTTTTACACAATCGTCTGAATGGCCGAGTGGCTGGTGCCGTTCACTTCGAGCACGAGGTCGCGGGTTCGAAATCATTTGTGTAGTTTTTCGTGGTTTCATCGTCTAGGCTCCGCGGCTATTGGTCCGTTTCTGCTATGTTTCTTTTTTTAATATATATAGGACAGCGCTAACTTCCACACGTACTGAAATTAAGCAATAGATCCGCACGATTCCTCCCTAGCTTGCATGCATGCATTAGCTTCATCTTATTTTCTTTCTTTTTTCTGTGTGTGTCCACTGTCCATTAGCAGTTAATTAGCAGCTACTAATCATATACATGCAGAAAAAATGAAATTGATGATGTCATCAAAGATTCTTTCCAATGCGAAAATTTAAAATATTTTGTAGCTCAAATCATTGGTCTGATTAAAAAACTATTTTCACATAAAAGATTCGTCGCGACGATACCTCCGAAACTAGATCCCATGTTGGTATGTTTCCATGACTTTTTTTGGGTAAAAAGTTATCATACCTAGGCTAAATAAGTTATCACCTATGTGGTACGCCAGTTACCATCCTGTTTACATGGAAATTACCGGGACATAAAAATGGCTCCCCCAACATTCCCTCCATATGCAAACGCAGTAGAGCACAGGAAACCTGATCTCATTGGAAATTCTCCCTATTTCGAAAATGTAAAATATTTTATAGCTCAAACTGTCCTTTTTGATTGAAAAATCATTCTCACATAAAAAAAATCATCGCGATGAGTACTTCGAAACTAGATCTCATGTTGACATGTTTTGATCACTTTTTTGGTCAAAAGTTACCGTAAAGTTATCAGTTATGTTATATGTATATTACTATATTAACATGTTATTTATGCAGAAGTGACCGGAGATGTGTTTTCAACGACTTCTTTCCCCTGGGTCAAATTTACCGTGGTATTTATACCTAAGTTATCAGCTCCAAATGCATACATTACGGTGCTATTTGCACAGAAGTAACCGGGGTATGTTTCAATAAATTTTTATTCGGGTCTAAAGTTACTGCGTTGTTTATACCTAAGTTATCAGGTCTATGATGTGTGAGTTATCATGCTATTGACAAAAAGTTACCGAACGTATATTTCATCAACAACCCTCCTCCACCCCTCTCCGCCGTCGCCAAAAGTTACCAGGACTGGCGCACATAAGTTATCATGTATGCGATGTGTGAGTTATCATTTTATTCACACAAAAAGTTACCAAGGGTATATTTCACCAACCACCCTCCCCTCACCCGGTTACCAAATTTACCAAGATCGGGGTACGTTAGTTATCAGGTCTACGATGTGTGAGTTACCGTGTTGTTCACATAAAAGTTACCGGGGGTATATTTCATCACCCCTCCCTCGCAAAAAGTACCAGGACCAGGGTGCATTGAACAATACTTTTTCAGGTAAAACTTACGCAGTGTTTCCACCTAAGTTATTAGGTATGCGGTGCTTATATTACCATGATATTTACGCAAAAATTATTGAGGTTATATTTTTCAACAAAATTTCCCCTCGGTGTCTAAGTTATCGCGGTGTTTGTACCTAAGATACCATGTATGCGGTGCTATATTATCATGCTACCGTACATAAGTTATTAGGGGTGTGTGGTCAACAACTTTTTTTTCTTGGTCAAAAGCTACCGCGGTGTTTGTAGCAAGATTATCAAGTCTATGGTGCGTACCCGGTATAAGTTATCGTGATGTTTATACTTGAGTTATCATGTCTGTGATGCGTATATTATCATGCTATTGATATATAAGTTACACAGAAATTACTGGGTATCTTTTCAATACTTTTTTTTCCGGATCAAAGTTATCTCATGGTGTTTGAACGCAAGTTACCGGAACTGGGGTGACTAAATTATCATGTAATTAACACAAAAATTTAAGGGGGGGGTGTTGTTTTCGACAACTTTTTTCTTGGGGTCAAACTTATCACGATATTTGTATGTTAGTTATCATGTTTACGGTGCGTAAATTATCATGCTATTTACATATAAAGTTACTCAGGGAACTTTTTAACCCCCCATGGGTTAAAGTTACTTTGGATATAACAACCTTTTCCTTTGGTTAAAGTTACGTGGTGTTTATACCTAAGTTATCGAATCTGCGAAGTGTCTGTTATCATACTACTTATCACAAAAGTTGTCGGGCTGCGTGAGCGGTGATGGTGATGCATGCATAGTTGAATAGCAGGTTTCCCGGGGGGATGGGCAGTTGGGAGCTCCATCGCAACCGCGAGCATCTCACCCGACATATGTCGAGTCGATCGGGACTGTCGAAAAACATAATGTTTGGTACTTAACCGTTTCAAGGCTTGCGGGCCGGCTGGCATGCTATGGTATTTACACAAAAATTTACCGGGAGTATGTTTACAAATTTTTTCGGATGGAAGTTATCACGGTGTTTTTATGCAAGTTACCAAGTCGGTGGTGTATGAATTACCATGCTATTTACATAGAAGTTAATGAGGTATGTTTCGATAGAAATAATTCCTCGATCAAAAGTTACCAGGCCCAGGGTACGTAAGTTATCTGGTCCACTTTTTATAAATTATCATGTTATTTACAAAAAAAAAATCCAGGATGTGTTGTCAATAACTTTTTCCCAGGTCAAAACTATCACGGTGTTTATACGTAATTTATCAGATCGGCAGTGCTTAAATCATCAATTTATTCCCCTTGTGAAACACTTTTTTAAATGTATTTAAAATTGATGTAAACATGTATGCCTCTCCCACTATAGTCAGTACATGACGCACTGGTGAAAAATGAAAAATCAAAAGATATAATACTTTTTCTCAATGCGTAATAAAGAAGGATAGAAATGTTCAGTTGCGTTTATAGTTAGTAGTGCTAGCCCGGTTGGTTAACCTCTTTGAGGTAGTAGTACACAACCAGAGTTTGATTCCCCGCTCTAGCAATTTTTTTCTTCCACACAACACTGAATCGCGCAGAAAAAAAAGGGATCTGCGAACAGGAAAAAAACAGGATCGCGCGGGGGGAACGGAAATGATCTGCGAACGGGAAAAAAAGGGATCGTACATGTCTATCGCTAACTGCCAGTCGGCAGGAAAATATTCCTATAAAAATGCGAGTTGATGATGATGGTGTGTCTGCCTTTGTGTCATCTACACCGTTTGATCTGGATCATAGGGCCGAGGTTGAAACACGGCTTCCCCGAACGCCCTGCGGTGTGTCAAAAGTCTGAATGTTCTCCTTCTGTCGCGAAAGAAGCCGAGTCTTCCAGTTCCAGACCGAAAGCCCTCTCAAATTCCTCCCCGCCAGCAAGGGTGGAGTCCCCGCCCTCTCCTTCCTTCTCTAGAGAAAACAACATGGGGCGAAGTAGAGGCTGGTGGCTCCCGCCGGCGAGGCCGTGGTTCCCTGTCGCCTCCGTGCGTTTTGCAGGCGCGGGGAGGAGTCAGGGAACCCGGATCTCTGCCTGGCTGGGTTGTATAGTTCTAGGACTTTCTAGAATTTTGGTTCTTGGCGGCAGTGGTGAGGCGAGGGTAGCACTGCCGTTCCCTGACTCGCCGGCGTCAACTCCGGCATCGTTGGCGGATCAGTGCGGGCGGGGTGCTCGGGTTCTGGTGCTCCAGCTACTCGGTGCCCTGGTTGTGTTGTTTGGGGATGGGCGTCCGTTGTTTCGGCATCCTGCGGTGATGACGACACCTCCCTCTTGAGGGATGTTTAAGGTGACTGGTCGTCTCGGCCGAGACGGCGTGGCTCCATGCCCGGATTTGAAGCTGGAGAGGCTCGGGGAGTGCTTCCGCTCAGGAAACTGCCTACGGCCGTTGCCCCTGAAGGTCTCAAATCCTGCTTTTTGGAGTAGGTGGCTGTTGCAGCTCACCGAAGCTTCAGTGCGAGGGGCCAAGTATGCCGCTGGTGCTGTCAGTACCCGGCACCTCTTTTGCCTCCTCCTCTGCCGCAGCAGCCCAATGTCTCCTCCGCCGCGTCCCCCGTCTCCTCCGACGCCAACCTCCACTTGTAAGTCGGCTACGCTCTGCTCATGCCCCCCGAGGGCCCCTAATCGTCTGCAACTGGAGTGTCACCCACGAGCACCAAACCTGTGTTATCTCCAGCCGGACTTCGTCTCAGGGACGACCTGATCTGATCTTGATGGTTGTCATGGAGGTACAGTTTGGTGTATGTACATAATTCAATCTGTGTTACTAGGCTCAGTTTCTATGCATCCCATCCCGTCTATAGGTCTGAAGTTTGTGTAGAGAACATTCAGAAAGGAAACTTGGCTACTTGCTTCGCCGTTCATGTTATTTTTGTAAGAAAACATATGCGTCTTCGAATTGTTTTATCAACGGTATCTCTGATCTTTGGTAAAAGGAAAATTCATGGTCGGATTCTACATAGCTTATCTCCCTTAAATGTTCATTATTTTCCTTCAGTAGTATTACTATTTCATTCGGTTGATGTGGGCTTGGAATGTGCTCTCTAATCGCATCCAAATATGGTTAGGAATCTAATTTTATGCTGTATCCGCCTGATTGATCCATAATAGAAACTATATATTTAGTAATCCGACTTAATAATGCTCAGGTTTTTGCTAGGCTAGGAGGTTGCTGGCTTGCTGCATTAAAACTGACAGTTTGTGATATTATTACAAAGCAGATATATGATGTTGCTTGGGCAAGAGCTAGCTGAAACAGCCAAACATGTATATTTTTCTTGTTGTCATATTCAAAAATCCATAATTTGGAGAAGATTTTGTTGCATCAACTTTTTTATTTTGTGGTGCAAACACTTCTCCATCTAGAGAATGTGATGGCTCTGCTTAGCTTTCTCAGGTATTGCAGCGATTCAGTATGTAATATTAGCTTATTCCTTTGTTTTTATATCTGTTCATGCATCAACTTTGTATGTGGATCTTGCCCATTGAAGCTGAAAAGCCTGTAGCCAGTCAGTTGAGACTGAACTCAACATATGTCTGATAAGCATATGATTCGGTCTCATTTTCTGAAACTGTTTTTTTTTTCAGGGAATTTTTGAAACTGTTTTAAGACATACCAAATTATAAAAAAAGTGTTGTTGGCGTAATGTTGACTTTGGTTTTACCTCTTTGCTGACCAGTAATTTTTGTGACATGTTTGATGATCTCTAGAGAAGGTGGGGATGGAGAAGAAGGCAGTAGCAGCCTAGGAGGCATGTTGCCAAACAACAGTAGCGATGTACAGCACGGATATGTTCTTTTTTTTTTGAAAAAATCACAGTAACGATATGCTTGAAGGTCGTGTGGGGTTATGCTTGAAGGTGTGCTTTCAATGGCTTTGAGTTCAGAAGATAGTGTTGTTCAGTACGATATTATGATTAAGGAGACACGACGAATCTCAACGAGAATAAAAAAAGATAATCAATATATGTAGCTATGAATGTAAAGATGTTATGTTTAACACACATTTTTGAATTAGATTAATTGTTTGACCGGTGTTTTTGGTTACTCCGGCAGCAACGCACGGGGATTCACTATTTTACGCGCATACACCCCTATGAACGCATACACGCACACCCCTATCCCTATGAGCACCTCCGAAAGTCTGAGCCGGCATTCACTATTAGAATTATAATTCTAGGGTCTCCCAATTTGCATTCACTATTAGGATTATAATTCTAGGTTCTCCCAATTTTTGATTGGGCGCTTGCTGAAATAGGAAGACGAGACATGAACTTGGCTCCTGAGCTCAAATAATGGCAGTAATATTCAAACTAATCTTGCTCTTTTAGGTAGCAAACATGTTCGACTGTTCTAGGTGCATGCAACATTTTTGTGAAAAACAACATTCATGATGGTCTAGAAAAATATTCTAAACCAATACCCAAAAACAATCTTTAAAGCTTTTTGAGTTTTTTTTGCAAAACACCATTAATGTTGGTTCTTTTGAGACATTTTGCATGCAAGTAGAATACTCGATCGACATGTTTGCAAAAAAGAAAAAGAAAACTATTTTGTTTACATTTACTATTCATTTGGATGCATGTAAGCTCGGGAACATAACTGAATATTTGCAAAAGCGTATTGATATTTATTACACATGGGATTACCCGACATACGTCAATCTGAACACATGTATAGTTATTCCGTGCAACGCATGGGCATCTTACTAGTATATAATACAGACGCAAGTGCTCATACATGCGTGCATACACTCACCCCTATGAACGCATATATGCACATCCTATCCATATGAGCATTTTCGAGAGACTGAGCAGGCATATTCTCTTGAGATTTACAAAGTCACCGTAGGCACGTCGTTGTCGACGGGAACGTCTCTTTCCACTGAAAGCGCATCGTGAGAAATCCTGAAATAAATCCAGAAATAATGCGAGCACCAGGACTTGAACCTGGTGGGCTGGGGATACCACGGTCACTCTAACCATCCAACCACAGATTGGTTCGCGTTTCTACTCAGTTTCTGGGATGGAGTTTTTTTTCTCCAATGCCTTGGACCGGCTTTATATGTGCACGCGTTCACATACATGAAACAAAATTCCCATATCACTGCCAAATAAACGAGAGCAACTAGTTAACGAGCGCTCCTTCGGGAGCCTCGCAACGATCAGTGCCACTTGGCGCGCTCTCAGCCATTCGCCACGTATCGCACTCTGGACGCTCCCTCCGGATTTTGTTTTTTTAATTTTTCCACACGCGTTTTCGGCTTTTTAAACGGGTTTTTCGACGTTTTGGTTTTCCCCCGTCTTCCTTAGCTTTTCGATCAAAAAAATCGAAAAAAGAAAAAAATGTGTTTTCTTTTTTTTGCGAAAGTCACGATTTTTCTTTCGCGAGAGTCACGGCCGTGCCTTTCGGAAACGGAAAAAAACGCGTTTTCTGTTTTTTTTTCTTTCGCGAGAGTCACGGTTTTGCTTCCGCGAGAGGCACGGTTGTGCTTTCGCGAGAGTCACGGCCGTGCCTCTCGGAAAGGGAAAAACAAAACGCGTTTTCTGTTTTTTTTCTTTCACGAGAGTCACGGTTTTGCTTCCGCGAGAGGCACAGTTGTGCTTTCGCGAGAGTCACGGCCGTGCCTCTCGGAAAGGGGAAAAACGCGTTTTCTGTTTTTTTTTTCTTTCGTGAGAGTCACGGTTTTGCTTTCGCGAGAGGCAGGGTTGTGCTTTCGCAAGAGTCACGGCCGTGCCTCTCGGAAACGGAAAAAAAGCGCGTTTTCTGTTTTTTTTTCTTCCACGAGAGTCACGGTTTTGCTTCCACGAGAGGCACGGTTGTGATTTCGTGAGAGGCACGGGCGTGCCTCTTTCGGAAAGGGAAAAAACCGTGCTCCCGGTTCGGTTTTTTCGCCCGGTTTTTTCATCCGTTTTTTTTGTGAAAAAAAAGTTCGTCAAAACCTATCAACATGGGATCTAGTTTTGAAGATCTCGACGCGAGGAATCCAATGGTGAAAACCGTTCAAGATTTGGACGCACGGTTTAAGAGATAAAACGTTTTAAATAAACGGATCTACGAAAAAAAGGAAAACTCCCAGGTTGCGACAGGTGGCGCGCTGCATGTGCGCCACTTGTTACGACCTGGGAAAGTGGAGTGTTCTTTGCAACGAGTACTTCTTAATTAGTGATTTCGCAAATAAACGTCCATAGTTGTTTCAATGCCTATATTGGCGAACGGGCCACCTCATTATTTTTCTTAGAACTGTATTATCATATCGCAAAAGAAAATCTTGAATACAACATCGCAAAAAAATAAAAGAATGTGCATATATACACAAACACATATATGGTACATACATAAGGAATTTCATAAAATATATTTTATATCCAGCGTATATATAAAAAGATAATTCTGTATATCACAACAGCCTCCTTTTGTTGATGGGCTAGGTAGGAATTTGTTTTTTAATCTCCAAATCACCTTATTATTTAGCCAAATTTACAGATATGTGGTGACAATGTAAGAATCTTCTTATTTTTTGAAACTTTGAAAATGTAATTTTCATTTTTTTTTTAACCCAGGAGCCAAAAAATTGCCATTCAACCTGCACCAGCATTTGTTTAATCTTGATCCACCCCGCTAGGAGAAATAGAAAAAAAATACTAACTATCTACGAGTTATTTGAAGAAACAATTGGAGTCGCCCGATTTCAGGAGAGCCGTTGGACCAGAAACAGATGACCAGATCATCATATTCTTCTTTAGAGACTTCTTAGATTAGACCAACACCACCTCTCCATGGTGAAAGGGTAATCAAGATAGATAATCCGCCCCCTGCGTCACTCATGACGAAATGCTCTCCGGTAGCAACACCATATTTACATGAACTCAACCCAGACAGCCAGTTGCAAACTCGCAAGTCTAGGATTCCTTTGCCTTCCGCCGGCGCCAGCGTCGGTCTGCGCTCGTCCCGGTGGCCTTAAGGCCATGATGACGCGGTGGACCTCGGGCCTTGCAGGCGGAAGGACTCTGTTTTTGGATGTTTCAACGAGTTTTGTTAGGGTTTGTGTTCTATTCAGGAAGACAAGACGACGACGGCTCCCTGAAGATGGAATGAAGTTCTCCCCGTCTAGCCCCAGTCCCGGTGGTGTGTCTAACATCATCGGGGCGTGTGAAGGTGTGTCTCCGGCGGATCTGTCCTTGGTGGATTTTCTCGGATGTGGTCGTAGTTCGTCTATATTTGTGTCTTTTCAGGTTGGATCCTTCTGATATATGGTACTCTTCATCGGCGGTAGTTGTTGTTCTATTGCGGTGGTCCTATGGGGCCTTCGCACGATAATCGACTGTCTACTACAACAAATTTCTCCCGGCTCCGATGAGGGAGGGACGATAACGGCGACGTGCCTTCGTCTAGGTTCAGTTCTTGTAGTCGTCAATATGTGAGAAACCATTTTTTTTCTTAGTAATTTTCCACACATTAAACAAACGACCATGACCCGGAAACAAGAAAAAGTCCACACATTAAAGACGATGCTAGTCAGTAGGAGTAGACATCATATATGAGAGCATGGAGAGGGAGCAGACAAGTCAAGTCCCGTACTCTCAACTCATTCATCACGGTAGTATCTCTTGGGGCGTGCCCATGGTCAAAGGGGAAGATTGATAATCCACGCCCTGCGTCACCCATGACGAGTGTGCTCCCCGCTAGCAAAACCATATTTATATGAACTCAACCTCGGCCATCACAAACTCGCAAAGTCAGTCGCACACTCGCAATCTCGCAAACAAGCTCATGGCCACCTCGGCGATCACATCCCCAGCGGCGCCGGCAGCGACGCTGCCACTGGCCGGCCGCGTGGCCATCGTCACCGGCGCGTCGCGCGGCATCGGCCGCGGCATCGCGACCCACCTGTCGTCCCTCGGGGCCAGCCTGGTCCTCGGGTACGCCTCCAGCTCTCAGCAGGCGGACGCGCTGGCCGCTGAGCTCCCGCGCGCCGTGGCGGTCAAAGCCGACGTTTCCGACGAGGCGGGCGTCCGGTCCCTCTTTGACGCGGCGGAGTCCGCCTTCGGCGGCGCGGCGCACATCCTGGTGGCCTGCGCGGGCCTGGGCATCGGGACCTACCCGTCGCTCGCCAACACCTCCACGGCGGACTTCGACAACGTGTTCGCGGTGAACACCCGGGGCGCGTTTCTGTGCCTCCGTGAGGCGGCAAACCGGCTGCGGCGCGGCGGCGGGGGCCGGATCGTGGCCGTGTCCTCGACGCTGGCGGCGACGCTGCTCCCTGGCTACGCGGCGTACGCGGCGTCCAAGGCGGCCGTGGAAGCGATGGTGCGGGTGGCCGCGAAGGAGCTCGGGTCGGCGCGGGTGACAGTGAACTGCGTGGCGCCGGGGCCCGTGGCGACGGAGCTCTTCTTCGACGGGAAGAGCGAGGAGGCGGTGGAGAGGTTCAGGGCCGGGCACCCGATGGGGCGGCTTGGGGAGGTGGGCGACATCGCGCCGGCGGTCGGGTTCCTCTGCACGGACGCGGCCGAGTGGGTGAACGGCCAGGTCATTCGGGTCAACGGCGGCATTGCTTAGCGTGGTGTCTCTGTTTCTCCCTTTCAAACGGATGCCTCCGTTTTTTAAAATTGCTGTGCGCGTTTGTGTGTGGCTGGGTTTTTTGTTGGAAGGATTGTGGTTGCATGCATCTTTTTTATGAAAGAAGTTGCACGTATGTGCGTGTTGTATCATTAACAGTTATTTGTAAATTGGCTGAAACATGAATTCACATCAGGCGATTCTGGACGAAGCCCGGAGACATGGTGCCGCGGCGAGCGCCAGTGAGGCACCAAGACGAGAGCGAGGCCGAGCAACGAGCTAGAGTCAGAGAAGATGCCGCTGCCTACGGCATCAGACGGAGGCGAGTCCAAGGATTGACAAACGCGGGTGAGAGGCCTGATCATATTTGACTCACGGTGCCCAAGCTGGCGACGAGGACTCGGTCAGGAAAGGTGGCTATCAGAGAAGTAGTGGAGAGGTGGTGTAAAAAAAATGTTTAAAAAATGGAAGCTTGAATGTTTGAAAGTTTAAATATTTTCATCCACTATTGAAAAAATTAAATTTTCCAGGCATTTGTTATAAAGACGAATATTTTTTTACTTTCGATTTTATGAAATTTGTGAACATAATTAATGTGATATGAAAAATATATAGTTTTTAAAAATTTCCGTGCAAATTTTCGAAAATTTAGGACATTCTTTTATTGTCTAAAATTCTTTTTTTATAAAATTTAATGAAAACTTATCGAAAAGAAAAAGGCAAAGAAACGGTAAAGAAGAAAAAAAAATCAAACTTAACTATCTAGAACCGTTCTCAAAACTTATGAAACTGGCTAGGAAACTTCCTGAAGGTTCCCAAAACAGGAAACTATTTAAATGGGCCGGCCTACAACAGATTGATAGTCCCCCCTTTTTGCGACCGACCTACTATTTGACCCAGAATGCGTCAAATAGGAAACACCCTACTCTTTTTTTCATTGTGTGTGCCAAATCGAGCAAAACAAGAAACGTTGGGCTGAATCACTCCTTATCCTGGTGTTTGTCATGGGCTGATAGCGCATTTTGGCGGGATTTGGCCCATTTAAGAGTGGAGAGATGCGAGGACTTGTCCCAAGTTTGCTAGGGGTGCTGGAACTAAACGCGATTGGCGTCAGGGAACAATGCGTGCATGATCACCTTCGCCAACGGTGGTGTGTCTGGAGGTCGGGGCATCATTTGGGTAGGTGGATCCATTGCAAAGGAGCGACAACGAATGGAGATGGCAGTGAGAGATCCCAAAAGCCGATGCGAGGTGATGAGAGGTCATTTGGAGTGAGGTCATCAAAGGGAAACGAAGACTAAGGACGTGAGGTTTGGTCCTCATCACATGTTGCGAGGAAAAAGAGCGATCAACCACTTGCGGGTGGCATGGTGTGTAGTAGTATTTCCTAACTTCACCTATCATTGCTTCGTGAAACTTCATTTATGGTGCTCCAAAGTTTTGTATTACCGAACCCCTCTCAGCACATCTCACTCGGCGGAGCTAGACCACGCGGTTAGCTCTGCCTACAAAGTTGGCATGGTTGAGAGTTGTAGAGTTCCCGAACATGACCTAAGCGTCCGACCAATGGGCTGACACAATTCTACACGAGATTTAGGTGATAAGTCATTTACGCTTGTTTGAGGCAAGTGGGATGGGGCCGAGTCTCGCTCATAGCGAGAGACAAGCCGGTCTCGCCTGCAGGATGCCCCAAATGGACCAATAATCACGCAGGTACTTGCACAATTTTTTTCTCATTTTCTGTTCATCTTTTTATTTGTGCTTATATTTTCAAAAAACAATATAAAAAATCCCTATATTTCAAAAAAGTGTACTTAATTGTTTTGAAATGTAAACACAGTGTAATTTCTATGCTACTATAGTTAAAATAAATGTTCATGACATTTAATAAATGTTCTCATGTCTCAAGAAAGTGTACTCGCATTTTGAAAAATATTATACAATGTAAAAAAGTTTGTTTAATCCAAAAAAATATTTCATAACATGCAAAAAATATATGTTACATTTGAAATAATGTTCACACATTTCAAAAATATGTTTGTCACATTTTTATAAAATCTTTATACAATATAAAAAAGTGCTCGCATGGTTTAGAAAATATTTTTATCATTGGAAAATATTGTTTTACACATGTATTCGAATAGTGTTTACCACGTACTAAAAAAGTTCAAAAGTATTAGAAATATGTTATTCGAAAATATACATCAAAATTTATATTTCATAATTGTTAATCATATATTTGAAAATTGTTAATCATATATTTCAAAAATAATAAAAGTGTTGTAAAGATGTACTTGATATATATGAAAAATGTACAGTGTGTACGAAAAATATAGACATGTGCTGAAAAAAGTCTAAATAAAACCAGTGGGCCGAGAAGGAAACATAGAAAATAATAAAAAAGGAAAACCAAAAAACCCAAGAAAAACACTATCAACAGTGAAAAAAAATATAAAAACCCACACAGACAGACAACTTGCGCCGTTTCAACGTTAAATTGCTGGCCCAGTAGCCCACTCGTCATAAGGGCGAGACATCTTTCTCAAAAAAAAAACAGCGATGGAGATTAAACCTTGACCCTTGATAAAGTGCTTCTTCATGGGCCTCATTCAGCACTGCCTATAACTTGTATTTTTTTTTGTTTCTCTGCATCTTGAATTTATATTTTCTTTTTACTGTTTCTCAAAAGAATCTTTCTACTAATTTTATTAATAAATTAAAAAGAGCAAATATTATGTGTTGTAAAATAAAGAAAAACACGGTACTCCTTTTTTAACCAAAGGAGAACTGATAACAAGGAAAAAAAGGAGGACTTGCCTAAGGCGGACGCTGTCAGTGCCCAGGCGTCCGCCCGGACGTTTGACGCGGGTTTGGAGCATCTGGCTGTAGATGCTCTTAAATTCTAGGGGTAAGTTTAGTATCTCCATCGGGTAGAGTAGTTGGTATAGGCAAAATCTTACGGACGCACACATACCTCACTGGCTCAGCTCTTCTCATATTGAGTCGTTCATTGGGATGTGCTTGAGTCGAGCCAAAACAGTAATTTTTAATTATTTTAGCCAAAAAATTTAAGTAAGTTTAACTTTTATCCAATTTGGATAATGAATTCAAAATTTGCAAAGATAAATGAGCGGGCTCTAAAGAATCAAAGAACCCCTTTTGCATTAATTCATCAAGCTCCTTGTATCCATACTCCTCATCCGACAAACCCTTCGAATCCATCATTTTTCCTTCAAAAGAATAAAAAAACTGCTCTGACAATTTATCGAACATATAGTGGGCAAGATGCAGTCCGAGAGTAGCACATATATAGAGGGTTGTATTTTATCAATGTGTGTGTACATGCTTGCATGGTTTCATCCGTCTCATGGTCGGAAGCAAAGGAAGCTAGACATCACGGGGATGTTACAATGTAAGGGAGGGAGGAATAAAGAGAATCTTGCTCCTGTCGTTGGGGAACCGGGAGAACCTTGCTCCTATCGCTGGCAAACCGAGAGAACCATACATCTTGTAAAACACCATGACTACCAGCTAATGTGGTGATCTATATACATACATACATGAGAGAATCTTTGTTTGCCAGGGTTGTGTGCATGCTAGTAGCACAGAAAAGACCGGGTATATGGGCATGTTGACTCCATCACTACTATGGGGATTCAGAAAAGGGAGGAGAACGTGTAAGTGCATCTAGTGCCCTTAGTGATTTTGGTGTATTGAAAACTTATAGGTTAAGGGACTAATGTGTTTGTGAGTGTGCACAGGTTCTATAAGTCCATGAGGAGTTTGATATTTACGATGAAAGCCGACCCCTAAAAATGAATGTCTTCAGTTAAAGACTTTGGTTTTTCTTGAACACTTTGAAAGTGAGGAAATTGGTGTGACCTTGAAGACTTCGATATTGATGCGAGGATTATGAAGCGTGAAGACTTTTGTTTTCATAGTTTCATTTTCTCTTTCTTGAGTCATAGGAAACACCGTACCGTTAAAGGGGGTCGAGGTAAAACTAAGGAAACACTTTCCAAGTGATGCTCATCTCAAAATCCTACAACTACCCAATTCTTTGGACTGAAGCCATTGGAAATCTCATACAGTTCAGTCAATTTCTTCAGCGACAGAGACGAAGATCTTCTGGTCTCTGAGGAATTTGTTCTGACTGAGGAGTTAGGAATTCGCTAGTGCAGATTGCCTACAAGTGAGGAACATGATAGCCCGTTGTTGTGCTAAGCGCCAGCTGTCTCAAAATATCCTACCCACCTAACAGTCATATCATTGAAGAGCATTTATGTCTTATTATGTCGGGCTGCTCCCTAGGCTATAAATAGCCGCCCCCTACAACCACTAGTTGGTTGGCTGCTCCGAGAAAAACTGACACTTGTCATTGAGAGCATCCCATCCTCCGAGGACTTTGAGTGAAAATTATCAGTGAGGAAAACTCAAACCCAAACACCTACAAACCCAAAGTGATTGAGCATCACTGAAGAGATTGCTCCTGTGTGGAACCGACGCTTGTTACCTTTGAGGACTGTGCATCCTCCAGACGGTTAGGCGTCATGGTCTAGAGCATCCAAGAGGAATTGTGGATCGCCGAGTGACCGAGTCTGTGAAGGTTTGGAAGTCACCTGAAAACTTACCACGAGTGATTGGGTGAAGTCTGTGTGACTTTAGCTCAAGGAGAATACGGTGAGGACTGTGTGTCCGGGACTGTGTGTTCTCAGGTTTAAATACCTAGCCGCTCTAACCAGACGTACAACTGTCACATCAGTTGGAACTGGTCTACCAAATCATTGTCTTCACCAAGCTACTGGTTCTATTTCCTCAACCCTTTCATTTCCTCATTCATGTGTTGATGTACTTGATCGTTACTGTTTGAAGACTTTGACTGAAGACTTTCTCAATTTTCTCATTCCTAATTCTCCAGTCACTTTGTCTTCAACCTGCTTATCCTGTTTTCACGCTACCTGTGCTCTGTGTATGTTTCATTTCATCATGATGACTATGCTACTATTCTGTTATGCATGTACCTGAGTACTTATTCCGCTGCTTGTAGTTCGTGACTTTGGGAATTCCTCAAGTTGAATTTCCTCAGTGACGAATTTGTAAAAATCGCCTATTCACTCCCCCTCTAGTCGACTTAACGCACTTTCAGGACGACATGTGTGTGCCAAAGAAAGGGGAGTGGCAGCTGTGCGGGGAAGGAAGAGGACTGTTGGTGGGTGGCACAGATCAAGCAGCTCAAATTTGCATTCCCAAAAGCATTTACACACAGACAAACATTATATTGATGAACACATTCTATTTTTTGAGAAACAAAACGTAGACGTATACATGCACACAGTCACACCACCATACGCAAACACTCACACAAAAGTGACAAAAATCCTAGTTTTTCAAAAAAAATGTTTTCATATTTTAAATTGTCCTGGAATTTTAAAAATATTAACAAATTTAAAAAGAATATTCATGATTTGAAAACATGTTCCCGTATTTTCTAAAATATCAGTGTTTCCTTGAAAAATGTCACATTTTTCAAAAAACTCACCTTTTTATATTTTTTACTGAAAAGGTAAATAATAATTTAGAAACTTTTTTTTGAGGGGCAGTAGCCATTTTATTCATTGAAGTCCACAGTTTGTGGGATATATCGTAGGTCATGAGGTTGGCCAAACCAAACGTGGCGTCCCGGCCTAGTGGAAGAGCGAACTTGGCTAATCTATGTGCTTCAATATTGACAACACGACTCTCAAAAATAAAATTACATTGAAACTGCTCTGACTTGAGTTTAATCTCACTAACTATTGCTCCGTAATTACCTTTGCTACCATTTAGAATATCTGAGACGACTTGCTTTGAGTCACATGAAATGATAACATTCTGGACGTTGAGGTCTTCGGCAAGTGCCAATCCCTCCCTACAAGCTATGGCTTCAAGGACCGCTGGGTCATCAACCCCAGCAATAACAAGGGCGGCGCTGCCCAAAAATTGTCCATCTCTATCCCGGCAAACTGTTGCCGCCGAACCACCTCTTCCCTTCAACACTCCCGCGTCTACATGGATTTTGACAAACCCAGGAGGTGGTGCTTTTGGTCGCAGTCCAGTATTGGCTAGCGGTGCTCGCGGTTGCCCAACTGACGATGGGACCAATTGATGACCTCGAGCTCCCCTATGAACCTGTTTATGAAAGAGAGAGTTGCCTGGGGAGACTGGAAAATCCCCTCATGGATGTCCTTGCGACGAGCCGACCAAATTGCCCATAAAGTGACCGAGAGCAGAACAAATTTGTCATGTTCCATAGAATCCATCATAATGAGCAGCCGCCGTTTGGCGCTCGGTTCAGTATTGGATACCAACTTGTGGGCCATATCCTCATCGACCAATGCCCAAGTGCATCTTGAAGCGGTACAGCTAATTAAGGAATGTCTCCATGAATCATTCACCCCACAGAAGCCACATACCGAAGAGTCTGTCATATGTCGCTGCGATCTGATATCTTCTGTTGGTAGAGAGTGTTTGGAAAGCCTCCAAAGGAACATTCTAACTTTGCCCGGAACCTGAGTTTTCCAAAGTTTCTTCCATGAGCTAGATTCTGTTGCCAGATTTGATGTACCCGGAGTCCCTTCCAGCCACGCTTCTCTCCGCTGTTTTATTGCCACCAGCAAGTTGTATGCTGACTTAACCGAGAATAGCCCGTGCTTGTCAAAATTCCAGCTCCAAAAGTCCTGGATGGAACGCGTACACAGCGGGATCCCTAGAATGACTCGAGAGTCCATTGGCATGAACACCTCCTCAACCCGAGTCTTATTCCATGTCGCGGTGGTGTGGTCTATAAGCTCGGAAACAACGGTCGGAGGGTCAGTCACACAGCAGCCATACGGTCTCATATTCTCATCCCTGGGAAGCCATGAGTCATTCAATATACCTATCGATGCACCATTGCCTATCCTCTTGATCAAGCCTAACTTGAGTGTATCCCTTCCTTCGATAATTGCTCTTCAAATTTGGCTTGGGTGTCCTCCCAAGTGAAAGATCGTGGATGTCGCGTAGAGGGTGGGTGAATAGGCGCTTTAAAATAGTTACGGTTTAGGCTTGAACAAATGCAGAATAAACCTAACGGTTAATTTGTCAAGCACAAAACCTAGAACAACTAGGCTCACCTAGTGCACCAACAACTTATGCAAAGCAAGATAAACAACTAAGTGATGGCAAGATATATGACAAGAAACAATATGGCTATCACAAAGTAAAGTGCTTAAGTAAAGGGCTCGGGTAAGAGATAACCGAGGCACGCGGAGACGACGATGTATCCCGAAGTTCACACCCTTGCGGATGCTAATCTCCGTTTGGAGCGGTGTGGAGGCACAGTGCTCCCCAAGAAGCCACTAGGGCCACCGTAATCTCCTCACGCCCTCACACAATGCAAGATGCCGTGATTCCACTAAGGGACCCTTGAGGGCGGTCACCGAACCCGTACAAATGGCAACCCTTGGGGGTGGTCACCGAACCCGTACACTTTGGCAACCCTTGGGGGCGGTCACCGGTACCCGTCAAATTGCTCGGGGCGATCTCCACAACCTAATTGGAGACCCCGACGCTTGCCCGGAGCTTTACACCACAATGATTGAGCTCCGAACACCATAAACCATCTAGGGCGCCCAAGCACCCAAGAGGAACAAGCTCAAGGGTACCAAGCACCCAAGAGTAATAAGCTTCTCAACTTGTAACTTCCACGTATCACCGTGGAGAACTCAAACCGATGCGCCAAATGCAATGGCAAGGGCACACGGAGTGCCCAAGTCCTTCTCTCTCAAATTCCACTGAAGCAACTAATGCTAGGGAGGAAAATGAGAGGAAGAACAAGAAGGAGAACACCAAGAACTCCAAGATCTAGATCCAAGGGGTTCCCATCACATAGAGGAGAAAGTGACTGGTGGACATGTGGATCTAGATCTCCTCTCTCTTTTCCCTCAAAAACTAGCAAGTATCCATGGAGGGATTGAGAGTTAGCTAGCTCGAAGAAGGTCAACAATTGGGGAAGAACACGAGCTCAAAGGATAAGGTTCATTGGGGGAAGAATACCCCCTTTTATAGGTGGGGAAAAACTAACCGTTATGCAGCCCATAGCCCGCATCTGGGCGGTACTACCGCTGCCACAACCAGGACTGAGGAAGGAGAAGTACACGCACTAGGGCGGTACTACCGCCACGTGGGCGGTACTACCACCTATAAGCGGTACTGCCGCTCCCTACATCCGCTGGAAAACAGAGGAGGGCAGCGAGCTGAGCGGCAGCTGGAGCGGACGTAGGAGCGGTACTACCGCGCCCTACTGCCGTCCCTACTACCGCTCCCCTGCGTGGTCCTTTACGGAAACCCGACACGAAAAATCGAGACCACAGCAGGGGCGGTAGTACTAGCGGCACTAACAAGTGGCACTACCGCCCTGACTGCGGTACTACCGCTTAGCACTCAGCACCCCAAAGAAAACCAGAACTGCCATAACTTCTGCAAATAAGCTCTGAAACGAGCAAACTCAAGCTTGTTGGAAACAAGACAACGAGTAGCATCAAAACAGCGAGAGGCAGGGGAGGTATGCCTAACAAATAAAGGAGTGAAACCTCCAACTGAGAAGAACCGGCATAACCTCCAACATCGAAAACATCATAGAAGATGCGAGTGAACTTCGTTTTCGATGAACTCGGGCTTGTCCTCAAGATGACCATAAGCTCCAAAAATCACAAAGAGAAGAACCAAACAAGAACCAAAAAACATGATGCAAGGATGCAATGGTTTGAGCTCTCTATGAACGATACGATCAAGCTACTCATCGAGAGCCCCCCTTGATAGTACGGCAATCGATCATATAACCCGGTCTCTCAACTACCTGTTGGGGATCGTTGCAGAATTTTAAAATTTTCTACGCATCACCAAGATCCATCTATGGAGTTTACTAGCAACGAGAAGGAAGGAGTGCATCTACATACCCTTGTAGATCGCGAGCGGAAGCGTTCAAGTGAACGGCGTTGATGGAGTCGTACTCGTCGTGATCCAAATCACCGATGACCAAGCGCCGAACGAACGGCACCTCCGCGTTCAACACACGTACGGAGCAGCGACGTCTCCTCCTTCTTGATCCAGCAAGGGGAAAGGAGAGGTTGATGGAGATCCAGCAGCACGACGGCGTGGTGGTGGAAGTAGCGGGGATCCCGGCAGGGCTTCGCCAAGCGCAAGCGGGAGAGAGAGGTGTCACGGGAGGGAGAGGGAGGGGCCAGGGGCTAGGGTACTGCTGCCCTCCCTCCCCCCACTATTTATAGGGGTCCTGGGGGGGCGCCGGCCCCCTGGAGATCCCATCTGAGGGAGGGGCGGCGGCCAAGGGGGGTGGCTTGCCCCCCAAGCCAAGTGGGGCGCCCCCCACCCCTAGGGTTTCCAACCCTAGGCGCAGGGGGAGGCCCAAGGGGGGCGCCCCAGCCCACTAGGGGCTGGTTCCCCTCCCACTTCAGCCCATGGGGCCCTCCGGGATAGGTGGCCCCACCCGGTGGACCCCCGGGACCCTTCCGGTGGTCCCGGTACAATACCGATAACCCGCGAAACTTTCCCGGTGGCCGAAACTGGACTTCCTATATATAATTCTTCACCTCCGGACCATTCCGGAACTCATCGTGACGTCCGGGAACTCATCCGGGACTCTGAACAACTTTCGGGTTTCCGCATACTAATATCTCTACAACCCTAGCGTCACCGAACCTTAAGTGTGTAGACCCTACGGGTTCGGGAGGCATGCAGACATGACCGAGACGCCTCTCCGGTCAATAACCAACAGTGGGATCTGGATACCTATGTTGGCTCCCACATGTTCCACGATGATCTCATCGGATGAACCACGATGTCGAGGATTCAATCAATCCCGTATACAATTCCCTTTGTCAATCGGTACGTTACTTGCCCGAGATTCGATCGTCGGTATCCCAATACCTTGTTCAATCTCGTTACTGGCAAGTCACTTTACTCGTACCGTAATGCATGATCCCGTGGCTAACTCCTTAGTCACACTGAGCTCATTATGATGATGCATTACCGAGTGGGCCCAGAGATACCTCTCCGTCATACGGAGTGACAAATCCCAGTCTCGATCCGTGCCAACCCAACAGACACTTTCGGAGATACCCGTAGTGCACCTTTATAGTCACCCAGTTACGTTGTGACGTTTGGTACACCCAAAGCACTCCTACGGCATCCGGAAGTTGCACGATCTCATGGTCTAAGGAAATGATACTTGACATTGGAAAAGCTCTAGCAAACGAACTACACGATCTTTGTGCTATGCTTAGGATTGGGTCTTGTCCATCACATCATTCTCCTAATGATGTGATCCCGTTATCAATGACATCCAATGTCCATAGTCAGGAAACCATGACTATCTGTTGATCAACGAGCTAGTCAACTAGAGGCTCACTAGGGACATGTTGTGGTCTATGTATTCACACATGTATTACGATTTCCGGATAACACAATTACAGCATGAACAATAGACAATTATCATGAACAAGGAAATATAATAATAACCATTTTATTATTGCCTCTAGGGCATATTTCCAATAGTCTCCCACTTGCACTAGAGTCAATAAATATTCTCCCCCACGATCTGATCGTAAGAACTTTATTTTCCTGTCACGTTGATTCTCAACCTCACTCTGAAATTCCTTGAAGTTTTCAAAGGTTTCAGACTTGTGTTTCATTAGGTAGACATACCCATATCTACTTAAGTCATCAGTGAGAGTGAGAACATAACGATAGCCTCCGCGAGCCTCAACACTCATTGGACCGCACACATCAGTATGTATAATTTCTAATAAGTTGGTTGCTCGCTCCATTGTTCCGGAGAATGGAGTCTTGGTCATTTTGCCCATGAGGCATGGTTCGCATGTGTCAAATGATTCATAATCGAGAGACTCTAAAAGTCCATCAGCATGGAGCTTCTTCATGCACTTGACACCAATGTGACCAAGGCGGCAGTGCCACAAGTATGTGGGACTATCGTTATCAACTTTACATCTTTTGGTATTCACACTATGAATATGTGTAACATCACGTTCGAGATTCATTAAGAATAAACCATTGACCAGCGGGGCATGACCATAAAACATATCTCTCATATAAATAGAACAACCATTATTCTCGGATTTAAATGAGTAGCCATCTCGCATTAAACGAGATCCAGATACAATGTTCATGCTCAAAGCTGGCACTAAATAACAATTATTGAGGTTTAAAACTAATCCCGTAGGTAAATGCAGAGGTAGCGTGCCGATGGCGATCACATCGACCTTGGAACCATTCCCGACGCGCATCGTCACCTCGTCCTTCGCCAGTCTCCGCTTATTCCGCAGCTCCTGTTTTGAGTTACAAATATGAGCAACCGCACCGGTATCAAATACCCAGGAGCTACTACGAGTACTGGTAAGGTACACATCAATTACATGTATATCACATATACCTTTGGTGTTGCCAGCCTTCTTGTCCGCTAAGTATTTGGGGGCAGTCCGCTTCTAGTGACCACTTCCCTTGCAATAAAAGCACTCAGTCTCAGGCTTGGGTCCATTCTTTGGCTTCTTCCCGGCAACTGGCTTACCGGGCGCGTCAACTCCCTTGCCGTCTTTCTTGAAGTTCTTCTTACCCTTGCCTTTCTTGAACTTAGTGGTTTTATTCACCATCAACACTTGATGTTCCTTTCTGATCTCCACCTCCGCTGATTTTAGCATTGAATATACCTCAGGAATGGTCTTTTCCATCCCCTGCATATTGAAGTTCATCACAAAGCTCTTGTAGCTCGGTGGAAGCGACTGAAGGATTCTGTCAATGACCGCGTCATCCGGGAGATTAACTCCCAGCTGAGACAAGCGGTTGTGTAACCCAGACATTTTGAGTATGTGCTCACTGACAGAACTATTTTCCTCCATTTTACAACTGAAGAACTTGTCGGAGACTTCATATCTCTCGACTCGGGCATGAGCTTGGAAAACCATTTTCAGCTCTTCGAACATCTCATATGCTCCGTGTTTCTCAAAACACTTTTGGAGCCCCGGTTCTAAGCTGTAAAGCATGCCGGACTGAACGAGGGAGTAATCATCAGCACGTGATTGCCAAGCGTTCATAACGTCTTGGTTCTCTGGGATGGGTGCTTCACCTAGCGGTGCTTCTAGGACATAATCTTTCTTGGCAGCTATGAGGATGATCCTCAGGTTCCAGACCCAGTCCGTATAGTTGCTGCCATCATCTTTCAGCTTGGTTTTCTTTAGGAACGCGTTGAAGTTGAGGGCAACGTGGGCCATTTGATCTATAAGACATATTGTAAAGATTTTAGACTAAGTTCATGATAATTAAGTTCATCTAATCAAATTATTCAATGAACTCCCACTCAGATAGACATCCCTCCAGTCATCTAAGTGCAACATGATCCGAGTTAACTAGGCCGTGTCCGATCATCACGTGAGACGGACTAGTCAAGATCGGTGAACATCTTCATGTTGATCGTATCTTCTATACGACTCATGCTCGACCTTTCGGTCTTCCGTGTTCCGAGGCCATGTCTGTACATGCTAGGCTCGTCAAGTCAACCTAAGTGTATTGCGTGTGTTCCGAGGCCATGTCTGTACATGCTAGGCTCGTCAACACCCGTTGTATGCGAACGTTAGAATCTATCACACCCGATCATCACGTGGTGCTTCAAAACAATGAACCTTCGCAACGGTGCACAGTTAGGGGGAACACTTTCTTGAAATTATCATAAGGGATCATCTTACTTACTACCGTCATTCTAAGCAAATAAGATGTAAAACATGATAAACATCACATGCAATCAAATAGTGACATGATATGGCCAATATCATTTTGCTCCTTTGATCTCCATCTTCGGGGCGCCATGATCATCTTCGTCACCGACATGACACCATGATCTCCATCATCATGATCTCCATCATCGTGTCTTCATGAAGTTCTCACGCCAACGATTACTTCTACTTCTATGGCTAACGTGTTTAGCAATAAAGTAAAGTAATTTACATGGCGTTATCCAATGACACGCAGGTCATACAAAAAATAAAGACAACTCCTATGGCTCCTGCCGGTTGTCATACTCATCGACATGCAAGTCGTGATTCCTATTACAAGAACATGATCAATCTCATACATCACATATATCTCATTCATCACATCCTTTTGGCCATATCACATCACAAGGCACATGCTGCAAAAACAAGTTAGACGTCCTCTAATTGTTGTTGCAAGTTTTTACGTGGCTTCTATAGGTTTCTAGCAAGAACGTTTCTTACCTATGTAAAACCACAACGTGATATGCCAATTTCTATTTACCCTTCATAAGGACCCTTTTCATCGAATCCGTTCCGACTAAAGTGGGAGAGACAGACACCCGCTAGCCACCTTATGCAACTAGTGCATGTCAGTCGGTGGAACCTGTCTCACGTAAGCGTACGTGTAAGGTCGGTCCGGGCCGCTTCATCCCACAATACCGCCGAAACAAGATAAGACTAGTAGTGGCAAGAAAAATTGACAACATCTACGCCCACAACTGCTTTGTGTTCTACTCGTGCATAGTAACTACGCATAGGCCTGGCTCATGATGCCACTGTTGGGGATCGTTGCAGAATTTTAAAATTTTCTACGCATCACCAAGATCCATCTATGGAGTTTACTAGCAACAAGAAGGAAGGAGTGCATCTACATACCCTTGTAGATCGCGAGCGGAAGCGTTCAAGTGAACGGGGTTGATGGAGTCGTACTCGTCGTGATCCAAATCACCGATGACCGAGCGCCGAACGGACGGCACCTCCACGTTCAACACACGTACGGAGCAGCGACGTCTCCTCCTTCTTGATCCAGCAAGGGGAAAGGAAAGGTTGATGGAGATCCAGCAGCACGACGGCGTGGTGGTGGAAGTAGCGGGGATCCCGGCAGGGCTTCGCCAAGCGCAAGCGGGAGAGAGAGGTGTCACGGGAGGGAGAGGGAGGCGCCAGGGGCTAGGGTACTGCTGCCCTCCCTCCCCCCCACTATTTCTAGGGGTCCTGGGGGGCGCCGGCCCCCTGGAGATCCCATCTGAGGGGGGGGGCGGCGGCCAAGGGGGGTGGCTTGCCCCCCAAGCCAAGTGGGGCGCCCCCCACCCCTAGGGTTTCCAACCCTAGGCGCAGGGGGAGGCCCAAGGGGGGGCGCCCCAGCCCACTAGGGGCTGGTTCCCCTCCCACTTCAGCTCATGGGGCCCTCCGGGATAGGTGGCCCCACCCGATGGACCCCCGGGACCCTTCCGGTGGTCCCGGTACAATACCGATAACCCCCGAAACTTTTCCGGTGGCCGAAACTGGACTTCCTATATATAATTCTTCACCTCCGAACCATTCCGGAACTCCTCGTGACGTCTGGGATCTCATCCGGGACTCCGAACAACTTTCGGGTTTCTGCATACTAATATCTCTACAACCCTAGCGTCACCGAACCTTAAGTGTGTAGACCCTACGGGTTCGGGAGGCATGCAGACATGACCGAGACGCCTCTCCGGTCAATAACCAACAGCGGGATCTGGATACCCATGTTGGCTCCCACATGTTCCACGATGATCTCATCGGATGAACCATGATGTTGAGGATTCAATCAATCCCGTATACAATTCCCTTTGTCAATCGGTACGTTACTTGCCCGAGATTCGATCGTCGGTATCCCAATACCTTGTTCAATCTTGTTGCCGGCAAGTCACTTTACTCGTACCGTAATGCATGATCCCGTGGCTAACTCCTTAGTCACATTGAGCTCATTATGATGATGCATTACCGAGTGGGCCCAGAGATACCTCTCCGTCATACGGAGTGACAAATCCCAGTCTCGATCCGTGCCAACCCAACAGACACTTTCGGAGATACCCGTAGTGCACCTTTATAGTCACCCAGTTACATTGTGAAGTTTGGTACACCCAAAGCACTCCTACGGCATCCGGAAGTTGCACGATCTCATGGTCTAAGGAAATGATACTTGACATTGGAAAAGCTCTAGCAAACGAACTACACGATCTTTGTGCTATGCTTAGGATTGGGTCTTGTCCATCACATCATTCTCCTAATGATGTGATCCCATTATCAATGACATCCAATGTCCATAGTCAGGAAACCATGACTATCTGTTGATCAACGAGCTAGTCAACTAGAGGCTCACTAGGGACATGTTGTGGTCTATGTATTCACACATGTATTACGATTTCCGGATAACACAATTACAGCATGAACAATATACAATTATCATGAACAAGGAAATATAATAATTACCATTTTATTATTGCCTCTAGGGCATATTTCCAACACTACCACCATGAGACCGGTAAAATAGAAAACCTATCAAGGGCAAACCTTTGCCTTGCACATAGTCCACTTGAGCTACATGATGATGATCTTGACTCCCTCAAGTTGGACCACCTTTCTTGATTGCGATGGCTCGATGAAGACAAGTTGATTGTTCCCCCATAAACCACTATGGGTGAGCCACTCTTCCGCACATCTTCACAAGTCCATTGTCACCACAATGGACGGCAAGCTTCAAGCACTTGATCTCTTCGTGATGCTCCACTTGAACTTGCACATGGCAATCTTGAAGACGATCACCACTTGATGTCGTCCTCTCCATGGGTTGTATGATATCTTCCTCTTGACGCAAGCCCATGGACACATACCGAAACCCACATAGAACCCTCACATAGACCATGGGTTAGCACACAAAGTGTAATGGACAAAGTTTACCATGCCACGGGATCACTTGATCCCTGTTGGTACATCTTCTTCGCTTTGTGTGTTGATCAACTTGATTCACTCTTTGACTTAGTCTTGATCAACCTCTCACAAGACCAATCTATAGGTAATTCCTTGAATAGCACCTTGGTCGACACAAACTCTCCTTGAAACCAACACATGTATTCCAAGAAAAGCCTATGGACAAAACCTTCAAATATAACTCAAGGCAACCGTTAGTCCATAGAGATTGGCATCAATTACCAAAACCAAACATGGGGGCACCGCATGTTCTTTCACCAAGTTAGCTTGCAAGATGGAGGAATCAGGGTAGTAGATGCTCTTGAGGAGACGTGCACTTAACGTCTCTGGGTTTTGTAACAAGCGCCATGACTGCCTAACTAGCATTGCCAGGTTGAAGAGCTCGAAGTCCTTGAACCCAAACCCCCCCCCCCCCCATACATTTGGGTTTCGTCATTGTTTTCCAGGAAACCCAATGCGGTTTTCGTTTCCCATCTTTGCTTCCCCACCAGAATTTCCTAATGAGCATATTCAAATGTTCGCACAAACCTCTTGGCAATTTAAAGCAAGACATGGAGAAGACTGGGACTGCCTGGCCACAGATTTCACTAAGACCTCCTTTACCGCCGTTGATAAAGCGTGCTCGAGCCAGCCCTGCACTTTGCTCCATAAACGGTCCTCGAGATATTTGAAGGCTCCAGTTTTTGACCCACCAATATCTGACGACATTCCAAGATACTTCTCATTAAGTGTTTCATTTGGAACATTTAGCACACCCTTTATTTCCATTGTAGCGTTCCCTGGAAACCCCTTACTAAAGAAGATAGAAGATTTTGAGAAGTTAATCCTTTGCTCCGAAGCTTGGCAATAGCTATTCAGTACTTGGTTCACCTCTGTAGCTCCAGCATTGTTAGCCTTGAAAAACAGCAGGCTGTCATCAGCGAATAAGAGATGGTTTATCGGTGGCGCCGAAGGTGCCACTTGCAGACCATGCATGTTTGATGACTCTCCTTTTGATTTAAGTAGGCACGAAAGGCCCTCCGCTGCTAACAAGAACAAATATGGAGATATTGGGTCCCCTTGTCTGATTCCACGAGATGGTTGAAATTCCTCCAGTTTTCTTCCATTAAACATTACTGAAAACTTTACTGTAGTAACAAGATTCATAACAATATTTACCCATCTATCACTAAAGCCTAGTTTCAGCATGATAGCTCTGAGATAAGGCCACTCAATCCTATCATAGGCCTTCATCATATCCAGTTTTAACGCACATGACCGATGTTTCTTCGCTTTATTGCGCTTCATAAAATGTAGGCACTCATAAGCTGTAATGATGTTGTCCATGATCAACCTGCCAGGCACAAAAGCAGACTGCTCTTCCGATATTATCTCGGGTAAAACCACCTTCAGTTTATTAGATATCACTTTGGAGGCAATTTTGTAGAGCACATTGCATATATAGACTGATTGGTCGGAATTGTGAAAGGAGTGTAGGATTTTTTACGTTAGGGATCAATACCAACACAGTTTCATTAATGCAGGCTGCTAATTCCGTGCCCTCAACAATCTTTAGGACTGCATTAGCTACCTCATTTCCGCACACATCCCAATGCCTCTGGAAAAAGTGTGCGGGGTACCCATCTGGTCTCGACGCCTTCGTGGGGAACATTTGGAGAAGAGCCGTCTTCACCTCTTGTTGAGTATACGGCGCATTTAGGGAGTCGTTCATCAACTGCGTAACCTTTTTAGGTACTGTTTCAAGGACCTGTTCAATGTTGATAACCCCTTCTGAAGTGTACACCTGTTTATAGAAAGAAGTTATTAAAGCCTCCATCTCTAGGGCATCGTCCGTTATCTGACCATCCGGGTGTTGCAACGCTTTTATTTGATTTTTACGTCTGTGTCTGCTGGCCCGAAGGTGGAAGAAGTATGTATTTTTATCGCCGTGTATTAGCTACTCCACCCTTGCTCGGTGGCCCGTGTATTAGCTACTCCACCCTTGCTCGGTGGCGCCAAAGAATTTCTTCGCGATGATAGAGCTCGACGAGACGGTCTGAAACTTTAATTTCCTCACGGGAAGGGCCTGACCTCCCTTGGGCTGTACGCAGAGTATCAAGCTCTTTCTTTAGCCTACCAATCTCCTGGTTGACGTTGCTAAAGTGCACCCGATCCCAGGTGGAAAGGTCACCTGACAATAGCTGTAGTTTATCCCGAACAGTTGCGACAGATTCCCCCGTTGTGCGCGCCCGTGCAGAGCCAATCACTGTCGCTAGGGATTCGTCTCTCTCCCATGCAACTTCATACTCCCTCCGTTCCTAAATATAAGTCTTTGTAGAGATTTCACTATCCACCATATACGGATGTATGTAGATACATTTTAGAGTGTAGCTTCACTCATTTTGCTCCGTATGTAGTTCATAGTAAAATTTGTACAAAGACTTACATTTCAGAACGGAGGGAGTATTTAAAAGGCCGCAGGCCCCTCTTGCATGCATGCACGATCGTGAGGTGTAACAAGATGGGTATATGATCAGAACTTGCTGCCAATTTGTGCTCAAGTGTAGCGGCTGGGAAGGCAAGCATCCACTCTGGGGTGGCAACACAGCGATCCAGCCTGACCCTTGTAAACGTTCCCCCTGCAACCTTTTTCTCCCACGTCCAGTCTAATCCCTTGTAGCCTATATCAGAGAGTCCACATGTGTCCAGTGCATCATGAAAAGCGTCCATCTGAGCTTGACTCCGCTGTCCAACCCCATCGTGTTCACTAGCATGGAGCACCTCATTAAAACCTCCTATCACGGCCCAAGGTAAATTGCTGGCTCCGACAATGCCTCTTAGCATATTCCATGCCTTATACCTTTCGCTTACCTGTGCCTCTCGATACACAGAGGTTATTCTTGTTTGCGATTCTACCATTTCAGCAACAGTGACTAGAAAACCAAATAACCACTCGCTACAACAGCCATCGTGGTATGGGTCGGCCCAGTTTGTCAGTGGAGGACCTGTGTGATCTGGCAGCCTTTTGCATCAAATGCTGCGCGAGACCATTGGCGGGCCCAAATGGGCCGGCCTATAGGAGGGCACTGTAGCGAACTTCACTAACTATTTAGCTACTGTGGTAACATTGTCTTAAAAGGGTTACTGTTCAAATCGAAACGATAATCTATTTAGTGCTTCAGGCGGGCATTCCCTATTTAGCGCTGAAGCGCCCGTTCCTATTATTTTTGCAAACGGGCGCTCACAACCAGGACTAGTTGGGTTTGGCCAATCTTTCCTTTTTTTCTGTTGTAAACCAAAAAAAAACTTGCCCGTTAGGAGCAATTCAATCTGGCGACCTCAAGGTCATTCGCATGATGCAGTAAGAACCCCACCGTCTCACGTTAGCTACTCAGCTACTGCTTCTTCGTCCTTTTCCTCTTACATCTTTTCCTTTTTTCTATTTCTATTTCTTTTTTCTTTTTATGTCTTTCTTTTTTATTTGGAAAGGTTTTGTTCTGTTTTTAATTCTTTTCTTTTCTTATTTTTTAATTTTTATTTTAAACAATTTTTTTCAATATACATGAACACTTTTCGAAACAGACGAACTCTTTTTAAAATCGATGAACTCGATTTCAAAATTGAAGATTTTTTTCTAAATTGATGAATTTTGTTCAAAATCGATAAACTCTTTTCAAAATCAATGATTTCTTTTTTCAAAACTGATGATTTTTTTTTCAAAATAGATGAACTATTTTTCAAAATCGAGGAACTTCTTTCAAAATCGAGGAACTTCTTTCAAAATCGATGAACTCTTTCCAAAATTGATGAACTCTTTTTCTAAGTTGATGAACGTTTTTTTAAAATTGATGAACTTTGTTTTTCAAAATTAGTGATTTTTTTAAATTCATGAATTTTTTTCTAAATCTTTGAACTTTTCTCAAAATCGATGTTTTTTATAATCCATGAATTTTTGGAAAAAAATTATGAACTTTATATTATTTTTAATAATAAATTAAAAATAGGAAATAATTATGTGTTGTAAAATAAGGAAAAAACATGATACTCATTTTCTCTACTCTTATAAAAACCGAGTTGGTGATGATGGTGTGCCTGCCATCTTGCAACATAGACCGTCCAATCTATATCTGACGGATAGAAAACAAACTATGGTAATTTTGCAAAAAGATAACCGCACCTCTCTCCACATTTGCAGATAAGGCCTTCCCTCGTCCATTCTTATCTCCCACAACCTCATTGTTGAGCAATTAAAAAAGGAAGCCTCTGAAACAATCTGGCATGATGGCCGCTGCCGGCGTCGTCCATCCCCATGCCTCCGTTCAGTCCGACCACCAATCACCACCACTTCTCACTCCTCCCCACCTTTATCTCTTATCTTTCTCGAAATATCATTAGGTTTTACACACGGGATTACTCCCGCATGGGTCAATCACAACAGGTGTTTTGTAAAAAATGCATCTTGATGTTCCGTGCAATACACAGGCATCTTGCTAGTTTTCATTAAAAAAGGAGAACCAACAAGGAAAGAAAAAGAGAAGGATTTGCGTAAGGCGGACGCTGTGATTCCCGTGAAGTCACTCTCAAACCACACATCTCCTCATTTGTTCAAGCCGGAGGATTCTTCTGTCTGTATTCTTACTCCTTTTGTTGATAGATTGATGATTTTGGCAATTGATATGACAAATTTCCCTTTTGGCCTAACGAATATGTATGTTGTTATTAATTCTTTCCTTGGCTGCTAAGACACCACACCAAATATAGAACCTCCATCGGAACTGATTGACGCGCAGTGACTATTTCCTTCGCGTAGCTGCCAAGAGACTTTGGAATTCAGTTCGATCTGGAAAAATCTCTCACGAGTAGGACAGTACGTACGTACGTGTTGTGCTGTCCAAGATTCATTCAACTCCGGATGGCACCAGCCGCACCACGCATGCACCGAACTCTAGCCATCTCTCTCTCTCTCTCTCTCTCTCTCTCTCTCTCTCTCTCTCTCTCTCTCTCAAGTCTGTGTTAAAGAAGAAGGAAGAAATTGCTTGCCGGATGAGGACGTAGGTAGCGGTTGCTGTTGATGGTTACTTGTCGTCGAGTAGTCGGCATAACATGTCTGTTGGGACCGGAAGTTTTTGCGTGGCCCAAAACATTTCCTTCCCCCCTTTTTCGTTTCGAAAAGGAGATTAAACCTGACGTTGGTGCCAATGGAAGCGAGGCGAATCACGGACGTACGTGCCGTCGGGGTCGGGTCGACAATCCACAGTTCACGGCGGAGAAAAACGGGGACGTCTGACGACCTCATCTTTGGCTTGAAAGATGCACGGTGCACGTGTGGTCGAAAAGCACTCTAGAATCTACTGTAGATTGGACTATATTTTGACTGCAGCGGACACACGTACGTCGACCAGTCAAGGGCACAACGCTGTACAACAGCAAGGTCGTTGAAAATCGAGATGTGGTGACGCAGAAGCTTTGAATCTGATACGGCGCAAAGAATTGATGAGAAGCCCTCCCTTTTCCAAATGTAACAAGAACATGGACGACTCACCAGATGTAACAGGAAGCTAGAGGCTAGAATCTCGCGTGGAACCACCAAGGAATACGCAGACCACACCAAGAAGCACAACTGTTGAGCCATCGTTACCTCAACGTCGATGGAGATTACAATTATTAAGGGTGCCGCACGTACTATACATACGTGGCCGGCCTTGCACACGACGCGATCTTTCTCGTCGACGGCGCAACGTGTGAGTGAGTGAGAAAGAGTGTGAACGGATCGCGCATCGAGCCCTTAACTCGACGACGTCGACCGTGCGACATGTTGCCCCACACCCGATTGGTCGCGAAGCCTAGCTAGCATCCCGTAGCGAGGTGACGAGGATGTGCCAACAATCAAATTTGGGCGACGTCGCGATCGGACTGGTCAGGAAAAGTTGTGCCGGGGAGGGACCGTTTGTAACTCAATTTTTTAGCTTCACGTGCGATATATTTTGGCGTAAAATGGTGCTGTAAAGTAGTATTTTTTTTGGATATTTTTCAATGCATTTTTTAGGTGCATCGGGTCTGCTTTCACCGTTGCTCGGATTTCTCATGTGTGCTTTCCTGATCGTCCCATATGAGTCCATGCGCAAACCAACGAAACTGACCGGTTCACTTCACATTACTCCCGCAAGCGCAAGGACAACTCAAGCTACAGAGACAGGTGCGGCTCCGCAGGAAGGCGCAAGGCAGGTAGGTGGCAAGTGTATACTTTCGGGAGTCCATATATAGCCGGCGCCTCGCCATTAGCCAGCTCCAAGCATTCACAAAAGGAAACTATCTAGCTAGCATTTGGTAGTACACAAGCTACATACATATCCCCAAGCTAGCTAAACCGATCGAGAGGATGTCGTTGGTGAGGTTCTTCGACACGCTGGCCCTGGACTCGTGGAACCCCTTCGGCACCATCTTCGGCACCACGGCGTCCAGCGGCACCGACGTCTGGCTGGCCAGCGACACCACGGCCTTCGCCGACACCTACATCGAGAGCCGGGAGACGGCGGAGGCCTACGTGTTCAGCGCCAGGCTCCCCGCGGGCGTCACCAAGGAGGAGGTCAAGGTGGAGGTGGAGGAGGACAGCAAGGTGCTGGTCATCGCCGGCGAGCGGTGCCTGCGGAGGGAGGCCAAGAGCGAGGCGCGCCACCACGTCGAGCGCAGCGTCGCCACCTTCTTCGGCAGGTTCCACCTCCCCGAGGACGCCGCCTTGGGCCAGGTCAGGGCCGCCATGGACGACGGCGGCGCGCAGCTCACCGTCACCGTGCCCAGGGTCGGGGCCGCCGTGGCCGCCGTGACCATGCCCGAGCCGGCCGTGGCCATCGAGGTCGGCGAGGCCAGCCCGTGCTGATTGCGACGTACGCCGGTGCAGACGTGCGTGCGGTAAGTTGCCGCTCGTATCATCTGCTCGATCGGATCCTTGGGTGTGATTCCACAAATTGTGGTGTTCGATCTACGTAACTACAGTACGTACTTGAGTCGGTCTATGGCTTGCTGTGGTGGCTTGTGAGTGAGGTGCTTGCATGTTTGCCTGTACTGTTACTTGTTAGTTCTGGTGTTCACGCTCAAATTAATGAAGTGTTCACAAAGTACTCGCTAATTAACTGTACTCGTTGAAATATGAGACCACCTATACACCAAGCCTGCCTAAAAAAACCTATGCATCAAGCGCATAATTTATTTTATTTCTGTCGATTCGCCCAATCCGTCCGATTTCGATCTATTTGTAATCTATTTATAATCTGTCATGACAGTTAAAAAAGCATTAGAAGTGACACAAATATAACAGTGTTCATGGTTATGGACCACCTAGAAACGACTAACCACTAGAGCGAATCAAAGGCATGCCATCATCATCATCACCCCTCCTTCACCGGAGCCGACCAAACATTATCATAGTAGACAATCGAGAAATTGTCATGTTAAGACTTCACAGGACCAGCGCACTAAAACAGCAACCAACACCGACAAAGAGAAGAACGGATTGAAATGATCAAACTTGTAGACAGACAAACAAAAACAATGGACAGCCGAATCAAGATGGATCCACCGGAGACGAACAAAGACTGGATTCAAACAGATCCATCAAAGACCAGCACCAAACAAATCCCGAGATCTATTAGAGACACGCCTCGGTGGTGCTAGACGCCCCGCCGGGACGGGGCTAGGACGTAAGGACATTAGTGCATCTACAGGGAGGTGTTGCCGCCTCGCCTTCCTAACCAGCACACAAATCCTAACCGAACTCAAAACTCTTAACTAAAAAAAGGAGCATGGTCCCTCCCACCGACAAGGGCTGGAGTCCATCACGCCTTCATGGCCCTAAGGCCACCGAAGATGTGGTGGACCGGCGGTAATGTCGAGAGGAGTCAGGGGAAACCCTAATCGCCTTGTTCGTCCGAGAGCCATGAGACGAAGGGGCAGACAATGCCGTTTGATCATGTTGGTCATCTTCCTCCCCCGATGCATTTTCTTCTCCAACATGATGGCGTATATCCTCCCTCCTCCCTTCCCATATCTTCAGCCCAACTCCCTTTTTTCGCCCCCGCCCCCTCGTCAAGCGAATGTTGCAACTCGCTGCTTTGCCCGAGCCGTTGTTGCCAGCCATCCCTCTAGGCCCCACCTTCTCTAGCGCCGTCGACCATCCCTTGCACTCCACACCAAAACCTGTCGAATCTGGTACCCATTGCTGTTGACATCACCACGACTAGCTGCCTCTCGACGTCCTTGCCTCGGGTTCGGAACTTCGCTCTTCTAATGCAAAATCGATTAATATAACAAATTTTATAATTTCTGGCAACTGAAATTTAGAAAAAAGCGGATGCATTATTGCACACGGAAAAATTGGGATGGAACCGGGACGTGGAGTTTCTACACCCAGGAGCAAATGCTCCTGGTGTGAACAGTAACATCAAATAAATTCAAAAATAATTCAAAAAATTCTCAATTTTTTTGTGGCATACTTCCACAAATGTTTGATGTGCATGCAAAATTTCGTCGCAAAATCACATTGGTGGAAGGTATGATAAAAAAACAAAATCAATGTTTTGAAAATGTTACTTACAAAAGCATTTTGGAGCTCCGATTTTAATTTTTTGGCACGCTTTCCACCAATGTAATTTCGCGATGAAATTTTGCGTGCATAACAAACATTTGTGAAAGTATGTCAGAAAAAGAATTTCAGTTTTTTTAATATTTTTCTTTTTTTTTCAATTTTACTGTTCATATCAGGAGCATTTGCTTCTAGATGTAGAAATGTACTCCCTCCGTCCCATAATGTAAGACATTTTTTAACACTAGTGTAGTGTCAAAAAAGTCTTACATTATGGGACGGAGGGAGTAGTACTTTTGATGAAACCGAAGATATTTTGGGTCTTCCTCGCGCGGTAAAACGAGAGATAGATCGGGTCTGAAAAGTTTTCGATGCATCACGCACCTCCTGGACACTAGCTAGTTAGTTGGTCTGAAAAGTTTCGATGCACCACGCATCTCCTGGGGACTAGCAGCCAGTTGGTCGGCCGGTTCTGTCCTGGATATTTTTGGGGCGCAACGGCGGGTAACCTGTGAAGTTGGGAGTGTGCGATATTTCGCCGCCGGCGACAAGGCAAGAGATAATAATGCACGAGCCGAATCGCACCAGCCGCCACGTACGTACGGCAGGTCGGCAGGTCGACGCCCAATGTATTTGTGTGGCAGCCAGGCATCCCCAAGAAACAGGACGCAAGATGCGCTCCACCTCCACGTTGATTAATTTTTGGACAGTCTCTCCATGTGGCACTGCTTAGTGTGGTCTGAGACAGGATCTCCTCTCAGACGGGACGGCCCCATGTGAAAGCCACGATGCATTTTAGATTTTTTAAGAAGGTAAAATTTTACTGATTTTTGCTCTCAATTTTTTTTTACCGATTTACAGTAAAACATCAAGACGATGTAAACACAATGAGTCAAATGGCCCTCGAAGGAAAAAGAGCCAAATGAAAAGACCGTCTAAAATCAACATGGGTGAGCTCAGACGCAAGAATGCTTAACCTACAAGGAAGTTTGTTTCTTTCGGAAAACAAGGATGTTTGTTTCTTCCAACATTTCTAACCGATCCCTTATAATTAGTCCCTCAAACAGTCGAAAATAAATACGAGCACTCGGGTGCCATACCTCTTATATTTAAAAATAATTTAGTAGTTTTAAAAATGTCAAAAGGAAACTCCGGAACATTTTATGGAATCAAACATGACCAAGTATTGCACTCACATAAAAAGATTAAAAAGGGAATGACTTTTATTATATTAATATTCAAAGATTTGCCAAGCATCGTTGTCATAAATTTGTTTTCTTCCGCCCTGAAGTCAATGGGAATCATTCCTTAAACGGTTCCTTATACCTTAACTTCTTATACATGCTCCCTAGAAACTGGTTGCTAGTTGAACTCCTGAAACTTAACTCCCTACAAAATTTACTTCAGTAATTCTTATAAGCTTCTGCGTATGTACTACGTTTCAACTACATATTTGCACACATACCAATTTAATAATCATAGTTCACATAATTCATGAATATAACAATTTTAAAGCTTACAATTTGAATTATTCAAATTTAAACACACGAAAGTGTGCAAATGAAGAGAAGAGAACGACAGAAGCCCGACGATCAATTGGTGATATGGAGTAGCCACTAATGCTCAGCAAAATCATCTTGGAGGTGGGTATGAAATTCGCAGTTCTCAATGCTTCAATGTTGTGAGAAATCCCTGTATCCTGTTTGCATCGTGTTTCGGCTCAACAAGATCCCAATGATGACGTACCAAAAGTTCTTTGGTATTCCTCTCTCATCTTCAATAATGTAATATGTTATTATTTGCCATAAATATTTACGTTTTAAACATTATGATTATTTAAAAAAACTACCGCAACCGGTTTATTTCGTGAAAACTTGCTAGATAAGCCCTACCTAGGCAAAAAAAGAACCTAAAACCTAAAAAGTGCATACACACTATTTTGATGAACCGAGCGGCCGGCTCCTGGCCACTCGCTTCCGTGCGTACATAGTCCAGGTGTCACCTGGTCTGAATCATATAGAATTGTTTTGGACTGTTGCGCTCTCACATAGTGGACCAAGGAATATAATTAGAAGGAAAGGTAGCCCGTGAAGTCCATTCTCTCTCTTCGCATGTACCTGATTTAGCTACCTTTTACAACAATTCAAAAAGTCATAACTTTTTAACCGCGCGTCGGAATTCAGATTCGTTTTCACCGTTGGAACCCTCGTGACGAGATCTTTGAAACTAGATCCCGCATGGGTATGTTTCGATGAATTTTTTTATGCCAACTTTGATGCTATATGGTGCAACTTTAATATTGCGTTGTGCAATTTTTGTACTACATGGTGCAACTTTTTTCAAAACAAAATTTTGGAGCTGCATGATTCAACTTCCTATGTGGTTGCAACCTAGCAACCATGACAACCTGATTTGCAACTAGTCTACTACTCTGGTCAACTATCTAGTAGTAGATGTGCAACCACGACAACTTTGCTGTTTAGTTGCACACACATTGATGTTTAGTTGGCAGGACACTAGTTGCTTAGTTGGCTTGTAATTTAGTCTAGTTGCACACACATTGATGTTTAGTTGACAGGACACTAGTTGCACACATATGCCCAGTTGACGCGGCAATATAGTCTAGTTGCACACACATTGGTGTTTAGTTGACAGGACTATTTGGCACACACATATGCTTAGTTGGCGTGGAAAATCTAGTCTAGTTGCACACACATTGATGTTTAGTTGGCAGGACACTAGTTGCACACATATGCTCAGTTGGTGCGGCAATGTAGTCTAGTTGCACACACATTGATGTTTAGTTGGCAGGATTATTGGCACACACATATGCTCAGTTGGCGCGGTAATCTAGTGTAGTTGCACACACATTGATGTGTAGTTGGCAGGAAGACTAGTTCGTCGAAACATCCCCATGCGGGATCTACTTTTGAAGAGCACGCCGCGAGGGTTTCAATGGTGAAAACGGATCTGAATTTTGACATGTGGTTTAGAAGATATGCCTTTTATAATTTTGAAAACCAAAAAATAATGCAAAAGGGCGGACATGAGGAACGTTAATATAGCGGCATGCAGGCATTCATCACGTGAGAAGAGACTATATAGGATAAGGACTAAACGTGTTGCCTTTTTCTGAACTATGCGACAGGCACTTACTTTTTTTAGTCGGCCGCTCGCGAGCGCTAACGAGCCACCGGCCATCAGCTAGACGCCCCAAAAAAGAAACTCGATTGACTCAGTACAATACCAACGTCAACATAGGCAGGCCTAGTTGTGCACTTCCTGTGCTATCGGGCGACATAGGAAGGACCACTTTCATCTTAGAAAAAAGGAAGGAACTTTTATCACTCAAAACGAAAAAAATAGGAAGGAGCTCTTGCCTAAAAAACCTAGGAAGGAGTTCTTTTGCTCAAAAGAAAAAAAAACTGCGAAGGAGCTCTACTACGTCGCACCCCTTCTTAACTCAAGCCCTAAATCAACCCACGTGTGCGGCCATATACACCAACCCCAAACCCTGTTTGGCGCGCCGCCGAGATCGATGACGACGAACATAGTCACCGCGCCAAGCATGAGGCTCCTGGTGGAGACGACTGCGCGCCGCGTGCTGTTCGCGAAGGCCAAGAGGCCGAGGGATGTCCCCTCTTTTCGAAAAAAGGACATAGTGTACTTCCTCTTCTCCATCCTCGCCCAGCCATTGGCGCGACAATCGAGCTTCTCGAGAGGGAACAGATGGATGTGGGAAGCATGGGCAACCTCCACGCTGGTGTCATGAAGCTCGACCAAGCTTACCTCGAGTCTGGCGTGGGCAAGGGCGTGGTTGTCGGGAATCTCACCGCCGCGCTGCCGGTGCGCTCCAAGAACACCCTCCCCATCCACCCAAGTTCGTCCGTGCGTGGCGGCGTTACATACACGGTGTTGGACGACCTCACGGTGACTCGCACGCCCGCCATTGTCGGCATCAAGCTGCTTAACACCTTGGCGATCAAGTACCTCGGCGCCCTCCAGGAGAGGCACGTGCAACTCATGCGCAAGGAGGTGAGTTCTGATCGACTAGTTTCTTTCTTACTTTAATCAGGGGCTGACCCATGTTGGGCCAAGTGAGGTCCTAGCCCCCCACTCAATTTCTGTCTTTTCAACTCGAAAGCCCAGTCTTCGCTAGTTGGGCCCCCAGTTGACAAAACAAGTGTGCCCCCACTCTCATTTGGGCCCACATTGAAATTTTTGGTTGGGTCCGCCCTGCCTTTAATTTCACCGGATGCATCCTGTACAAGCTCACTTGTTTCAACTAATCCATGAACGCGAACTACTACTGCAGAAAATAGGAAGTATCAACCAATAATTTAGGTCATGTTCGTTTCATAGCTAACTTTACAACAAATTTAAGAAGAATTTGGTTTGTCGTATGAATGATTCTAACCGAAGTCGGCAACAAGCTAGTGTTGCAAAACATTTATAATTGTTAATCCTATTTTGTAGGCCTCAGAGATTTTGAAAGCTTCTTTGTGTCCAAGACTGTTCTCACCGACATTTATCATGGAGAGAAGCCCTAGACAGTTCTAAAATTCTAAAAAACCTATGTTTTCCTTGGAAAGGAAAACATGCTCCTTCTAGTTTTCAGGAGTTGGTTTTTTATGGTTTGAGTTGTATTTTTCTGCATATCCCAACTAGCGGAATATAATTACGTGCCATGAAAATCTCATGGGCCAAGAAAGTTGGAACCAATGCCTTTACAACTCGTTTGGCACGTGTGATTTCATTTCGTTTGATAGAAATGAAATGAAATCAATGATCAAATTTCATTTGCTGGAATCAAGATTCCAAATCGAAATAGCAACTGAAATGACATTTGTGTCATGTTTGGCTGCCATTTTGACAAGAATTCAAAAACCACACCAAGCTTGGCTTAAAAACTGAGATACCAAGCTTGGTTGCCACATCATATCTTTCTAAATTTAAAATTCACACCAACATGAAATAAATTACAGAATACAACCATTCATGCATGAAGCAGCTTGATACGTCCATTTTGCATCATGCTTTCATATCGATATTTATTGCATTATGGTCTGTTATTACACATTAAGTCACAATATTTATGCATATTCTCTCTTATTTTACAAGGTTCACACGAAGAGGGAGAATGCCGGCAGCTAGAATTCTGGGCTGGAAAAGGAGTAAATATTAGAGACCTATTCTGCACAACTCCAAAAGTCCTGAAACTCCAGGGAAGTTATTTTTGGAATAATAAAAAATACTGAGCGAAGAAAGTACCAGAGGGGGGCCACCCACCATCCACGAGGGTGGGGGCACACCCTACCCCCTGGGCGCGCCCCCCTGCCTCGTGGGTCCCCTATCAGGCCTCCGGTGCCCATCTTTGTCTATATAGTGTCTTTCACCCTGGAAAAAATCATAAGCAAGCTTTCGGGAAGAAACACCGCCGCCATGAGGCGGAACCTTGGCGGAACCAATCTAGGGCTCCGGCGGAGCTGTTCTGCCTGGGAAACATCCCTCCGGGAGGGGGAAATCATCGCCATTGTCATCACCATCGATCCTCTCATCCGGAGGGGGTCAATATCCATCAACATCTTCACCAGCACCATCTCCTCTCAAACCCTAGTTCATCTCTTGTATCCGATCTTTGTCTCAAAGCCTCCGATTGGTACCTGTAGGTTGCTAGTAGTGTTGATTACTCCTTGTAGTTGATGCTAGTTGGTTTATTCGGTGGAAGATTATATGTTCAGATCCTTAATGATATTAATACCCCTCTTATTATGAGCATGAATATGATTTGTGAGTAGTTACATTTGTTCCTGAGGACATGGGAGAAGTCTTTCTATAAGTAGTCATCTGAATTTGGTATTCGTTCGATATTTTGATGATATGTATGTTGTCTTTCCTCTAGTGGTGTTATGTGAACGTCGACTACATGACACTTCACCATTATTTGGGCCTAGTGGAAGGCATTGGGAAGTAATAAGTAGATGATGGGTTGCTTGAGTGACAGAAGTTTAAACCCTAGTTTATGCGTTGCTTCGTAAGGGGCTGATTTGGATCCATATGTTTCATGCTATGGTTAGGTTTACCTTAATACTTGTTTTGTAGTTGCGGATGCTTTCAATAGGGGTTAATCATAAGTGGGATGCTTGTCCAAGGAAGGGCAGTACCTAAGCACCGGTCCACCCACATATCAAATTATCAAAGTAACGAACGCGAATCATATGAGCGTAATGGAAACTAGCTTGACAATAATTCCCATGTATCCTCGGGAGTGTTTTCCTTCATATAAGAATTTGTCCAGGCTTGTCCTTTGCTACAAAAAGGATTGGACCACCTTGCTGCACCTTATTTACTTTCATTACTTGTTACCCGTTACCAATTACCTTATCACAAAACTATCTGTTACCGATAATTTCAGTGCTTGCAGAGAATACCTTACTGAAAACCGCTTGTCATTTCCTTCTGCTCCTCGTTGGGTTCGACACTCTTACTTATCGAAAGGACTACGATAGATCCCCTATACTTATGGGTCATCAAGACTCTTTTCTGGCGCCGTTGCCGGGGAGTGAAGTGTCTTTGGTAAGGAAAAATTTATATAGTGTGCTGAAATTTACTGTCAGTTGTTACTATGGAAAGTAATCCTTTGAGGGGCTTGTTCGGGGTATCTTCACCCCGACCAATAGAGTAAAGAGTTGCTCCTCAACCTACTGAACCTACTGAAAATGTTTACTTTGAAATTCCTTCGGGTATGATAGAGAAACTACTAGCTAATCCCTTTACAGGAGATGGAACATTGCATCCCGATTTGCACCTAATTTATGTGGATGAAGTTTGTGGATTATTTAAGCTTGCAGGTATGCCCGAGGATGTTATCAAGAAGAAGGTCTTCCCTTTATCTTTGAAGGGAGAGGCATTGACATGGTATAGGCTATGCGATGATATGGGATCATGGAACTACAAACGATTGAAATTGGAATTTCATCAGAAGTTTTATCCTATGCATCTTGTTCATCGTGATCGTAATTATATATATAATTTTTGGCCTCGCAAAGGAGAAAGCATCGCTCAAGCTTGGGGGATGCTTAAGTCAATGTTATATTCATGCCCCAATCATGAGCTCGCAAGAGAAATAATTATTCAAAATTTTTATGCTCGGCTTTCTGACAACAATCGCTCCATGCTCGATAATTCTTGTACTGGTTCTTTTATGATGAAGACAATTGAATTCAGATGGGATTTATTGGAAAGAATTAAACACAACTCTGAAGATTGGGATCTCGAGAAAGTTAAGGAGTCAGGTATAACACCTAAGTTTGATTGTGTTAAATCTTTTATGGATACCGATGTTTTCCGTGAATTTAGCACTAAATACGGACTTGACTCTGAGATAGTAGCTTCTTTCTGTGAATCATTTGCTACTCATGTTGGTCTCTCTAAGAAGAAGTGGTTTAAATATCATCCTACCATTGAAGTAAAAGTAGTTGAATCTATCAAAGTTGAAGAAAAAACTATCACTTATAATGATCCTATTGTTCCGACTACTTATATCGAGAAACCACCTTTCCTTGTTAGAATAAAGGATCATGCTAAAGCTTCCACCGTGGTTAACAAAAGTAATATCAAGACACCCAAACCCCCTGAGCAAATTAATGTTGAACCTAGTATTGCTATGGTTAAGGATCTCCTGGCTGATAATATTGATGGGCATGTTATTTACTTCTGTGATGAAGCTGCTAGAATTGCTAGACCCGATACAAAGGGTAAACATAGACCTGTTGTTGGCATGCCTGTTATTTCTGTTAAAATAGGAGATCATTGCTATCATGGCTTATGTGATATGGGTGCTAGTGCAAGTGCAATACCTCATTCCTTATACAAAGAATTTATGCATGATATTGCACCTGCTGAGATAGAAGAAACTGATGTTACTATTAAACTTGCCAATAGAGATACTATTTCACCAATTGGAATTGTTAGAGATGTTGAAGTCGTGTGTGGGAAAGTTAAATATCCTACTGATTTTCTTGTTCTTGGCTCCCCACAAGATGACTTTTGTCCCATTATATTTGGTAGACCCTTCTTGAATACTGTTAATGCTAGGATAGATTGCGAAAAGGATGTTGTTACTATTGGGTTGGGGGATATGTCTCATGAGTTTAATTTTGCTAAATTTCGTAGACAACCCATGACAAAGAATTGCCTAGTAAAGATGAAATTATTGGTCTTGCTTCTATTGCCGTGCCTCCTAATGATCCTTTAGAACAATATTTGCTAGACCATGAAAATGATATGTTTATGAATGAAAGAAGGGAAATAGATGAAGTATTCTTTAAACAAGGTCCTATTTTGAAACACGACTTGTCTGTTGAAATCCTAGGGGATCCTCCTCCACCCAACGGTGACCCCGTGTTTGAGCTTAAACCACTACCTGATACTCTTAAGTATGCTTATCTTGATGAACAGAAGATATATCCTGTTATTATTAGTGCTAACCTTTCAGAGCATGAAGAAAAGAAATTATTGAAAACTCTGAAGAAGCACCGTGCTGCTATTGGATATACTCTTGATGATCTTAAGGGCATTAGTCCCACTCTGTGCCAGCACAAAATAAAATTGGAGAAAGACGCTAAACCGGTTGTTGATCACCAACGACGGTTAAATCCTAAGATGAAAGAAGTGGTAAGAAAAGAAATATTAAAGCTTCTTGAGACAGGTATAATTTATCCAGTTGCTGATAGTCAGTGGGTAAGTCCTGTCCATTGTGTCCCTAAGAAGGGGAGGTATTACTGTAGTTCCTAATGATAAATATGAATTGATTCCACAAAGGATTGTTACAGGTTATAGAATGGTAATTGATTTCCGCAAGTTAAATAAAGATACTAAAAAGGATAATTACCCTCTACCTTTTAAGGTTATCCAAACATACACATTTTTGCTTTCTAGATGGTTACTCGGGTTTTTCCCAAATACCTGTGTCAAAAGAGGATCAAGAAAAGACCACTTTTACTTGCCCTTTCGGTACTTTTGCTTATAGACGTATGCCTTTTGGTTTATGTAATGCACCTGCTACCTTTCAAAGATGCATGATGGCTATATTCTCTGACTTTTGTGAAAAGATTGTTGAGGTTTTCATGGATGATTTCTCCATTTATGGATCTTCTTTTGATGATTGCTTAAGCAACCTTGATCGAGTTTTGCAGAGATGCAAAGAAACTAATCTTGTCTTGAATTGGGAGAAGTGCCACTTTATGGTTAATGAAGGTATTGTCTTGGGGCTGAAAGAGGTATTGAAGTTGATAAAGCTAAAGTTGATGCTATTGAAAAGATGCAGTGTCCTAAGGACATTAAAGGTATAAGAAGTTTCCTTGATCATGCCACTTTTTATAGGAGGTTCATTAAAGACTTCTCAATAAATTCTAGGCCTCTGAATAACCTCTTACAGAAAGATATTCCTTTTGTCTTTGATGATGATTGTGTAGAAGCATTTGAAATACTTAAGAAAGCTTTGATTTCTGCACCTATTGTTCAACCACCTGATTGGAATTTACCCTTTGAAATTATGTGTGATGCTAGTGATTATGCTGTAGGTGCTGTTCTAGGACAAAGTGTTGATAAGAAATTAAATGTTATTCAATATGCTAGTAAAACTCTAGACAGTGCCCAGAGAAATTATGCCACTACTGAAAAAGAATTTTTAGCAGTTGTATTTGCTTGTGATAAGTTCAGACCTTATATTGCTTATTCCAAAGTAACTGTTCACACTGATCATGCTGCTATTAAATATCTTATGGAAAAGAAAGATGCTAAACCTAGACTTATTAGATGGGTTCTCTTGCTACAAGAATTTGATTTGCATATCATTGATAGAAAGGGAGCTGAGAACCCCGTTGCAGAAAACTTGTCTAGGTTAGAGAATGTTCTTGATGGCGCACTCCCTATTGATGATAGCTTTCCTGATGAACAATCAGATGTCATAAATGCTTCTCGTACTGCTCCATGGTATGCTGATTATGCTAATGACATTGTTGCTAAATTTATACCACCTAGTTTTACATACCAGCAAAAGAAAAAGTTTTTCTATGATTTAAGACATTACTTCTGGGATGATCCACACCTTTATAAAGAAGGAGTGTATGGTGTTATTAGACGTTGTGTACCTGAGCATGAACAGGAACAGATCCTACGCAAGTGTCACTCCGAGGCTTATGGAGGACACCACGCTGGAGATAGAACTGCACATAAGGTATTGCAATCCGGTTTCTATTGGCCTACTCTCTTCAAAGATGCCCGTAAGTTTGTCTTGTCTTGTGATGAATGTCAAAGAATGGGTAATATTAGCAGACGTCAGGAAATGCCTATGAATTATTCACTTGTTATTGAACCATTTGATGTTTGGGCTTTGACTATATGGGACCGTTTCCTTCCTCTAATGGGTATACACATATTTTAGTTGCTGTTGATTATGTTACTAAGTGGGTAGAAGTTATTCTAACGAGTAGTGCTGATCATAACACTTCTATTAAGATGCTTAAAGAAGTTATTTTTCCGAGGTTTGGAGTCCCTAGATACTTAATGACTGATGGTGGTTCACATTTTTGTTGGAGATATGCCCTAGAGGCAATCATGTATGATGATATTTCCTATGTGTTTATGAATAAAGATAGTCCTTGGACATTATCAATGATGTGTATCAGCAAGTACGTGACTTGTTTGTCGGATTATGCATTGTATGATGACTGTTCTAAAAGGTCCCTAGTCAAAAGGGTTGTGTGGACGCGCAGCCGACTAGACTAGCATATGACACGGTCGATGGCTCGGTCTCACTAGCCATGGAGCATTGGATGCTAACCGGATAATATGGACTTGGAAAGGTCTGGTCGGATTCGATGTAGTCGAATCCGAGTCGAGATAAGGTCTGAGTCGGACAGACCCAACTATGAGACGCAGCGATATGTCATCTGTGAGTCTCTAGTGCAACATACGTTCTATGTCCTAAGACCTGAGCTGACGCATGTCCTCGGGATGGTGACAGACTTGCTTTGGGCCGACCAAGCGCTACTCCGTGACTGGGTAGTTACAAAGGTAGGTTTCGGGTTTGTCCAGTTCCATGCTGCGAGACATGGTCGAGCAAGATGGGATTTGCCCCTCCGATCAGGAGAGATATACTCTGGGCCCCTCGTGTGATCCGACCAGGATAAGCATGGCCATGCGACAAGGATTATGAGATAATCCGGATAGTGGTCGGCATCACTGGAACGAGAAAGAGGTCGGGCTACCACAAGGATGACAGACTCGCCTTGAGCCCAACAACGTATATCGTGTGGCAAAGGGAACAGAAGTATGTTGTACAGGTTCGCCTAACCAGCTTCATAGTCTGCTTGGTGGTCGGCACGCCTTGCTAGACGCCGCTACCAACCGTGCAGGTCGGAGTTGATCCGAACTGTGACCAAGCCGACTTGAACCTAAGGGGCCGCGCGCTTAAGGGAAGGAACCTACGAGGTCGGATCCGAGGACACTGGTCGGATGTGATCCGAGCCGTATTCGGATTGTGGCCGAGTAGACTTATGGGCTTTAGGGTCCGTGCGAGGCCCAAGTATTGAGCCCGCGACGGACGCCTATATAAAGTGGGGTGCGGCACACTCATGAAGAGGATGGCTTTGGCGCTTTCACTAGGGTTTGCATGTGTTGCGAATAGACACCTCCACTCGCCGCCGGTTGTGTGATCGGACCTAGCAGTCCGCCGCACGACGTTCCTCCTGCACGCGCGGATACCATTAGAGGCGGTGCACTTGCGCCGCTCCGGCGAACTTGTACGTGGGATCTGACGACTGGCTGTTCAAGGGAGATCGGACGAGGAAGAGACGATCAACGCGGACGCGCTGCCCCAACTCTTCTTCCGCTGCACGGCACTGCGCGTCTAGTGGTAACGAACTGTGATCCATCTCCCGTAGCATGTTCCTGGTTGTTCTACGCGTAGGAAAATTTTAATTTGCAGTTGATGCACCCTACCGTAGAACCCAACAGTGGTATCAGAGCCTCTGCTATAGGATTTGGATTCAGATCGTATGCATATTTGATATGTGGAGGTGGCAGATGAGATCTGTTGTCATTGATGAGATCGGCTGTGTGCACGGTTGATGAGATCAACTGCACATGGGGATCGTTGAGGCGATGTTTTCTGTCAATCGGGATCGATGAGGTCGTGACACGATCTACCCCTACCGGTCGGTCATCCGCCATCGGGGCTAACAGTGAAACGTAAATCCGAATCGAATTCGCGATGATCGATGAGATCGATCAGATGGGACCGCCGTGTGCGTAGCGCCTTGTATTTCGTACACGATCACTCAAATCGGTAGAATGCGATTCTATGCATAACTTTGTTTTGCAGGTTTGATGTGAATAGTATGGCTCATGTGTTTGTGATGCATGTGTGTAATTTATACATGGCCTGCACGTCATGTTTGTCAGCCGGCAGGAGCCAAAGTGCTGTCATTATATTGTATAACGACATGCGTGCCGACTTGTGACTCTATGTAAATTCATTACTAGTTGTAGTAGTTGGATAATAGAGATCAGGTTGGTGGCTTGGCGTCCGAGCGTGACAAACAAGATGGAGTTCCTAGATGGTCATCGGAGTCGGAGCCGACCTGGAAGAACGTCCATGAAGGATCCATACTATTTCACAATATATGTTTATTTGTGATTGTTATGCCTCTTGTTTTCTATGCATGTTAGAATGGTAGAAAGATCCCTCATGAATATCAAGCGAATTTCCATCCCCGATGTTGCACCTTCTCACGTCAAGTACGTCTAGTAGTGGGCTCATAAAATTGAGGTGCTGCTAGATGTCCTTGAACTGAAGGGTTCGTGTCGGACACGGATATGCACTGCATCAGGTTAACTTGACAAGGCTATCAAAACGGTTTTGGGCCTTGTGGCAAAGAAGGTTGGGAGCCGGGGTATGAGATACCTTCCCGACCGACAGGAATCGTATAGAGATACGATTAGCAAGGAGTTGCTTACCGGATAGGCATGTTGTCTAGCAGTGATGCTAAAGCTCACTAGTCCCTTGTGCTAGTCGGATCCTGAATCACTGAGAGTTTGCGGAGGGATGCTAACTTCAGTGGGAGTATTTATGTTTAGGCTAGAATTACTCTACATAAACACATTGCTTAGTGATTGCATATTTTCTGTTGCAGATCAATGGCACCACCTGCTCAACCCAACTTTGCATTGAAATCAATTCTGGAAAAGGATAAACTGAATGGAACAAACTTTACCACCTGGTATAGAAATCTGAGAATAGTTCTCAAGCATGATAAAAAGGAACATGTTCTAGAGGATCCACTTCCAGAGGAACCTGCCGATAATGCTAGTGCCACAGCTTAGAATGCCTACCAGAAACTCGTTGATGAATCAACGGAGATCAGCTGTCTGATGCTGGCTTGTATGGAGCCCGATTTGCAACAGCATTCCGAAAATGTTGAGGCTTACAATATGATCGAGAGTCTCAAGAGCATGTTTCAGACACAGGCTAGGACCGAAAGGTTCAACGTCTGGCGATCCTTGATGGATTGCAAGCTGAAGGAAGGTGATCCACTGAGCCCACATGTGATCAAGATGATCGGATATGTGCAAGCTTTGGATCGTTTGGGCTTCCCGCTCTTGGATGGGCTGGCTACAGATGCAGTTCTGGGTTCTCTTCCGCCTAGCTATGGGACGTTCATCTCGAACTATCATATGCACGGCATGGATAAGAAGCTCACTGAATTGCATGGGATGCTCAAGGTGGCAGAGCAGGATATTAAGAAAGGCACGCATCAAGTGTTGATGGTGCAGAAATCGGCTAAGTTCAAGAAGAGTTGGTCCAAGAAAAAGGCTAAGGCAAAGGGCACGGAGACGGTAACCTCCGCCGCTGCGCAGAAGTCTTGACCGGACTCAAAGACCGTTCGCTTTCACTGCAAGGAGACTGGTCACTGGAACAGGAACTGTAGCAAGTGGCTTGCAGAGCATGGCAAGAAGGTCGGGAATGCTGCTTCATGCAAAGGTACACTTGTTGCATATGTTATAGACATTTACCTTGCTGACATACTGAAAGATCGTAGATGTCGCCTAGAGGGGGGGGGGTGAATAGGCGATTTAAAATAATTACGGTTTAGGCTTGAACAAATGCGGAATAAACCTAGCGGTTAATTTGACAAGCACAAAACCTACAACAACTAGGCTTACCTATGTGCACCAACAATTTATGCTAAGCAAGATAAACAACTAAGTGATAGCAAGATATATGACAAGAAACAATATGGCTATCACAAAGTAAAGTGCATAAGTAAAGGGTTCGGGTAAGAGATAACCGAGGCACGCGGAGACGACGATGTATCCCGAAGTTCACACCCTTGCGGATGCTAATCTCCGTTTGGAGCGGTGTGGAGGCACAATGCTCCCCAAGAAGCCACTAGGGCCACCGTAATCTCCTCACGCCCTCGCACAATGCAAGATGCCGTGATTCCACTAAGGGACCCTTGAGGGCGGTCACCGAACCCGTACAAATGGCAACCCTTGGGGGCGGTCACCCAACCCGTACACTTTGGCAACCCTTGGGGGCGGTCACCGGTACCCGTCAAATTGCTCGGGGCGATCTCCACAACCTAATTGGAGACCCCGACGCTTGCCCAGAGCTTTACACCACAATGATTGAGCTCCGAACACCACCAACCGTCTAGGGCGCCCAAGCACCCAAGAGTAATAAGCTTCTCAACTTGTAACTTCCACGTATCACCGTGGAGAACTCAAACCGATGCACCAAATGCAATGGCAAGGGCACACGGAGTGCCCAAGTCCTTCTCTCTCAAATCCCACCGAAACAACTAATGCTAGGGAGGAAAATGAGAGGAAGAACAAGAAGGAGAACACCAAGAACTCCAAGATCTAGATCCAATGGGTTCCCCTCACATAGAGGAGAAAGTGATTGGTGGAAATGTGGATCTAGATCTCCTCTCTCTTTTCCCTCAAAAACTAGCAAGAATCCATGGAGGGATTGAGAGTTAGCAAGCTCGAAGAAGGTCAACAATGGGGGAAGAACACGAGCTTAAGAGATAAAGTTCATTGGGGAAGAAGACCTCCTTATATAGTGGGGGGGGGGGGGGGAACAATCCAACCGTTACCCCCACTTCAGCCCCGCAGAGAGCGGTACTACCGCTTGGCCAGCGGTACTACCGCTTGCCCCTATAAGCGGTACTACCGCTCCCCCTCGCGGTACTGCCGCTGGGCCCAGAGCGGTACTACCGCGGTGGCAGGGCGGTGCTACCGCAAACGAGCGGTACTACGGCCCCCACTGCCGCAGCAAGTACCGTAAAATCCGACACGAAAACAGACCCCTCGAATCGAGGCGGTACTAGCACGAGACCGCAGCGGTACTACGGCTGGGGGCTACCGGCGGTACTACCGCTCTGGAGCGGTACTACCGCTTGTAGCACTCAAGCGGTACTACCGCTCCGTCCCGCGGTACTACCGCTAGGAAACCAAAACTGCCATAACTTCTGCATATGAGCTCCGAATTGAGCAAACTCAAGCTTGTTGGATAGAGGAAGACGAGTAGCATCAAAACAGCGACCAAGTATGGAATCAAACATGACCAAGTATTGCACTCATATAAAAATATTAAAAGGGAATGACTTTTATTATATCAATATTCAAAGATTTGCCAAGCATCGTTGTCATAAATTTGTTTTCTTCTGCCCTGAAGTCAATGGGAATCATTCCTTAAACGGTTCCTTATACCTTAACTTCTTATACATGCTCCCTAGAAACTGGTTGCTAGTTGAACTCCTGAAACTTAACTCCCTACAAAATTTACTTCAGTAATTCTTATAAGCTTCTGCGTATGTACTACGTTTCAACTACATATTTGCACACATACCAATTTAATAATCATAGTTCACATAATTCATGAATATAACAATTTTAAAGCTTACAATTTGAATTATTCAAATTTAAACACATGAAAGTGTGCAAATGAAGAGAAGAGAACGACAGAAGCCCGACGATCAATTGGTGATATGGAGTAGCCACTAATGCTCAACAAAATCATCTAGGGGCTGGGTATGAAATTCGCAGTTCTCAATGCTTCAATGTTGTGAGAAATCCCTTTATCCTGTTTGCATCATGTTTCGGCTCAACAAGATCCCAATGATGACGTACCAAAAGTTCTTTGGTATTCCTCTCTCATCTTCAATAATGTAATATGTTATTATTTGCCATAAATATTTACGTTTTAAACATTATGATTATTTAAAAAAACTACCACAACCGGTTTATTTCGTGAAAACTTGCTAGATAAGCCCTACCTAGGCAAAAAAAGGAACCTAAAACCTAAAAAGTGCATACACACTATGTTGATGAACCGAGCGGCCGGCTCCTAGCCACTCGCTTCCGTGCGTACATAGTCCAGGTGTCACCTGGTCTGAATCATATAGAATTGTTTTGGACTATTGCGCTCTCACATAGTGGACTAAGGAATATAATTAGAAGGAAAGGTAGCCCGTGATGTCCATTCTCTCTCTTCGCATGTGACTGATTTAGCTACCTTTTACAACAATTCAAAAAGTCATAACTTTTTAACCGCGCGTCGAAATTCAGATTCGTTTTCACCGTTGGAACCCTCATGACGAGATCTTTGAAACTAGATCCCGCATGGGTATGTTTTGATGAATTTTTTTTATGCCAACTTTGATGCTATATGGTGCAACTTTAGTATTGCGTTGTGCAATTTTTGTACTACATGGTGCAACTTTTTTCAAAACAAAATTTTGGAGCTGCATGATTCAACTTCCTATGTGGTTGCAACCTAGCAACCATGACAACCTGATTTGCAACTAGTCTACTGCTCTGGTCAACTACCTAGTAGTAGATGTGCAACCACGACAACTTTGCTGTTTAGTTGCACACACATTGATGTTTAGTTGGCAGGACACTAGTTGCTTAGTTGGCTTGTAATTTAGTCTAGTTGCACACACATTGATGTTTAGTTGACAGGACACTAGTTGCACACATATGCTCAGTTGACGCGGCAATATAGTCTAGTTGCACACACATTGGTGTTTAGTTGACAGGACTATTTGGCACACACATATGCTCAGTTGGCGTGGAAAATCTAGTCTAGTTGCACACACATTGATGTTTAGTTGGCAGGACACTAGTTGCACACATATGCTCAGTTGGTGCGGCAATGTAGTCTAGTTGCACACACATTGATGTTTAGTTGGCAGGACTATTGGCACACACATATGCTCAGTTGGCGCGGCAATCTAGTCTAGTTGCACACACATTGATGTTTAGTTGGCAGTAAGACTAGTTCGTCGAAACATCCCCATGCGGGATCTACTTTTGAAGAGCACGCCGCGAGGGTTTCAATGGTGAAAACGGATCTGAATTTTGACATGTGGTTTAGAAGATATGCCTTTTATAATTTTGAAAACCAAAAAATAATGCACAAGGGCGGACATGAGGAACGTTAATATAGCGGCATGCAGGCATTCATCACGTGAGAAGAGACTATATAGGATAAGGACTAAACGTGTTGCCTTTTTCTGAACCAGGCGACAGGCACTTATTTTTTTTAGTCGGCTGCTCGGGAGCGCTAGCGAGCCACCGGCCGCCAGCTAGATGCGCCCAAAAAAGAAACTCGATTGACTCAGTACAATACCAACGTCAACATAGGCAGGCCTAGTTGTGCACTCCCTGTGCTATCGGGCGACATAGGAAGGAGCACTTTCATCTTAGAAAAAAGGAAGGAACTCTTATCACTCAAAACGAAAAAAATAGGAAGGAGCTCTTGCCTAAAAAACCTAGGAAGCAGTTCTTTTGCTCAAAAGAAAAAAAAACTGCGAAGGAGCTCTACTACGTCGCACCCCTTCTTAACTCAACCCCTAAATCAACCCACCTGTGCGGCCACATACACCAACCCCAAACCCTGTTTGGCGCGCGCCGCCGAGATCGATGACGACGAACATAGTCACTGCGCCAAGCATGAGGCTCCTGGTGGAGACGACTGCGCGCCGCGTGCTGTTCGCGAAGGCCAAGAGGCCGAGGGATGTCCCCTCTTTCCGGAAAAAGGACATAGTGGACTTCCTCTTCTCCATCCTCGCCCAGCCATTGGCGCGACAATCGAGCTTCTCGAGAGGGAACAGATGGATGTGGGAAGCATGGGCAACCTCCACACTGGTGTCATGAAGCTCGACCAACCTTACCTCGAGTCTGGCGTGGGCAAGGGCATGGTTGTCGGGAATCTCACCGCCGCGCTGCCGGTGCCCTCCAAGAACACCCTCCCCATCCACCCAAGTTCGTCCGTGCGTGGCGGCGTTACACGGTGTTGGACGACCTCACGGTGACTCCCACGCCCGCCATTGTCGGCAGCAAGCTGCTTAACACCTTGCCGATCAAGTACCTCGGCGCCCTCCAGGAGAGGCACGTGCAACTCATGCGCAAGGAGGTGAGTTCTGATCGACTAGTTTCTTTCTTACTTTAATCAGGGGCTGACCCATGTTGGGCCAAGTGAGGTCCTAGCCCCCCACTCAATTTCTGTCCTTTCAACTCGAAAGCCCAGTCTTCGCTAGTTGGGCCCCCAGTTGACAAAACAAGTGTGCCCCCACTCTCATTTGGGCCCACATTGAAATTTTTGGTTGGGTCCGCCCTGCCTTTAATTTCACCGGATGCATCCTGTACAAGCTCACTTGTTTCAACTAATCCATGAACGCGAACTACTACTGCAGAAAATAGGAAGTATCAACCAATAATTTAGGTCATGTTCGTTTCATAGCTAACTTTACAACAAATTTAAGAAGAATTTGGTTTGTCGTATGAATGATTCTAACCGAAGTCGGCAACAAGCTAGTGTTGCAAAACATTTATAATTGTTAATCCTATTTTGTAGGCCTTAGAGATTTTGAAAGCTTCTTTGTGTCCAAGACTGTTCTCACCGACATTTATCATGGAGAGAAGCCCTAGAAAGTTCTAAAATTCTAAAAAACCTATGTTTTCCTTGGAAAGGAAAACATGCTCCTTCTAGTTTTCAGGAGTGGGTTTTTTATGGTTTGAGTTGTATTTTTCTGCATATCCCAACTAGCGGAATATAATTACGTGCCATGAAAATCTCATGGGCCAAGAAAGTTGGAACCAATGCCTTTACAACTCGTTTGGCACGTGTGATTTCATTTCGTTTGATAGAAATGAAATGAAATCAATGATCAAATTTCATTTGCTGGAATCAAGATTCCAAATCAAAATAGCAACTGAAATGACATTTGTGTCATGTTTGGCTGCCATTTTGACAAGAATTCAAAAACCACACCAAGCTTGGCTTAAAAACTGAGATACCAAGCTTGGTTGCCACATCATATCTTTCTAAATTTAAAATTCACACCAACATGAAATAAATTGCAGAATACAACCATTCATGCATGAAGCAGCTTGATACGTCCATTTTGCATCATGCTTTCATATCGATATTTATTGCATTATGGTCTGTTATTACACATTATGTCACAATATTTACGCATATTCTCTCTTATTTTACAAGGTTCACACGAAGAGGGAGAATGCCGGCAGCTGGAATTCTGGGCTGGAAAAGGAGTAAATATTAGATACCTATTCTGCACAACTCCAAAAGTCCTGAAACTCCAGGGAAGTTATTTTTGGAATAATAAAAAATACTGAGCGAAGAAAGGACCAGAGGGGGGCACACCCTACCCCCCTGGGCGCGCCCCGCTGCCTCGTCCTAAGACCTGAGCTGACGCAGCGATATGTCATCTGTGAGTCTCTAGTGCAGCATACGTTCTATGTCCTAAGACCTGAGCTGACGCATGTACTCGGGATGGTGACGGACTTGCTTTGGGCCGACCAAGCGCTACTCCGTGACTAGGTAGTTACAAAGGTAGGTTTCGGGTTTGTCCAGTTCCATGCTGCGAGACATGGCCGAGCAAGATGGGATTTGCCCCTCCGATCAGGAGAGATATACTCTGGGCCCCTCGTGTGATCCGACCAGGATAAGCATGGCCATGCGACAAGGATTATGAGATAATCCGGATAGTGGTCGGCATCACTGGAACGAGAAAGAGGTCGGGCTACCACAAGGATGACAGACTCGCCTTGAGCCCGACAACATATATCGTGTGGCAAAGGGAACAGAAGTATGTTGTACAGGTTCGCCTAACCAGCTTCATAGTCTGCTTGGTGGTCGGCACACCTTGCTAGAGGCCGCGACCAACCGTGCAGGTCGGAGGTGATCCAAACTGTGACCAAGCCGACTTGAACCTAAGGGGCCGCGCGCTTAAGGGAAGGGACCTACGAGGTCGAATCCGATGACACTGGTAGGATGTGATCCGAGCTGTATTCGGATTGTGGCCTAGAAGACCTATGGGCTTTAGGGTCCGTGCGAGGCCCAAGTGTTGAGCCCGTGATGGACGCCTATATAAAGTGGGGTCTGGTACACTCATGAAGAGGATGGGTTTGGCGCTTTCACTAGGGTTTGCATGTGTTGCGAATAGACACCTCCACTCGCAGCCGGTTGTGTGATCGGACCTAGCAGTCCGCCGCATGACGTTCCTCCTGCACGCGCGGATACCGTTAGAGGCGGTGCACTTGCGCCGCTCCGGTGAACTTGTACGTGGGATCTGACGACTGGCTGTTCGAGGGAGATCGGACAAGGAAGAGACGATCAACGCGGACGCGCTGCCCCAACTCTTCTTCCGCTGCACGGCACTACACGTCTAGTGGTAACGAACTGTGATCCATCTCCCGTAGCATGTTCCTGGTTGTTCTACGCGTAGGAAAATTTTAATTTGCAGTCGACGCACCCTACCGTAGAACCCAACAATTTTATTCATGGTGCTTTTCATAAAATGCTTGCTAAGTATGATGTTAATCATAGAATTGCATCCCCATACCACCCACAGTCTAGTGGTCAAGTAGAGCTGAGTAAAAGAGAGCTTAAATTAATCTTGCAGAAGACTGTTAATAGATCTAGAAAGAATTGGTCCAAGAAACTTGATGATGTATTATGGGCCTATAGAACTGCATATAAAAATCCTATGGGTATGTCTCCATATAAAATGGTTTATGGAAAATCATGTCACTTACCTCTCGAACTAGAATATAAGGCATATTGGGCCATTAAAGAGCTCAATTATGATTTGAAACTTGCCGGTGAGAAGAGACTATTTGACATTAGCTCACTTGATGAACGGAGAACTCAAGCCTATGAGAATGCCAAACTGTTTAAAGAAAAAGTTAAAAGATGGCATGACAAAAGGATACAAAAGCATGAGTTTAATGTAGGTGATTATGTTTTGCTATTCAACTCTCGTTTAAGATTTTTTGCAGGAAAACTTCTCTCTAAAAGGGAAGGCCCTTACGTTATCGAGGAGGTCTACTATTCCGGTGCCATAAAAATCAACAATTTCGAAGGCACAAATCCGAAGGTGGTGAACGGTCAAAGAATCAAACATTATATCTCAGGTAATCCCATAAATGTTGAAACTAATGTTATTGAAACCGTAACCCCGGAGGAGTACATAAGGGACACTTTCCAGAACGTTTCAGACTCCGAAAAGGAATAGGTATGTGGTACGGTAAGTAAAACTGACTCCAAAACAGTTCTAATGGTAATTTTTCTCCGTTTTGGAATATTTAAGAAAATAGTAAAATAAGAAGTAGTCCGGGAAGGACACTGAAAGTGCGTTATATCGACTAGAGGGGGGGTGAATAGGCGATTTTTATGAATTCTTCACCGAGGAATTTCAGGGTGAGGAAATTCCTAAGCGAAGAACTACTTGCAGCGGAATAAGTACTCAGATGTAAACATAACGGAACACAAGCATGGTCATCATGATGAAATGAAGACAAGCACGGAGTACAGAAAGCGTAAACACAGGATAACACAGGATGAAGACAAACAGACTGAAGAAATGGAACTGAGGAAATTGAGAAAGTCTTCAGTCAAAGTCTTCAAACAGATATGAACAAGCACACAACACAGTAATGAGGAAATGAAAGAGTTGAGGAAATAGAACCAGTAGGCTTGGTGAAGACAATGATTTGGTAGACCAGTTCCAACTGCTGTCTCAGTTGTACGTCTGGTTGGAGCGGCTAGGTATTTAAACCTGAGGACACACAGTCCCGGACACACAGTCCTCACCGTGTTCTCCTTGAACTAAGGTCACACAGACCTCGTCCAATCACTCGTGGTAAGTCTTCAGGTGACTTCCAAACCTTCACAAACTCGGTCACTCGGCGATCCACAATTTCCTCTTGGATGCTCTAGACCATGACGCCTAACCGTCTGGAAGAAGCACAGTCTTCAAAGGTAAAAAGCGTCGGATCCACGCATGATCAATCTCTTCAGTGGTGCTCAATCACTTTGGGTTTGAAGGTGTTTGGGTTTGGGTTTTCCTCACTTGATGATTTTTGCTTAAAGTCCTCGGAGGATGGGATGCTCTCAAATGACAAGTGTCAGTTTCTCGCGGAGCAGCCAACCAACTAGTGGTTGTAGGGGGCGGCTATTTATAGCCTAGGGAGCAGCCCGACATGATAAGACATAAATGACCTTCAATGATATGACCATTAGGTGGGTATATATTTTGGGACAGCTGGCGCATAGCACAACAACGGTCGGAAATTTGACTATCAAATTCCTCAGGGCTATCATGTTCCTCACTGTGTAGGCAATCCGCACTGGCGAACTCCTAACTCCTCAGTCAGAACAAATTCCTCAGAGACCAAAAGAACTTCGTCTCTATCATTGAAGAAATTGACTGAACTGTATGAGATTTCCAATGGCTTCACTCGAAGGGATTGGTAGGTGTAGGATTTTGAGTTGAGCATCACATGAAATTTTTTCCTTAGTATTTCCTCGACCCCCTTTAACAGTACGGTGTTTCCTATGACTCAAGAAAGAGAAAATGAAACTACGAAAACAAAAGTCTTCACGCTTCATGTTCCTCGAATGAATACCAAGTCTTCAAGGTCACACCAATTTCTTCACTTTCAAAGTCTTCAGAAAGTCTTCAGAAAGTCTTCAGAAATCCAAAATCTTCAGTCGAAGACATTCATTTTTAGGGGTTGACTTTCTCTGTAAATATCAAACTCCTCATAGACTTATAGACCTATGTACACTCACAAACGCATTAGTCCCTTAACCTATAAGTCTTCAATACACCAAAATAACTAAGGGGCACTAGATGCACTTCCAATCTCCCCCTTTTTGGTGATTGATGACAATATAAGTTAAGTTTTCAACGGGGATAAACATATGAAGTGTAAATACTGATATTGAGGAATTTGATTGCAAGATATAGAAGAACCCCCCCTGAAGATGTGCATAGTGAGGAATTTGCTTTGGAAGCAATGCACACTTGAAGAGTAGAATCATGGAGATCTCCCCCTATATCTTGTAATTCAAACACGCATTTAACATATGATATGAAGAATTTGAAATGCATGATGAAATATGGTGACTGATGTAATTCAGCATGCGTGCATTAACATATATGAGAAAATAGCATGCAGAAGAACATAGCGAAAGTATCAGACCACCATAGGGTTTAAGTTTACAACTCGATCCAACAAAGTCATCAAAAGAACGAGAGTTGTAACTTAGCAAAAAAATGCCCATATATGTAGACCCGCTTGAAGACTAACTCAAATTTCTCCCCTTTTGTCATCGAATGACCAAAAGGATCGAAAAATGAGGACTAACGCCCCTAAAGAATATCATGTTGATGGAGGAGCGCCAGCGTTGTTGGGGTCGGTTGTTGTTGTAGGGCCAGCTGCAGTGTCGTCCAAGTCTTCATGCTCATCCGTCTCGCGTGATGAAGAATATGAGCTGGCTACCATTGAAGGAACTTTGACTTTCTTGAATTTCTTCGCTGGTGGTTGAGACCAGTCAAAGTCCTGTTGGAGGCCCATTTGCTTCAGATCTTCTTTGCCATAAAGGTGAGACAGAACAGCCCAGGTGCGACCGAAGATTTCATGGAGGTAGTAGTGGTTTTTCTTCACTTCATTGTGTGTCGCAGTCATGTTGTGAAGAATAGAGCCAAACTGACGCTAACCCATTTATGGTTGCGATCGACCTTCCGGTGAAGACTGAGGAGAAGCTCACGATCAGTCATAACCCTTGGAGCTGTCGCTTGAGGATTTAGCTTTGAAGCATTAGCGGCAGAGTCATGAGTGGCAGAGTCATCATTGGTGAGTAAGATGCAGCTTTACGGAACTGACCATCCAATGGACGAATGCCTTCATCAATAACAGCAGTGGCCTTGCCCTTTTCATCAGATGAGGAAAAAGTCCGTTTGAAGACTTCAATGGGGGGCAAGTAGCTGAGATGATTTTGAAAGTCAGCCTTGTAGTTGATTGAAGACCTTGATCTGAGGAATCTCATAATCCAGGGAGCGTAAGGCTTCAACTCAAATGGAGATAAGGCGACATTTGCCAGAGTCCTCATGAAGAAATCATGGTAGTTGACAGGAACGCCATGAATGATGTTGAAAATTAGATTCTTCATGATGCCAATGACTTCTTCATCATTTGAGTCGTGGCCTTTGATTGGACTCATTGTCTTCGTAAGAATGCGATAGACAGTTCTAGGCACATAAAGCAATTCCTTCACGAGGAATTTGGTCCTTGGTGCTTGACCGGGCTTCAGCGGCTTCATCAATACTTGCATGTAGTGATCTGTAAGCTCAGGTTCATGGTATATGCATCGAGCACCTTCAAGGGGAGGACTGACAGGCACGTCATGAAGCAATTCAGAGGACGGTGCTTTGAAGTGAGTATTTTCGGTCATCCAGTCCGAAACCCAAGAGTTCACATCTTCAGCATTTCCTGTGATGTGCAGCGTTGCATAAAACTGAAGAATTAGCTCTTCATTCCAATCAACTATGTCAGTGCAAAAGTTGAGCAGCCCTGCATCATGAAGAACACTAAGGACTGGTGTGAAGCAAGGTAGTGATTCCATGCATGTCCACGTGAGGAATATGTTTGTGGTCGAAGACTTTATCTTTGTTGAAGAGCAGTGAAGAATAGAAATTGGCTTGGCTGGCTGATAACCCACAAGTATAGGGGATCGCAATAGTTTTCGAGGGTAGAGTATTCAACCCAAATTTATTGATTCGACACAAGGGGAGCCAAAGAATATTCTCAAGTATTAGCAGTTGAGTTGTCAATTCAACCACACCTGGATAACTTAGTATCTACAGCAAAGTATTTAGTAGCAAAGTAATATGATAGTAGTGGTAACGGTAACAAAGGTAACAGTAGCAAAAGTAATATTTTTGGTGTTTTGTAGTGATTGTAAGAGTAGCAGCAGAAAAGTAAATAAGCGAAGAACAATATGTGAAAAGCTCGTAGGCATTGGACCGGTGATGGAAAATTATGCCGGATGCGGTTCATCATGTAATAGTCATAACATAGGGTGATACAGAACTAGCTCCAATTCATCAATGTAATGTAGGCATGTATTCCGAATATAGTCATACGTGCTTATGGAAAAGAACTTGCATGACATCTTTTGTCCTACCCTCCCGTAGCAGCGGGGTCCTAACGGAAACTAAGGGATATTAAGGCCTCCTTTTAATAGAGTACCGGACCAAAGCATTAACACATAGTGAATACATGAACTCCTCAAACTATGGTCATCACCGGGAGAGGTCCCGAATATTGTCACTTCGGGGTTGCCGGATCATAACACATAGTAGGTGACTATAGACTTGCAAGATAGGATCAAGAACTCACATATATTCATGAAAACATAATAGGTTCAAATCTGAAATCATGGCACTCGGGCCCTAGTGACAAGCATTAAGCAAAGCAAAGTCATAGCAACATCAATCTCAGAACATAGTGGATACTAGGGATCAAACCCTAACAAAACTAACTCGATTACATGATAGATCTCATCCAACCCATCACCGTCTAGCAAGCCTACGATGGAATTACTCATGCACGGCGTTGAGCATCATGAAATTGGTGATGGAGGATGGTTGATGATGACGATGGCGACGGATTCCCCTCTCCGGAGCCCCGAACGGACTCCAGATCAGCCCTCCCGAGAGGTTTTAGGGCTTGGCGGCGGCTCCGTATCATGAAACACGATGAATCCTTCTCCCTGATTTTTTTTCTCCCCGAAAGTGAATATATGGAGTTGGAGTTGAGGTCGGTGGAGCGTCAGGGGGCCCACGAGGCAGGGGCGCGCCCTAGGGGGGCAGGCGCACCCCCCACCCTCGTGGGCAGGGTGTGAGCCCCCTGACGTGGATTTTTCTTCCAGTATTTTTCTTATTTTCCAAATAGATGTTTCGTGGAGTTTCAGGTCATTCCGAGAACTTTTGTTTCTGCACATAAATAACACCATGGAAAGTCTGCTGAAAACAGCGTCAGTCCTGGTTAGTTCCATTCAAATCATGCAAGTTAGAGTCCAAAACAAGGGCAAAAGTGTTTGGAAAAGTAGATACGACGGAGACGTATCACTGGCTGTCCAGAAACGCTTCCTTCTAAGACGAGCAGAGTCATATGGGTTATAGTCGGTGAAGAACACATGCTCGCCGAAGAAGTCATCAGCCTTGAATTTTTGCTTCTTTGAGAAGGGATCCTTTGGCTTGGGCTGACGAGTATCAGTCAATTGCATCACCACCTCAGGAATCGCAATCTCAGGTTCCGCAGGCTGAGGAATTTCAGGTTCTTCAGTGACAGCCTGGGTTTTCACGTCTTCATTAACATTTTCATCAGCACTAGTGGGTGGAATCTCTTCATTGACAGACGGGGTGGCGCGAGGTTCTTCAGATCCCATTAAAACTTCAGTATTCACTAGGGACTGAGGAATTTGTTGCAGAGGTGTGAACAGAGGAGAATTGGGGTGCTGACTTTCCCAAAAGTCATCATTCATCAATGGAGTAGTGCTTCCAATGTCCACATCTTCTTCTTCTTCACTCAATTCTTCAACGCCTACCTCTTCAGCTGTGAACTGAGGCACTGGCGATGAGATAACTGGGGTTGAAGGGATTGTATCCACTTCAATTTCTTCATCCAACTGCTCTGAGGAAGCAGCAGAAGGAATATCTTCATCAGATCCGCTTGGGATATCATATTCTTCACCAAAGGGAATGAGTTCCTTTGATGGCATGGATGAGACGGGAACATCATCAATTGGATTTGCAAATGAGCTTGTCAATGCCTTCATCTTCTTCAGAGCTGAAGAATCTGATGAAGTTGATGCTTTCCTTTTCTTCACAGCTGCCCGCTCTGCGGCCTTGGTCTTCTTCCCATCTGATGCAGAAGGAAGAACTGGAGTTGAGGTAGGTGCAGGAGGAGCAGAGGAAATTGGTTTAATTACTTCAGGCACAACTGATGCAGTTGCCCTGATCTCTTCAGTTTCTTCAGGCACAGCCGTTGTAGCTTCAGCTGTCCTGACAGTTTCTTTAGGCGCAACACTAGTGGTTGCCCTGGCAGTTTCACCAGCGGCTGGAATGCAGTCATCAGCCCTGGTACTCTCATTTTCTTCAGCAGCTTGATTTTCATCAGCAGTGCTGGCATGTTCTTCAGTGGGCTGAGCAGATGCTTCAGCCTGAGGAATTTCTTGTTGCGTTGGGGCTGCAACATTGGAAGTGAATTGATCAACAAGTTTCACAAAGCGGACCTTGGCTCCGAGCCAATCAGCGCGGTATGCGTCAAAATCATCACTGAGTTGCTTGATCTCAGATTGAATAGTGACAAGTTCATTGGTTGTCATGGTGACAACATTCTTCTTCAGGTAGCGCTCGTTCTTGTACTGCGCTTTCTTCAACTGCCTGGCCTTTTCAAATTTCCATTTTTCTTCTTGAATGAAGGCTGTCAACATATGACTTTGGCCAGGTGTCAGCTTGAAGTCAGGTATTGGAGTGTTGGGGTCCTTGTGCAAGAGATCAATGTAATCAAGGATCAACTTTGGATCCAAAAGCATAGGCACATTTGTGCCTTTGACTTAGCGGCCTTGAGCTGCCTGTCTCTGATGATTTCGGCAAGTTCTTCATCATCAGCTTCGTCTTCATAAGACGGTACTTGAAAGGCGACCTGCTTCTTGTGAGGACTTGGTCGAGAGCCTCATCCAGCAGTGGCCTTTGTCTTCAGCAGAGTGGGGCCAGTTGAGGAATTTGGTGGTGCTGAAGAACTACCAGAGGCTCCTGAGGCAATAGAGATGCCAATTGTTCTTTGGCACGAGGCGAGGTGCACAGGTGCTGAGGATTTTGTCGGAGGAACTGAGGACTTTGACGGAGCTGCAGCAGCTTGAGGAATTGGCCGTGAGGGCATAGAGGTAGAAGCACTTGGCTTATGAGCAGGTTTCTTTGCCATGGCCTTCTTTGGTTTGCTTGCAGAGGCCTCAGCAGTAACAACAGCAGCAGAGTCTTCATTAAATTTCCTCACTGCTTCCTTAGCTATCTTGGCTAGCTTGACCTGGCGCTTAGCCCATTCATCAGGATAGTCCTCACCACGCTTGAGGCTGGTGGAATCAGCTTCTTGGCCAGGTGCCAATGGAGGTCTTGGGCATGGAAGGTTAAGAGCGAATTTCTTCATATACTTAGGAGTGACATATATGTATTCCCTCCATTCCCGTGCCCATCTCCTCTCTATCTTTTGAATGCGCACCTTGCGCTGATTTTTATCCTCCTCAGGGGGTGTGCAGTATCCAGCATAGATGTCATCAGGGATCTCAAATGCTGTGTTGACCTCATGCCTTTTTCCTCCCTTCCGTGGCTTCTTACCATCAGCCATTTTCTTCAGCTGAGGAATATGAACAACATAATTTTTTGAAGAGGTATGCAACTTTTCTTCAAGGAATGCTGCAAATGAGTTAAGTTGATGAGAACCTAGTGATTCAGCACCGGACATGAGTACTTGTGAACAGAGTATAGTTGCGAGGAATTTGGAGAGGTCATATGCGTTCTCAGAAGGTTTTGCAGAACGAACAAGTTTGAGGAATTTGACCAGACGAGTCTTGAAGAATTTCACTAAGCGTTCTTTGTCTTAGGTTCCGGAGTTGTACAGATCAAAAATCCACACAATTGAGGAATCTTGAAGAAAAATGTTGCTTAGAGAAACGGATCAAGAACAGATGACATGTGAGGTGTTTAGTGTGTGAAGATTTGAAAAATAAACACCTTTTGAAGATTTTGTAGAAAACATCTGAATCAATGAGGGCAGTAAAAGTAACTTTTAATTACCCTTGAGGAAGAACACGACGAACTGGGAAGTGTAGATGTGAAGCTCCTCGGTTCAGATCTTCCACGCCCTAACTTGGCAGAGGAAGACAGCTACGGCGGCGGCGGAGTGAAGAAATTCGCAGCCGGCGCGAGTACGACGGCGACGAGGTCGAGGCAGTGAAGCTCTTCCTCACCGGCGACGATGGAAGTAGCGGCGGCGCTAGGGTTTGAGAAGCTCGAGCGAGGGAGTGAGATCGAGCGGAGTAAAACGAAGTGAGGAAGGGGAGGGGGGTATTTATAGCCGAAGTGAAAAACTGTTCGCCCGAAGAAATTGGACGAACGTGCCCCTGACCCTTCTCATTCGCGCGACATGTGTCACCCACGTACTGAGAGGTGGCGATCGTGTGAGATCGCGGGTGAATAGATAAGTATTTCGTGGAATGCGGACGGTTTGAGCGGCAAACGCTGAAAATTCAGATAAGATAAGTTTTAAAGTTCCGTTCGCAAATTCTTCAACTGACAAGGACACAGTGAAGATTTTGAACGAGTTTCAAATAGAACGCACATGAAGAATTTGTGAATAGATTGGGTTGAGTTTAGCATAGAGGGGGAAGGGTCCGATCACATTCACTTAGCAGAAAAGGCAACTTGAAGAATTAGCAATAAGTGAATGCTGTAGAGGACATAAACTCATATATATATATAGCCAATGAAGACAAACGACGGAAACGGTGAAGACATAGCAAAGATGAAGGAAATGAACAACTGAGGAATTTCAAAAAATAAAAAAACTCAAATTGAAGATTTTCAACTTTTGTTGGTGGCGAGACCCACCGTATAAGAATGATGATTTCAGACACCGCGTACAATTGTCGTAGGGCTCTGAGAATCAAATTCTTCGTTAATTTCTTCACACTTAGAGGGTTAGTCTTCATTGATTGAAGAAAAACGTTACTTCGTGTGTTGCACATGTAAGTCATCAATTTTGCATTAGTGTTAGGATGTGTGTCCTTTTCAAAGGACATTCGAGCTAGGATATTTAGCTCACACCGCAACTTGCTAAATCTTTTCTCATCCAAGGGCTTTGTGAAGATATCGGCCAGCTGGTCTTCAGTCTTCACATGCTCAATAGAAATGTCGCCCTTGAACACATGATCACGAAGAAAATGATGACGAATCTGAATGTGCTTTGTCTTCGAGTGCTGAACTGGGTTATGAGCAATCTTGATGGCACTCTCATTGTCACAGTAGAGAGACACATTCTTCAGGTTGATGCCGTAGTCCTTGAGGGTTTGCTTCATCCATAGCAATTGTGCACAACACGAACCAGCAGCAATGTACTCAGCTTCAGCAGTAGACAGTGATACGCTGTTCTGTTTCTTCGAGGACCAACAGACCAAGGATCATTCGAGGAAATGGCATGTGCCTGATGTTGACTTGCGGTCCACACGATCACCAGCATAGTCAGAGTCTGAATATCCAATGAGATCAAAAGCCGAGCCCTTGGGGTACCACAATCCAAGTGTTGGTGTGTGAGCTAGATATCGAAGAATATGCTTCACAGCCTTATGGTCTGATTCCTTTGGTGTAGCTTGAAATCGGGCACACATGCAAACACTAAGCATAATATCTGGCCTAGATGTACATAAGTACAATAAAGAACCAATCATGGAGCGGTATACCTTTTGATCGAAGTCAATACCATTTTCATCAGTGCATAGATGGCCATTTGTGGGCATAGGGATTTTGACGCCTTTGCAATCTTGCATGCCGAATTTTCTCAATACATCCTTGAGGTATTTCTCCTGAGATATGAATATGCCATTGCGCTGTTGACGAATTTGAGGACCTAAGAAGAATTTCAATTCTCCCATCATAGACATTTGATATTCTTCACTCATCATATAGGCAAATTCATCACTATAACATTGGTCTGTACAGCCAAAGATAATATCATCAACATATATTTGGCACACAAACAATTCACCATCATAAGATTTAGTGAAAAGAGTAGGGTCGAGTGAACCGGGTTTGAAGCCTTTCTTCATGAGAAATTCCTTCAAAGTATCATACCACGCCCGAGGGGCCTGCTTGAGGCCATAGAGGGCCTTGTTGAGTTTGAAGACTTTGTCAGGATGCTTTGGATCTTCAAAACCTGGGGGTTGAGCAACATATACTTCTTCCTCAAGCTTACCATTGAGGAATGCACTTTTCACATCCATTTGATATAAGATGATGTCATGATGGTTAGCATAAGCAAGTAATATGCGAATAGCCTCAAGTCTAGCAACAGGTGCAAAAGTTTCATCGAAATCAATTCCTTCAACCTGTGTGTAGCCTTGAGCTACAAGCCGTGCCTTATTCCTCACCACAAGGCCATTTTCATCTTGCTTGTTGCGGTAGATCCACTTTGTGCCAATGATATTGTGGTTGCGAGGATCTGGACATTTGACCAGTTCCCAGACGTTGTTGAGCTCGAATTGATGCAATTCGTCTTGCATAGCCTGAATCCACTCATGCTCCAGAAATGCTTCATCTACCTTAGTGCGCTCTGTGATAGAGACAAAAGCAAAGTGCCCACAAAAGTTAGATAAATGAGAAGCTCTTGAGCGTGTGAGAGGACCTGGAATGTTGATGTCGCTGATGATTTTCTCAATCTGCACTTCATTTGCGACGCGAGGATGAGCTGGTTGCCGTTGAGGAACTTGATCAACATTTTCTTCAGCCTCATTTTCCTCAGGTGCATTAGCATGACGTTCTTCACGTTCTGGAATAACTTCTTCAGCACATTCTTCGGTAGGAATGACATCCTCAGTAGCCCTGAGCTTGATGGATTCCTCAGGTGCTCTCTTTGCGAGCCATTATTAGAGACATATTCTCTCTTATTTTATTTTATCGACACCTCTATCTCTAAACATGCGGACATATTTTTCGATATCGGCTTCCGCTTGAGGACAAGCGAGGTCTAAGCTTGGGGGAGTTGATACGTCCATTTTGCATCATGCTTTCATATCGATATTTATTGCATTATGGTATGTTATTACACATTATGTCACAATATTTATGCCTATTCTCTCTTATTTTACAAGGTTCACATGAAGACAGAGAATGCCGGCAGCTGGAATTCTGGGCTGGAAAAGGAGTAAATATTAGAGACCTATTCTGCACAACTCCAAAAGTCCTGAAACTCCACGGAAGTTATTTTTGGAATTAATAAAAAATACTGAGCGAAGAAAGTACCACAGGGGGGCCACCCACCATCCACGAGGGTGGGGGGCACGCCCCCTGCCTCGTGGGTCCCCTGTCAGGCCTCCGGTGCCCATCTTTGGCTATATGGTGTCTTTCACCCTGGAAAAAAAATCATAAGCAAGCTTTCGGGAAGAAACACCGCTGCCACGAGGCGGAACCTTGGCAGAACCAATCTAGGGCTCCGGCAGAGCTGTTCTACCGGGGAAACATCCCTCCGGGAGGGGGAAATCATCACCATCGATCCTCTCATCGGGAGGGGGTCAATACCCATCAACATCTTCACCAGCACCATCTCCTCTCAAACCCTAGTTCATCTCTTGTATCCGATCTTTGTCTCAAAGCCTCAAATTGGTACCTGTAGGTTGCTAGTAGTGTTGATTACTCCTTGTAGTTGATGCTAGTTGGTTTATTCGGTGGAAGATTATATGTTCAGATCCTTAATGCATATTAATACCCCTCTGATTATGAACATGAATATGATTTTTGAGTAGTTACGTTTGTTCCTGAGGACATGGAAGGAGTCTTGCTAGAAGTAGTCATGTGAATTTGTTATTCGTTCGATATTTTGATGAGATGTATGTTGTCTTTCCTCTAGTGGTGTTATGTGAACGTCGACTACATGACACTTCACCATTACTTGGGCCTAGAGGAAGGCATTGGGAAGTAATAAGTAGATGATGGGTTGCTAGAGTGATAGAAGCTTAAACCCTAGTTTATGCGTTGCTTCGTAAGGGGCTGATTTGGATCCATATGTTTCATGCTATGGTTAGGTTTACCTTAATACTTCTTTTGTAGTTGCGGATGCTTGCAATAGGGGTTAATCATAAGTGGGATGATTGTCCAAGGAAGGGCAGTACCCAAGCACCGGTCCACCCACATATCAAATTATCAAAGTAACAAACGCGAATCATATGAGCGTGATGAAAACTAGCTTGACAATAATTCCCATGTGTCCTCGGGAGCATTTTCCTTCATATAAGAATTTGTCTAGGCTTGTCCTTTGCTACAAAAAGGATTGGGCCACCTTGCTATACCTTATTTATTTTCATTACTTGTTACCCGTTACCTGTTACCTTATCACAAAACTATCTGTTATCGATAATTTCAGTGATTGCAGAGAATACCTTACTGAAAACCGCTTGTCATTTCCTTCTGCTCCTCGTTGGGTTCGACACTCTTACTTATCGAAAGGACTATGATAGATCCCCTATACTTGTGGGTCATCACAGCTCCATGAGGACAAATCAACATAATCAAATTATAACTGTCACGTTCAGATAAACAAAGCGCAAACGCACATCAGACACAAGCAAAACAAAAGTTTGAAGCTTCAAAGCTTGTATTTAGCAAAGTATAGAAGACAACAAACCACTTGTCATCACAAAGGCATTAGGAGCATAAAAATGAAATATTTGTATCCAAGTAACATCATATGGCTTGACTTGAATCATGACCTTTTTTCAATTCCATCTGGTAAGATATGATGAGAGTTGAACTTGTGGCATCTTCGTTGTCCTACAAATATGATGAGAAGCATGTAAGCAAGTGACTAAGGAAGTGAATAAACGTGGGACATGTAGTATCTAATCTCGAGCACAAATGCACCTATGAGAACAGTGAATTCCAAAAAAAAACAAATTCTGACAAATCTGTTTTTGTTTTTGTATATGAACATCAACAAAAGTTCTAACACCCTCCAAATTTTCACTTTGAAAAGACATTTGTGGATGCTTGTACCAAAAAAATTGGGAGTAAAAGAAGACGCATTTGTAGCACTCAATTTTGTTTTTCCTGCACACACATCTACGGATGCCTTTTCGGTGTGGAATTTTGAAGTTCATCCACACACAAAAAAGGGTTCTTTAAACTATTATTTTGGAATTTACTGTTCATGCGAGTGCATTTATGCTCGAGATTAGAATACTACTTTCGAGAAACGTGGGTTTCCATCTGTGCACATCTAAGAGAAGTGACATTGACATGCATCATTCACATGCCAGGCCAGTATTGAAAGAGATGCAATTATTCATCGACTTCTTCGGCATGACACAACATCGATAATTCCTCACCCTGAGGGATGCCTCCAAGCGACGCATCATTGTCAACACGCTGCTGCAATGCCAACGCCAACACTTCATCACCAAGGTCTTCATCAATTTCTTTGTTAACACACCGTCATCGCCCCGTCCACAAGATGAACATCTCCAACGTCCTTTGACAGTATAACTACGAGATGCAACCTCGAAGACGACAATGAATGTGTCACGACTACATCGACAGGGCATCACTTTAGTGACGACCCCTTTCATGACCACACGGTCCTGGCAAAATCGATGTAGGCTCGATGGGTTTCCTCTGGTCCTAGAAAAACTGGTGGACTCATCACCAACGACACCTTATGACATCTGCAATGTGCATCGTCCACGACTACATCACCGTCATCTACAACATAACACATTTTTTTGTGCCTCCGGATTTGTACGGCTTCATCATCCACGACGATTATCGACCATGACTACACCATGATTGGCTTCCTTGACAATGACATTAATGGCTACGTCTATAGCTACTCATCGTAAACAACTCCAGTCAACAGCGTCCACGTCGTCACTAGTGTCCACGCCACCCCCGTTGTGACTGTGGGAGGAAATAGTGGACATAAAATAAAGGCACTAGAAGGGTATGCAGTCACCACCCTAGGTGCCGACCCATCAGAGATGCAGTTAATGATAGCGCAACAGAGAAGAGGACGGAAGCACAAGACTTCAAATTCAGTCGCAGTCCTTCGCTTTAGTCCCGTTATGACTTAGGGGTAATGTTAGAAGTTATAATTGTGTTTGAATATAAGGAGATAGACATTGAATAGGTTTACACATGTATTACTTGTATTGTATTCTAAGTCTCTACCTCCACCATGTACTTCTATATATAACTCATATAAGGGTCAGGTCAATACAAGAACACAGTAGTACCTGCAGACCAAACAGGGTAGTGTAGCACTTTCGGAAGTATCCCAATGAGTAATCGTCCCAACAAAGAGTGGATGAGAGTATTTATGGAGGCGTTTCTGTCACACACAAGGTGTCACAACTCTTGTGTGAAGTACTGCTTGAGCTTCTGCAAATACTATTACTGTCCAGGGTAAACGATAAACTCAAAAGGCTAGTAAAAAGAGGATTTGAAGATATCTACTGAATAATTAAATAAACTAAATAACAAGAACTTGAAAATGTAAATGGTATTTCCTGCAATGAAGTGATTAGGTGCGAAGAGATTTCAGTTCATGGTAAGAATACATGAATTGTGCTAGTGCGACGGTAGTATAGTTACCTTGTATTGTACTCATAGTATTTGATATAAACTTTATGTAGGCGGTTCTCCCTAGAGTCATGAAACTCCTCCACTAGGGTTACATTTTATTCTGTGGTCCCGCTTCTCCGTTGCCACAGAGTGGTCGTTTGCATAATTAAGGTCATAAGACCGGAACCAAGCATTAAGTTCATTGGATCACCGTTATCTCATAGAGTCTTCGGTGCTCATAGATATATCCACCTGTCACGTCACAGGTCACTAGAGTTCCTAATTAAACAATATGTGTTACCTGTATAGGTCTTAATATCATGTTGCTTGGGCCATTAAATTGGAAAAAATGCAAATGGTTCACCATAATATAGCAACATGCTAAATAATTCATAGTACTACGAATTCAAATGACGACATATAGGATAGGCACATGCCAATCTTACCACTCACCTACATATCCCACACCTAGGGGAATTACTCACACATCGTAAGAGGGGAATCATCACAACAGACAGAAAAACCATGAAAACCATATCGATAATATTGAGGGGATCCATAATGAGATGAAATGGTACACAAATAGTCTTAACTCAGATGAGATGGAGTAGAGATTACAAGTTCCAATCCCTCTTACAATAGTGAAAGAGATGATGACGATGATGGAGATGAAAGGACGAAAAACTACGACGATCTTCTCCTCTCCTGTTCTGGATGGTGTGGCGGCGGCTAGGGTTCTCTTCTTCTTGTGGTCCCTTCACAAAAGTTGCTTATATAGATGAGTAGGGGCTATGGGCACTCCAAACGACCGCAAACGAGCACGTGCGGTCATTTGAAATGCCGTCTTTCACTCTGGTGCGCCTGTTGACAGTGCTCTCTTCAGGAAAGTTGCTCCAATTGGCTTGATTTGCAGTGATCTCCTTTGGTTTCCTTCCAAATGTGATATTTTCTGCCATCCATAGGACAAAGTAGGTTTTTATTTCTTCCATTGGATTAGCATTAGAAATATCCGAAGAATAACAAAAATCCAGTGAAACCAAATGGAAATCACTATGAAAAACATCGCAAATTCTCGAGCCATCACACAACAACACAAATATTAGCTACCCTAAAAACTCTACATGGATGGGGGAGGCGTGGAGTAGGGAAAGGTCGCCGGCGGCTAGCTGACAAGGTTCCTCACACATCTTGTCTCTTTCTCCACATTGGACAACATGCGGGAGCGGACCAGCACCCACCTCATCACCATGGAGCCCGCACATGTGCCCCACCACGCGCCTCCTCTCAGTGTACCGCCCCCGATCCCTGGGATCCTGAGCTCCAGCATGGCCGATAGCACCTAGCCATGCCCAGACTTCACTAACCACTCGGAGGAACCCCTTTGAATTCTTCCGCCTCCCCAACTTCCCTCCTTGTTTCTCGCACGACCTCACCATCGGCCCCATGCATCTTCCCCATCCTTCCTCCACCCGGCAGCTCCATCCACCTACCTCATGTCATCCATCGATGCAAGCTCCTCGCTCAACTCTCCCAAACCAAACAAGGCTCTTATCCCGGCAACCCCTCCCTTCCCCGTCAATTCAGGAAATGGCCGCTTGAGCTCCCTCCATGAGGACCGTGGCCGGAGCTGCACGAATCAGGCAAGTGTCCTCACACACCCTCCATCTCCCCCTGCTACCAACGACAGCAAGCACCAGCAGCAGCGGTGGTAGGTGGAAGTGAGAAGCCGAGCGCTTTCGGAGGAAGGGAGTGTGGGGGCATTGGGGAGGAGGCATGTGGTGGCAAGCCCGAGTGCGGGCAGGTTGCGCCATTGCTGAGTAGACCACTCAAATACCTCCATGTGGCATTTTTTGTCCAAGTGAGCTTCTGATGAGTGGGACTCATATGTCATAATCATCATCAAAATGACCTAAGCCGCTGATCAGTGCTTTTTGCAAAACATTAGAGTGAGAATTGGTGGTTTTGTACCAAAATTCTAAATTTGTGTTTCTATAAAGCTAGCACATAAGTTGGTGATTTTCTTCAATTAACTCAAACTTTTCATACCAACTAACACAGCTAGTGTTCACGAGATGTGTGATGCATCAAACCTTTTCATACCTAATCTATCTCTCAGTTTTACTGCGTGAGGACTGATGACCCACAAGTATAGGGGATCAATTGTAGCTCTTTTCGATAAGTAAGAGTGTCGAACCCAACGAGGAGCAGAAGGAAATGACAAGTAGTTTTCAGTAAGTTAATGTCAGCAAGTGCTGAAATTCCAAGTAGCGTAGTAGTTTGATAGCAAGATAATTTGTAACGAGCAAGTAACGATAGTAGTAACAAAAGTGCAGCAAGGTAGCCCAATCCTTTTGAGGCAAAGAACAGGCCAAAACGGTCTCTTAGGATAAGCAAAGTGTTCTTGAGGGTACACGGGAATTTCGTCTAGTCACTTTCATCATGTTGGTTTGATTTGTGTTCGCTACTTTGATAATTTGATATGTGGGGTGGACCGGTGCTTAGGTGTTGTTCTTACTTGAACAAACCTCCTACTTATGATTAACCCTCCCGCAAGCATCCGCAACTACGAGAAAAGTATTAAGAATAAATTCTAACCATAGCATTAAACTCTAGGATCCAATCGGTCCCTTACGGAACAACGCATAAACTTGAGTTTAAGTTTCTATCACTCTCGCAACCCACGATCTAATTGCTAATCCACAATGCATTCCCTTAGGCCCAAAATATGGTGAAGTGTCATGTAGTCGACGTTCACATGACACCACTAAGGGAATCACAACATACATACTATCAAAATGTCGAACACATATCAAATTCACATGATTACTTGCAACATGATTTCTCCCGTGACCTCACGAACAAAAGTAACTACTCACAAATGATAAACATGCTCATGATCAGAGGAGTATTAAATAGCATAATGGATCTGAACGTATAATCTTCCACCAAATAAACCATATAGTAATCAACTACAAGATGTAATCAACACTAATAGTCACCCACAAGCACCAATCTATAGTTTCGGTAACAAGATTGAATACACGAGATGAACTAGGGTTTGAGATGAGATGGTGCTATTGAAGATGTTGATGGAGATTGCCCTCCCCACGATGGCAGAGTTGTTGGTGATGACGATGACGACGATTTCCCCCTCCGGGAGGGAAGTTCCCCCGGCGGAATCGCTCCGCCGGAGGGTAAAAGTGCTCCAGCCCAAGTTCCGCCTCGAGACGGCGGCGTTCCATCCCGAAAGCCTTCTTCTTATTTTTCTAGGTAAAAATGACTTATATACCAGAAGATGGGCACCAGAGGTGGGCCGAGGAGAGCACAACCCACCAGGGCGCGCCTGGGCTCCCTGGCGCGCCCAGGTGGGTTGTGCCCACCTGGTGGGCCCCCTCTGGTAGTTATTTGCTCCAATATTTCTTAAATAGTCCATAAAGATTCTCCATGAAGTTTCAGCTTATTTGGAGTTGTGCAGAATAGGTGTCCTGACGTAGCTTTTTCAAGTCCAGATTTCCAGCTGCCAGAATTCTTCCTCTTGGTGTGTACCTTGCAAATTATGAGAGAAAAGGCATTAGAATTACTCCAAAAAGCATTATTATGGATAAAAACATCATAAATAACAGCAAGAAAACATGATGCAAAATGGATGTATCAACTCCCCCAAGCTTAGACCTCGCTTGTCCTCAAGCGAAAACCAAAATCGAAAAACATGTCCACATGCTTTGAGAGAGAGGTGTTAATAAAAACAAAATACGGACATAGAAGCATCATGTTGATTATTGTAACAGCAACAAAATTAAACATCGGACTTTTATCATAAAACTTTTATCATACACTTCTCATGAATAAGTAACAGTTCATCACATAATCGAAGTATAAAGCAAAAACTCTATTAAAAACCGGCAAACTATGTTCTCAGTCAACTTTGCAACTACAATTCATCATCTTTTCAGGAAGAGTTACGTGTCGGAGCCTGTAGGCAAGTCCACATACTCAACCATCCTATAGTCTTCTATGATTGCTAACACTCACCTTGTACACATGATCAAAACATTTCAACTGGACACATAGAAAGATAGGGGCTTATAGTATCGCCTCCCAACATACTCACCTCAAGTGTGATGTCAACAATAATAACTCATGCTATCTATATTCAATTGGACATATGTGCCTAGATCTTTCCTCACCACATGATGCTTGCCAAAGGAGAATAATAAAAAGGAGTAGAAGGAAAACTTTGACTCTTTGCATAAAAGTAAATACATGAAAGTAAAAGATAGGCCCTTCGTAGAGGGAAGTAGAGGTTGCCATGCGCTTATTTGTTTGCATGCTCAATCCCTTAGTGCAAGATAACGTCACGTTGTATTGCCCCTTAAGATGACAACCTTTATAATGCAGTCTGTCGCTTTAATTCTTTGTCATCCAAGTTCGTACAACGCTCAATTTTCTCTTACACTAAATGATCTCACATATTTAGAAGCAATTTTTATTGCCTTTTTGCACCGATGACAACTTACTTGAGGGATTTTGCTCAATCCCTAGGTAGGTATGGTGGACACTTGAAAAAGATTTGGGTTTAAGGGTTTTTGGATGCACAAGTAGTATCTCTACTTAGTGCGGAATTTTTGGCTAGCAAAGATAGGGGCAAGCACCACATGTTAAAGGATCTATGACAATATGACTTCTATGTGAATATAAACAAACATAAACCATTAAGTTGTCTTCCTTGTCCAACATCAAGAATTTTGGCATATAATATTTTGATGAGGGATCACAATCACAAAAGATTTCTTGGATAGTATATTTATATGTGAATCTTCTCTTTCCTTATTAATTCTTTCATGAGTTGCATCATTGACTAATGCTATGTTTGTCAATCTCTAATAAAATTTTCTACTTATAGTTTTCCTTATGTGGTGCCATCACCTACCATAGGATTAGTATATGATCTATTGATTCATTTCCTTTCTTTTATTCATTCACTTCTTCTTTCTTATTTCTTTTCTTTACTTGCAACAAGAAGGTAAAGAAAGCAAAAACTCAAATTAAACTTTATTATATAACTTGCACATGGTTACAATGATAGATCACTAAGCAAACTCTCGGAAAGAAAGGATCGAACTAAACTTTATTTCATCTAAAGCAAAATGATCAAACTAAGATAAGTAAACGCAAAAAGATAGTGGGATGATACGATACCGGGGCACCTCCCCCAAGCTTGGCGAAAGCCAAGGGGAGTGCCCATACCTGATACTCAATTCTCCTTTGGTGGTGAAGAAGATGGTGGTGGTGATGAAGTATTCTCCAATATAACCATGAGTAGATCCTTCAAACCTTGAATCTCCCGCATGGCTTGATGAATTAATTCACTGTTTTTCTTCAACTCAGCCATTATGTGTTTATTCTCAGGGCCCCACAGTTTGGTTCCTGCACTGTTTTCTCTTGGCCGAGATATGTCCCAGTTGGACGGTATGTGCCTACGAGGAGTGTTCTCACACCCATAATTGTGAATCAAATTATGAAAATTATTACGATGTAACCTGTGTAAGGGCCTCCTTGGTGGGAGATCTTCTTGCACTTCCAGGCTTGCTTGATTTTTTGATGATCCCATGGCTTGATGAGGATTAGGGTGAGTGCAGATGCCAGCTAATGTGCCCCTCTTGGAGGCCGGAGAGTGAACCCCAATAGGATTTTCCTCTTCTTCCTCCATAGCAACCTCTTCAGCTTCATCCCTCCTTAGATCTTCCTGAACCAACCTTGTGTCTCCTTCTCCATTGTTAAAGGGTGAGGAAGACATCATGTTGGTCTAGCTAAATCTGTCAGAAAACAGCAAGAAAAGAGAACAGAGGATTTCTCCTCGATACGGTGATTAACAGGTTCGGGAAGTATATATATATATATATATATATATATATATATATATATATATATATATATATATATATATATATATAATATCTTGGAGGACAAGCATGCGAAAGAAAAACGGAGTGCGGGAGGTGTCCCAGGTGAGCACAACCCACCTGGGTGCGCCAGACTAGCGCGCCCTGGTGTCTTGTGCCCACCAGGGAACGCTTCCTGGTACTTTCTTTATTTCCAAAATTTTAAAATATTCCAAAACTGACAAAAAATATTTTTGCGGATTTTTCGGAGTCCGTTTACTTACTGCATCACGTACCTCCTTATTTCCACGATTCTGGAGTGTTCCGGACGGACTCTTTTATGTGTTCTTCCGGTGTCAAAGTTTGGATAATATTACTTTCAGCATTAATGGGCGTACCTGAGATATAATGCTTTATTCGTTGCCCATTGACAACCCTCGCGTTAGTACCTTCTAAATTATTTATTTTGATGGCTCCAGACCGGTAAACCTCCTCGATGACATATGGGCCTTCCCATTATGAGAGGAGCTTTCCTGCAAAGAATCTGAAACGAGAGTTGTACAAAAGAACATATTCTCCGACTTTAAACTCACGCTTTTGAATTCTTTTGTCATGCCATCTTTTAACTTTTTCTTTGAATAATTTTGCATTTTCATAAGCTTGGGTTCTCCATTCATCTAATGAGCTAATATCAAATAACCTATTTTCCCCAGCAAGTTTGGAATCATAATTGAGTTCTTTGACTTCCCAATAAGCTTTATGTTCTAACTCAAGAGGCAAATGACAAGCTTTTCCATAAACCATTTTATAAGGAGACATACCCATAGGATTTTTATAAGCTGTTCTATAAGCCCAAAGTGCATCATCTAATTTCTTAGACCAATTCTTCCTGGACCTATTGACGGTCTTTGGCAAAATTAATTTTATTTCTCTATTGCTAAGTTCAACTTGACCACTAGACCGAGGATGTAGGGTGATGCAATTCTATGGTTAACATCAAACTTGGCAAGCATTTTACGAAAAGCACCATGAATAAAGTGTGAACCACCATTAGTCATCAAATATCTAGGGACTCCAAACCTTGGGAAAATATCTTCCTTAAGCATTTTAATAGAGGTGTTGTGATCAGCACTACTGGTTGGAATAGCTTCTACCCATTTAGTAACATAATCAACAGCGACCAAAATATGTGTATACCCATTAGAGGAAGGAAAAGGTCCCATGTAATCAAATCCCCAAACATCAAATGGTTCAACAACAAGTGAATAATTCATAGGCATTTCCTGACGCTTACCGATATTACCTATTCTTTGGCATTCATCACAAGATGAGACGTACTTACGAGCATCCTTGAAGAGAGTAGGCCAATAAAATCCAGACTGCAGTACCTTGTGAGCAGTTCTATCTCCAGCATGATGCCCTCCATAAGCCTCGGAGTGACATTTCCGTAGGATTTGTCCCTGTTCATGCTCAGGTACACAACGTCTAATAATACCATCTACTCCTTCTTTATAAATATGTGGGTCATCCCAAAAGTAATGTCTTAAATCATAGAAGAATTTTTTTCTTCTGTTGGTATGTAAAGCTAGGCGGTAAATATTTAGCAACAATGTAATTAGCATAATCAGCATACCAAGGAGTACTACTAGCAACATTTACTGCAGCTAGCTGCTCATCAGGAAAACTATCATCAATAGGTAGTGGGTCATCAAACACATTTTCAAGCCTAGACAAGTTATCAGCTACGGGGTTCTCAGCTCCTTTTCTATCAATGATATGTAAATCAAATTCTTGTAACAAGAGAACCCAACGAATAAGTCTAGGTTTAGCATCTTTCATTTCCATAAGATATTTAATAGCAGCATGGTATGTGTGAACAATTACTTTGGAATCAACAATATAAGATCTAAATTTATCACAAGCAAACACCACCGCTAAGAATTCTTTTTTAGTAGTAGCATAATTTCTTTGAGCACTGTCTAGAGTTTACTAGCATAATGAATACCATTCAGTTTCTTATCAACTCTTTGTCCTAGAACAGCACCAACAGCATAATCACTAGCATCACACATAATTTCAAAAGGCAAGTTCCAGTCAGGTGGTTGAACAATAGGTGCAGAGACTAAGGCTTTCTTGAGTGTTTCAAAGGCTTCAAGACAATCATCATCAAAAACAAAAGGAATATCCTTTTGCAAAAGATTAGTAAGAGGCCTAGAAATTTTAGAAAAGTCTTTAATAAATCTCCTATGGAAACCAGCATGACCTAGGAAACTACGAATACCTTTGATGTCCTTAGGACATGGCATTTTCTCAATTGCCTCAACCTTAGCTTGGTCCCTACAATACCCTTCTCAGAAATCTTATGACCCAAGACAATGCCTTCATTAACCATAAAGTGGCACTTCTCCCAATTCAAGACAAGATTTGTTTGTTCACATCTCTGCAAAACTCGATCAAGATTGCTTAAACAATCATCAAAAGACTTCCCATAAACAGAAAAGTCATTCATGAAAACTTCAACAATCTTTTCACAAAAGTCAGAGAATATAGCAGTCATACATCTTGGAAAGGTAGGAGGTGCATTACATAAACCAAAAGGCATACCTCTATAAGCATAGGTTCCAAAAGAACAAGTAAAAGTGGTCTTTTCTTGATCACGTTGAGAAACAGGTATTTGTGAAAAGCCAGATTATCCATCAAGGAAGCAAACGTGTGTGTGCTTAGATAATCTTTCAAGCATTTGATCAATAAAAGGCAAAGGGTAATGATCTTTTCTAGTTGCTTTATTTAATTTTCTAAAATCAATTACCATTCTATAGCCTGTAACAATTCTTTGTGGAATAAGCTCATTCTTATCATTAGGAACAACAGTAATACCTCCTTTCTTAGGGACACAATGAACCGGACTTACCCATCTACTATCAGCTATAGGATAAATTATACCTGCTTCCAGAAGTTTTAATATTTCCGTTCTTACCACCTCTTTCATCTTCGGATTTAATCGACGTTGATAATCAACAATGGGTTTAGCATCAGGTTCCATATTAATTTTGTGCTGACATAGAGTGGGACTAATGCCTTTTAAATCATCAAGAGTGTATCCAATAGCAGCTCGGTGCTTCCTTAGAACTTTCAATAATCTTTCTTCTTCATGTTCTGAAAGGTTAGCACTAATAATAACAGGATATATCCTCTTTTCATCAAGATAAGCATATTTCAAAGTGTCTGGCAATTGTTTTAAATCAAAAACAGGATCACCTTTAGGTGGAGGAGGACCTCCTAGGCTTTCAACAGGAAAATTGTGTTTAAGTAGAGGACGTTGTTCAAAGAAAATCTTATCTATTTCATTTCTTTCATGCATATGTAACTCATTTTCATGGTCTAGCAAATATTGTTCTAAAGGATTAGTAGGTGGCACAGCAATAGAAGCAAGACCAATTAATTCATCCTTACTAGGCAATTCTTTTTCATGAAGATTTCTACTAAACTTTGAAAAATTAAACTCATAAGACACACCACCAAAGCTAACACCGACAGTTTGTTTCTTACAATCTATCTTAGCATTAACTGTGTTCAAGAAAGGTCTACCAAAAATAATGGGACAGAAGTCATCTTGTGGGGAACCAAGAACAAGAAAATCAATAGGATATTTTATTACTTTCCCACACAAGACTTCAAAATCTCTAACAATCCCAATTGGTGATATGGTGTCTCTATTAGCAAGTTTAATAGTAACATACATTTCTTCTATCTCAGCAGGTGCTATGTCTTTCATAATTTCTTGATATAAAGTGTAAGGAATAGCACTCACACTAGCACCCATGTCACATAAACCATGATAACAATGATCTCCTATTTTAACTGAGATGACAGGTATGCCAACAACAGGTCTATGATTATCTTTTCTATCAGGTTTAGCAATTTCTAGCAGCTTCATTACAGAAGTAAATAACATGCCCATCCATATCTTCCTCTAGGAGATCTTTAACCATAGCAATGCTAGGTTCTACTTTAATTTGTTCATCAGGTTTAGGTGTTCTAACAAAGCTTTTGTTAACCACAGTTGAAACGTTAGCATGTTCCTTTATCCTAACAGGGAAAGGTGGTTTCTCAATATAAGCAGAAGGAACAACTGGATCAACATTATAAAGTATAGTTTCTTCCTTAACTGGTACTGGTTTTTTAAATTCTTCTTTAATAGGTGGGTGATATTTAAACCACTTCTCTTTAGAGAGTTCAACATGAGTAGCAAATGATTCACAAAAGGAGGCTACTATCTCAGAGTCAAGTCCATATTTAGTGCTAAACTTTTGAAAAGCATCAGTATCCATAAAAGATTTAACACAATCATACTTAATTTTAATACCTGACTCTTTACCTTCGTCGACTTCCCAATCTTCAGAGTTGCGTTTAATTCTTTCCAAAAGGTCCCACCGGAATTCAATAGTCTTCTTCATAAAAGAACCAGCACACGAACTATCAAGCATGGTTTGATCATTACGAGAAAGCCGAGCATAAAAATTCTGGATAATAATTTCTCTTGAGAGCTCATGATTGGGGCATGAATATAACATTGACTTAAGCCTCCCCCAAGCTAGAGTGATACTTTATCCTTCATGAGGCCAAAAATTATATATATAATTCCGATCACGATGAACTAGATGCATAGGATAATTTTTTTGGTGAAATTCCAATTTCAAACGATTCCAATTCCAAATGATCCAATATCATCGCATAGCCTATACCATGCCAATGCTTTTCCCTTCAAAAATAAAGGGAAAACCTTTTTCATCACCTCATCTCGGGGTAGACCTACAAGCTTAAACAATCCACAAATTTGTTCCACATATATCAAGTGCATATCAAGATGTTCTGTTCCATCTCCTGCATAAGGATTAGCTAGCAGTTGTTCTATCATACCCGAAGGAACTTCGTATTCAATATTTTCAGTAGGTGCAGTAGGTTGAGGGGTAACTAATTATGGTTCCGGACGAGGTGAAGATACCCCGAACAAACCCCTCAAATGATTGTTTTCCATAGTAACAAGTGACAACAAATTTCAGCACACTATATAAATGTTTCCTTACCGAATTGCACTTACCAAAGACGCTTCACTCTCCGGCAATGGCGCCAGAAAATAGCCTTGATGACCCACAAGTATAGGGGATCAATTGTAGCTCTTTTCGATAAGTAAGAGTGTCGAACCCAACGAGGAGCGGAAGGAAATGACAAGTAGTTTTCAGTAAGGTAATGTCTGCAAATGCTGAAATTGTAAGTAGCGTAGTAGTTTGATAGCAAGATAATTTGTAACGAGCAAGTAACGATAGTAGTAACAAAAGTGCAGCAAGGTAGCCCAATCCTTTTGAGGCAAAGGACATGCCAAAACGGTTTCTTATGATAAGCAAAGCGTTCTTGAGGGTACACGGGAATTTTATCTAGTCACTTTCATCATGTTGGTTTGATTTGTGTTCGCTACTTTGATAATTTGATATGTGGGTCGCTTAGGTGTTGTTCTTACTTGAACAAACCTCCTACTTATGATTAACCCTCCCGCAAGCATCCGCAACTACGAGAAAAGTATTAAGAATAAATTCTAACCATAGCATTAAACTCTAGGATCCAATCGGTCCCTTACGGAACAACGCATAAACTGGGGTTTAAGTTTCTGTCACTCTCGCAACCCACCATCTAATTGCTACTCCACAATGCATTCCCTTAGGCCCAAAATATGGTGAAGTGTCATGTAGTCGACGTTCACATGACACCACTAAGGGAATAACAACATACATATTATCAAAATATCGAACACATATCAAATTCACATGATTACTTGCAACATGATTTCTCTCGTGACCTCAAGAACAAAAGTAACTACTCACAAATGATAAACATGCTCATGATCAGAGGAGTATTAAATAGTATAATGGATCTGAACATATAATCTTCCACCAAATAAACCATATAGTAATCAATTACAAGATGTAATCAACACTACTAGTCACCCACAAGCACCAATCTATAGTTCCGGTAACAAGATTGAATACACGAGATGAACTAGGGTTTGAGATGAGATGATGTTGTTGAAGATGTTGATGGAGATTGCCCTCCCCAAGATGGGAGAGTTGTTGGTGATGACGATGACGATGATTTCCCCCTTCGGGAGGGAGTTCCCCGGGCGGAATCGCTCCGCTGGAGGGCAAAAGTGCTCCTGCCCAAGTTCCTCCTTGAGACGGCGGTGTTTCGTCCCGAAAGCCCTCTTCTTATTTTTTCTAGGTCAAAATGACTTATATACCAGAAGATGGGCACCGGAGGTGGGCCGAGGAGGGCACAACCCACCAGGGCGCGCCTGGGCTCCCTGGCGCGCCCAGGTGGGTTGTGCCCACCTGGTGGGCCCCTCTGGTAGTAATTTGCTCCAATATTTCTTAAATAGTCCATAAAAATTCTCCGTGAACGCGGCCTCGCCGGATGCGATCACCATCTGCCAGCGGCGCAACCCTAGGGTGACGGCGCAATCTGAGCGGTGGCACCTCGTCCCCGCTGTGTTGGGGTATGAGTCGGAAGTCAACGTCAGCTTGCGTCAAGCGCCAACCATTGTGGAGGATGAAGGTGCGGCAAGCCCCGGAAGCCCTTGAAGTCGAGGCCGCGGAGGCGGGGTCGCACACCACCTTGGACCAGAGCGATGAGTCCTTGCTCAATGCCTGCATCCTGGGGAAGCGGCAAAGCAGGAGGCCACACACCCTCGTAAGGGAGCAAAGCCAGGTGGTTCTTGGGTCATGGCTGGACTGGCCCCCAAAGAGGAGAAGGAGGCTTCCGATAGATTAGACAACTCCGACGGTGAGTAGATCCGCCTCAATTCGTTTTGCATCTTCGAGCACTATTTCCACAATGAAGACAAGTGCAAGGGCAAGGACAAGGGTGCTGGTGGATGAACTTCCTCTATTGCCATATCATGCCTAGTTAGTATGACATGTCAATTTTTGATAGTCCAATGACATATGTGTGTTTAACTACTTGTGTTAATTTATGTTGCATATGGATTTGAGGATTTGCTTTGAGGAACACGTCTACGGACGCAGACTTTCGAGGGTTGACCGGCCATTGGACGTGTCTGCTGGTGCATAGGAGTGTTGAGTGCCCAGTCTGATTGTTGCTCTTAGCGAATACTACCTCCGTCCTGATTTACTAGTTCTCACTGTAATTTGCGTCAAAATTTAACCACATATTTGACTAAAAGAATATTACTCCCTTTATTCCCTTATACAAGGCCACTATGAAAATTACAATTTGCATCTATACAAAGCCACTACCAATAATCGAGGCAAAAATTAATGACGTTTTCTTGTACTAGTAACCTGTTTAATACTTGCATGCATGTAGCCATAATGACACTGTGCTACTTCCTTCACATTCCTTCCTTGCATGCATGCATATTAATGATCCCGATTAACGAAAAGAGAAGTTGCCTTTCAAAGTAGTCATTAACTTTTACCTTAGTACCTATAATACGAGTTTGTGGCCTTGTATAAAGGAATGAAGGAAGTAATACATGTCACCAAAAATTATATTGAATTTGTATTTGAATGTAATGGATATGTATAATATATATTTTGTTAGTTAGAATCATGGTCGAACTAGACGCGGAATATGAGGGGAACTAGTAAATCAGAAGAGAGGCAGTAGTAGTGGAATGAGACTGCCCATAATGGAAGTATAGTAGATAGTATCATGTATGCCAATTAAGCAATTTTGATGAGGTAACATAGAATTAAATAAAGAAAGAAATGCTTGAGTATCATATCATGATACCGTATCATATTAAATGATGTGCTACTTTGTGTCATGGATAACAATAACTGTAATTCTCTATGAAACCAATATATGATACTATGCATAATGAATGTGGATTATACACTAATATCATATGCAACCAGACTGATTCAGGCTCGTTCTTCATTAACTTGACTGTGAACACTTCATTAATTTGACCGTGAACACCACAACTGACAAGTAATAGTACAGGCAAATATGCATGCATATTACAGGCATGCAGCTCACTCACAACAGCAAGCCACAGACATGCGGAAGTACGTACTTACGTACACCAAGCGCCACAATTTATGGCATCACAACAAAACCACAGAGCATACCCTGCGGACCGATCGAACAGATCATACATACTACGTGTACGTCTGCCGTATTAATTAGTCTGCGATCAGCACGGGCTGGCCTCGACGACCTCGACGGCCACGGCCGGCTCTGGCATGGCCACGGCGACGGCGGCGCCGACCCTGGGCACGGTGACGGTGAGCTGCGCGCCGCCGTCGTCCATGGCGGCCCTGACCTGGCCCAAGGCGGCGTCGTCGGGGAGGTGGAACCTGCCGAAGAAGGTGGCGCTGCTGCGCTCGACGTGGTGGCGCGTCTCGCTCTTGGCCTCCCTCCGCAGGCACCGCTCGCCGGCGATGACCAGCACCTTGCCGTCCTCCTCCACCTCCACCTTGACCTCCTCCTTGGTGACCCCGGCGGGGAGCCTGGCGCTGAACACGTAGGCCTCCGCCGTCTCCCGGCTCTCGATGTAGGTGTCGGCGAACGCCGTGGTGTCGCTGGCCAGCCACGCGTCGGTGCCGCTGGATGCCGTCGTGCCGAAGATGCTGCCGAAGGGGTTCCACGAGTCCAGGGCCAGCGTGTCGAAGAACCTCACCAACGACATCCTCTCGTTTAGCTTGGAAATATATGTACCTATGTGTGTACCAAATGCTAGCTTGGAAAATATGTATCTCTGAGTGCTTGCTTGGAGCTGGCTAATGGCGAGGCCCCGGCTATTTATGGACGACGAAAGCATAGACACCAGCTACCTACCTGCCTTGCGCCTTCCTTCGGAGCTGCACCTGTCTCTGTAGCTTGCGTTGTCCTTGCTTCGTTGCTTTGCGCATGGACTCATATGGTACGATCACGAAAGCACACACAAGAAATCCGAGCAACGGTGAAAGCAGACCCGATGCACCTAAAAAACACATTAAAAATTATCCAAAAACACTTTACAGCGCCATTTTACGCCAAAAAATATCGCACGTGAAGCAACAAAAAATGGTTTACAAACGGTCCCTCCCGTGCACAACTTTTTCTGGACCGTTCCGACGGCGACGTCGTCCGAATTTGTTGGCATATCCTCGTCACCTCGCTAGGGATGCTAAACTAGCTAGGCTTGGCGACTCACCGGGAGCTAGCCGCCGTACGCATGACTCGTCACGGGTGTGGGGCAACGTGTCGCACGGTCGACGTCGTCGAGTTAAGGGCTCGATGCGCAATCCGTTCACACTCTTTCTCACTCACACGTACGTTGCTGTTGTGTCATCGACAAGCAGATCGCGTCGTCTCCAAGGATGGCCACGTATGTATAGTACCCTTAATTGATCAGCCTATGTTGTAATCTCGATCGACGTTGAGGTAACGATGGCTCAACAGTTGTACTTCTTGGTGTGGTCTGCGTATTCCTTAGTGGTTCTACGCAAGATTCTAGCCTCTAGCTAGGGACAATGTTACATGGACAGGTCGTCACAGGGGCTTAATCATTTTTTCTTACTGTGGAGGTGTAGGTGACTCGTCGATGTTCTTGTTAATTAATTTGTGATTTGGAAAAGGGTGCTTTTCATTAACTCGCTGCGCCGTACCAAAGCCTCTGCGTCACCAGATTTCCATTTTTCAACCTTGTTGTCACATGAGTTCACTTGCTCAGCAGCTGTGTGATTAGACGTTGAGTTTGACCGGGGACGTGTCTGCTGAGGGCATGTACAATGATTGATAAGATAGTCTTATCTAAAGTCTTGTATGTAATTTAGAGATGACAAAAAACAGGTCTACAATGAGTAATCTCTTAGTTATCTCCAATAACTAGCTATTCCTAAAAATATGGTGAGACATATTGTGCTAAGAGATCATCTCTTATCTTCTCTGAAATAAGAGAAGACAAACCTTTTCTTATGATTTCTCTCTCCTCTACGTCATCATTTATCCTACATAACATTCCTAAGATAGAACCATTGTACATGCCCTGAAGTACTAGAGCTGCAGTCAAAATATAGTCCAATCCATGGACTCTCGAGCACTTTCCTGATCTACAGCCGGACTAATCCGACCTCTCAGGCGCCCGCGGACGGGCGCGTTCGCGGTTATGGCATTGTCCGGGTACCCCTTAAATAATATAATCTATATTCAGACACATTAACTATCATATCTCAAATTCATACAAACTCATGCAACTATATCGATGCACACACATCGTCCGGCTACTTAATCAATATTAACTAAACATACCATCGGACTACCAAAATTTGGCATGTTTGGCTATGATGGAGTTCATCCACGCCTGCCCTGGCCCTTCCCGACGCCCTTGTCGTCCTTCTCGCGGAAGTACCGGTCAAAGACGCGATACGGATCGAGTCGAATTTGCTCCTTACCGGAGCTGTCTTCGCCATCACTGTCCTCCTTCGGTGGCAGTCCGGCCACGGCACGGACAACCCGATTTTGCTCTCGGACGAGGGCGCGCGTGTTCCTCCGCCGTCGTTTCTTCACAATGCGGGCGCGGATGGCTTCCTCCTCTGCGACCGTCCGAGCCGCCGCATCAGCTGGCTCCGCCTCCGCCATTTCCGCCGCGATACGGGCCTCGGCGGCCCTTATCCTCTCCTTTCCATGGCGGGGCGCCCGTTCCCGGTGGGACTCATACTCTACCCGACCGGTGATGGGGAAGAAGAGGTGTTCCGGCTGCCGGGACCGCGAGGATCCAGCACCAGTGGACCCGAGCGTTCGATTAGCCGACACTATGGAGTCGCGGCGGACAGATCCGTCCGTCGGCCGGGCGCTGTCCTCCCGGGAGTGGCGGACTGCCATTGCCTCCTCCAACCCGCACAAGATGACACCCCAGTCGACGGATCCGGAGTGGTCGGAGTCCGGTCTGCTGCCTGTCATGTCGGAGAAGACCGGGAACCGTCATAGGTGAGTTCGGGTAGCAGAGAAGAGTGAGGTGAAGTGGCTAGGATTTGCTGCGACGAGCGGAACGGGACGAATATATTGCACGTAAACCTAAAAAATTGAGTTACAAACGGTCCCTCCCCGGCAGCCGGCACAACTTTTCTGGGCCAGTCCGATCGCGACGTCGCCCAAATTTGTTGGCATATCCTCGTCCCCTCGCCAGGGATGCTAGCTAGGCTTGGCGACTCACCGAGAGCTAGCCGCCGTGCGCATGACTCGTCACCGGTGTGGGGCAACATGTCGCACGGTCGACGTCATCGAGTTAAGGGCTCGACGACGATCCGTTCGCACTCTTTCCCACTCACACGTTGTTGTTGTGTCATCGACAAGATCGCGCGTCAGCCGCAAGGCCAGCCACGTATGTACGTGCGGCACCCTTAATTAATTGATTGATCAGCATCTGTTGTAAATCTCGATCGACGTTGAGGTAACGATGGCGCAACAGTTGTACTTCTTGGTGTGCTCTGCGTATTCTTTAGTGGTTCCACGCAAGATTCTTGACTCTAGCTAGGGATGATGTTACATTTCTCGCAAAAAAAAGGGATGATGTTACATGCACAGGTTGTCACAGGGGCTTAATCATTTTTTTCTTACTGTAGAGATGTACTAGGTGACTCGTCGATGTTCTTGTTAATTAATTTGTGATTTTGGAAAGTGAGCCTCTAATTAACTCTCTGCGCCGTACCAAAGCCTCTGCGTCACGTCACCAGATTTAATTTTTTCAACCTTGTCGCAGTAGTTCGCTTGCTCCCCTCAGCAGCTGCGTGCTGTACAAGCTTAGACGTTGAGTTTGACTGGGCGACGTGTCTACTGAAGTACTAGAGCTGCAGTCAAAATATAGTCCAATCCATGGACTCTAGAGCACTTTCCTAACCACACGTGCATCTTCAGCCAAAGATGTGGTCTTCGGACGCCCACCGCCAACTGTGGATTGGTTGATCCTCCGATCCCGACGGCACGTGCGCCCGTGATTCGCCTGGCTTCGATTGGCACCAAAGTCAATACTGTACAATACAATCCAAAGAAAAATATGGCAGCGTGTGTGCTATAACCTCAATCTCATTTTTCGGAAAATAAGCAAAAGCAAAACGGTAACGATCGAAGTTTTGGGCCACGCATAAACTTGCGATCCCAACAGACATGTTGCGGACTACTCGACGAGAGGTAACGATCGATCAACAGCAACCGCTACGTGTACTCATTCGGCAATTTCTTCCTTCTTAATTAACACGCAGTTCAGACAGTGCTGTGGTGAAGTCAGTACTTAGATAGGAGACTTCAATCGCTTGGTTGGCTCGAGTTTGGTGTGGGAAATGCAGTGCCCGGTGGCCATTAACGAGAAAGACGTCGAGGCGCCATCGTGAGTTGAAACCTGGACAGCACAGCACGTACTAATCGTCAGAGATTTTTGCAGATCGAACTAATATAAATTCCGAAGTCTCTTGTCAGCTACGCGAAGAAAACAGTCACCGCGTCAATCAAGCTCCAAGAGGTTCTATGCACTTGGTGTCTTAGCAGCGAAGGAAAGAATTAACTACATATTTATTCGTTAGGCGGAAAGAAGATCCGAGAATTTTTTTCAGGGAGGTGATATTCTTGATTTCGTCCCGTTTCATTTGGTCGGGTCTTTTTGCCAGTATAGATAAAATCCATCGGCTTGCACTTGCACAAATAAGGAATTTATGGTTTGACAGCCACTTCACGGGAATCATAATGTAGTCACTCGCAAAATAGTGATAAACTATAAATATGCAAGGGCTTACGAAAACGATTCCCGAGCTATTCGCGATGCTGAAATCGGTGAAGGTAGAAATCAAGAAAGAGCATCAAGTGTTGATGGTTAACAAGATCACTAGCTTCAAGAAAAAGGCAAAGGGAAAGAAAGGGAACTTCAAGAAGAATGGCAAGCAAGTTGCCACTCGCGTGAGGAAGCCCAAAGCTGGACCTAAGTCTGAAACTGAGTGCTTCTACTGCAAAGTGAATGGTCACAAGAAGCGGAACTACCCCAAATACTTGGCGGATAAAAAGGATGACAAAGTGAACAAAGGTATATGTGATATACATGTTATTGATGTGTACCTTACTAGTGTTCATAGTAACCCCTGGGTATTTGATACCGGTTCAGTTGTTAAGATTAGTAACTCGAAACAGGAACTGCAGAATAAACAGAGACTAGTTAAGGGCGAGGTGACGATGTGTGTTGAAAGTGATTCCAAGGTTGATACGATCACCATCGCACACTCCCCTACCTTCGGGATTAGTGTTGAACGTAAATAAATGGGACGTGGCTAGTGGGCGCCCGAGCGCCCGCTGGTGGAATCGAGCGCTATTCCAAATATGGAAGGAGCAGCCGACGCGCCTGATGTGATCCACCAAAAAAGGAATCTTGTCCGCACGTTCATTTATTTGGGAGTTCAAAAAGTTTAAAAAACTGTAACTTTTGATTGAAACGTCGAAATTCAGTTTCGTTTTCACATCCGGGTTTCTCACGACGAGTTCTTCAAAACTGGATCTCATATCGATAGGTTTCGTCGAATTTTTTTCGAGGCAACTTTAGTGTTATAGGAAGGCAACTTCATTTTTTTCCTAGTAGGACTACCTATTAGGTTGTTTAGTGTAAAAAATGAGAAAATCACACAAAATATGAGGCACCTTTAGTGCTACATATAAGCAACTTCATTGCACTACGTGTATCAATGAATTTTGCTAATATTATCGCAACTTGGCTACCATAGCTGCTCAATTGCCTACCCTGGATGTTTAGTTGGCTATCATTGATGTCCAGTTGCCTACAATACTATGAAACTGGCCTACCATTGATGTCCAGTTACCTGTTATTGATAATTAGTTACCTACCATTGCTGCTCAGTTGTCTAACTTTGTAATTAGTTCACTACAATATTATGAAGTTGCTTATCATTGTTTTTTCCCTAAGTTGCTTAAAAACACTATGAAGTTGCCTATCAGGGATGCTCAGTTGACTGCCATTACTATTTCAGTTGCCTAAAATATTAAAAAGTTGTCTGTCAACGTTGCTAAGTTGCCTATATATGAAACTAAGTTGTTTATTATATCGAACATGTATTCTATGCAACATAGGATAAGGTTAGACTACTCACTAATCATGGCAGGCAACTTAGGATAGGCTACCTCAGAAAGTAAGTTTCCTATAGCACTATCAATTTGGAGATGAAGCTAGTTATGGTAGAATACTTACTGATTGTGGTAGAAAACTTTGAGATTGTTAGGCACTCGAGCGGTACACAAAAAAAGTTAGCAACTTTTGGGGTGTATTTATACAATTACAGTGCACTCACCAGAAAACTCATGTGTACTCTGAGTTGGTATCTAGAAAAAAGCAACCACATGTGGCCCAGTCTAAGTTCATCATTGATGGCGCTATTGGAGGCAAAACAAGAACAATAACTTTAAGATCGTTATGCACTCGAGTATCACAAAAAAAAGTTAGCAACTTTTAGGGTGTTTTTGTGCAACTCCAGTGTATTCAACAAGCAACTCATGTGTGTTTTCCATCATTATATCTAGAGATTCAAATTGTTTTTACTGGCAACCCGTGCCAAAATTGTGAACAACTTGTGTAATTTTGCGGGCAACTGTCTGATCCGCCCCCTATGAAATTCTCATCACCCCTATGCAACTTCTCATCTATCCCCACTTTCTCAACTAGCCAACACCCGCGAACTGACTAGCCAACACACACACGCTGAAGGTTGAACACAAAATATGGGTATGCGATAATAGGACAATGTATGCATAATATATGTTGAACGCAAATTGCTTCTTTACTGCTGAAGGTTGCCTCCATGTAATTTTAAAGTTGCCTACGAATGATGCTCAGTTGCCTACATACGATGAAAATTTGTCCCACATGGTTTTTATGTTGTCTACGATATACTTGATAGGTAAATTCACTAGTACACATGATGTAAGGAAGTTGCTTCTGTTTAGTACTAAAATTGCCTCGACGAGAACCAAAGTTGCTTTAAAAAAAATTCATTGAAACATATACATACGGGATCTAGTTTTGAAGATCTCGTCGCGATAAACCTAATGGTGAAGACGGATTTTCATTTTGACACTCGGTTCAAAAGTTATAACTTTTAAAAAATTGAGACGAAATAAAGTGGGATGACATCAGCACATGCATGCAGGTAATCCTTAGTGACCATACACCACCTGACTATGCCGGGTACATAGCAAGGAGGAAGGAGGCCGTTTTCTTAGCAGTTTTGTCGCGTAGCAGGTGGGCAAGCATCGGACAGCTCGCGTGTGCGCTCGCATGTGCGCTCGCGACGTCCATCCGGCGGAGCTGCGCGATTAAGAATTCAGGAAATAAATGTTATTTGGTGTTTGCGTTGAGCATGAATATGATTAGATCATGTTTATTGCAATACGGTTATTCATTTAAGCCAGATAATAATTGTTGTTCTGTTTACATGAATAATACATTCTATGGTCATATATCCAATGTGAATGGTTTATTGAATCTCGATCGTAGTGATACACATATTCATAATATTGATGCGAAAAGATGCAAAGTTGATAATGATAGTGCAACATACTTGTGGCACTGCCGTTTAGGTCATATTGGTATAAAGCACATGAAGAAACTCCATGTAGATGAAATTTTGGAATCACTTGAGTATGAATCATTTGATACTTGCGAACCATGCCTCATGGGCAAGATGACTAAGACTCCGTTCTCCGGAACAATGGAGCGAGCTAATGACTTACTGAAAATAATAATTACCGATGTATGCGGTCTGATGAGTGTTAAAGCATGCGGCGGATATCGTTATTTTCTGACCTTCACAGATGATTTGAGTAGGTATATCCACTTGATGAAACACAAGTCTGAAACATTTGAAAGTTCAAAGAATTTCAGAATGAAGTGGAGAATCATTGTAACAAGAAAATAAAGTTTCTACGATCTGATCGTGGAGGTGAATATTTGAGTTACGAGTTTGGCCTTCATTTAAAACAATGTGGAATTGTTTCACAACTACGCCACCTGAAACACCACAGCGTAATGGTGTGTCCAAACGTCGTAACCGTACTTTATTAGATATGGTGCATTTTATGATGTCTCTTACCGATTTATCAGTATCGTGTTGGGGTTATGCATTAGAGACAACTGCATTCATATTAAATAGGGCACCATCTAAATCCGTTGAGACGACACCGTATGAACTGTGGTTTGGTAAGAAACCTAAGTTGTTATTTCTTAAAGTTTGGGGATGTGATGCTTATGTCAAAATGCTTCAGCCAGATAAGCTGGAACCCAAATCGGATAAGTGCGTCTTCATAGGATACCCTAAAGAAACTACTGGGTACACCTTCTACCACAGATCCGAAGGCAAGACATTTCTTGTTAAGAATGGGTCCTTTCTAGAGAAGGAGTTTCTCTCGAAAGAAGTGAGTGGGAGGAAAGTAGAACTTGATAAGGTAATTGTACTGATGACCCACAAGTGTAGGGGATCTATCGTAGTCCTTTCGATAAGTAAGAGTGTCGAACCCAACGAGGAGCAGAAGGAAATGACAAGCGGTTTTCAGTAAGGTATTCTCTGCAAGCATTGAAATTATCGGTAACAGATAGTTTTGTGATAAGGTAATTTGTAACGGGTAACAAGGAACAAGAGTAAATAAAGTGCAGCAAGATGGCCCAATCCTTTTTGTAGCAAAGGACAAGCCTGGACAAACTCTTATATGAAGGAAAACGCTCCCGAGGACACATGGGAATTATCGTCAAGCTAGTTTTCATCACGCTCATACGATTCGCGTTCGGTACTTTGATAATTTGATATGTGGGTGGACCGGTGCTTGGGGGCTTCCCTTACTTGGACAAGCATCCCACTTATGATTAACTCCTATTGCAAGCATCCGCAAGTACAAAAGAAGTACTAAGGTAAACCTAACCATAGCATGAAACATATGGATCCAAATCAGCCCCTTACGAAGCAACCCATAAACTAGGGTTTAAGCTTCTGTCACTCTAGCAACCCGTCATCTACTTATTACTTCCCAATGCCTTCCCCTAGGCCCAAACAATGGTGAAGTGTCATGTAGTCGACGTTCACATGACACCACTAGAGGAAAGACAACATACATCTCATCAAAATATCGAACGAATACCAAATTCACATGACTACTTATAGCAAGACTTCTCCCATGTCCTCAGGAACAAACGTAACTACTCACAAAGCATATTCATGTTCATAATCAGAGGAGTATTAATATGCATATGGATCTGAACATATGATCTTCCACCAAGTAAACCAACTAGCATCAACTACAAGGAGTAATCAACACTACTAGCAACCTACAGGTACCAATCTGAGGTTTGGATACAAAGATTGGATACAAGAGATAAACTAGGGTTTGAGAGAAGATGGTGCTGGTGAAGATGTTGATGAAGATTGACCCCCTCCCGATGAGAGGATCGTTGGTGATGACGATGGTGATGATTTCCCCCTCGCGGAGGGAAGTTTCCCCGGCAGAACAGCTCTGCCGGAGCCCTAGATTGGTTCTGCCAAGGTTCCACCTCGTGGCGGCGGTGTTTCGTCCCGCAAGGTTGCTTATGATTTTTTCCAGGGTAGAAGACACCATATAGCCAAAGATGGGCACCGGAGGCCTGCTAGGGGGCCCACGAGGCAGGGGGGCGCGCCCAGGGGGTAGGGCGCGCCCCCACCCTCGTGGCTAGGGTGTGGGCCCCCTCTGGTATTTTCTTCGCTCAGTATTTTTTATTAATTACAAAAATGACTTCCGTGGAGTTTCAGGACTTTTGGAGTTGTGCAGAATAGGTCTCTAATATTTGCTTCTTTTTCAGCCCAGAATTCCAGCTGCCGGCATTCTCCCTCTTCATGTAAACCTTGCAAAATAAGAGAGAATAGGCATAAGTATTGTGACATAATGTGAAATAACAGCCCATAATGCAATAAATATAGATATAGAAGCATGATGCAAAATGGATGTATCATGTACCTTCTCTCGAATTGGAAAGTAGTACATCAGAGAAAACCGTTCCCGTGATGCCTACACCAACTAGAGAGGAAGCTAATGACGATGATCATGAAACTTCAGATCAAGTTACTACTGAACTTCATAGGTCAACCAAAGCACGATCCGCACCAGAGTGGTACGGTAATCCTGTCCTAAAAGTCATGTTATTAGACCTAGGCGAATCTCCGAACTATGAAGAAGCTATGATGAGCCCAGATTCCGACAGATGGCTTGAGGCCATAAAATCTGAGATAGGATCCATGTATGAGAACATAGTGTGGAGTTTGGTGGACTTGCCCGATGATCGGCAAGCCATTGAGAATGAATGGATCTTCAAGAAGTAGACAGACGCTGATGGTAATGTCACTATCTACAAAGCTCGACTTGTCGCGAAAGGTTTTCGACAAGTTCAAGGGGTTGACTACGATGAGATTTTCTCACCCGTAGCGATGTTTGATACGTCTCCAACGTATCTATAATTTATGAAGTATTCATCTTGTTATATTATCATTCTTGAATGTTTTACAATCATTTTATAGCAACTTTATATCAGTTTTTGGGACTAACCTATTGACCCAGTGCCTAGTGCCAGTTGCTGTTTTTTGCTTGTTTTTTACATCGCAGGAAATCAATATCAAACAGAGTCCAAACACCGCGAAACTTTTTGTGGATATTTTATGGACCAGAAGACATCCAGTGGGCCAGAGAAGCACCTGGGGGGTGCCCCGAGGGGGGCACAACCCACCAGGGCGCGCCTAGGTGCCCAGGCGCGCCTAGGTGCCCAGGCGCGCCTGGGTCGGTTGTGCCCACCTCGGTGGCCTCCCGCACCCCCTCTTTGCCCTATAAATTGCCAAATATTCCAAAACCCTCAAGGGTAACCCTAGATGATAAGTTCCACCGCTGCAAGCCTCTGTAGCCACCGAAAACCAATCTAGACCCCGTTCCGGCACCCTGTCGGAGGGGGAGATCATCACCGGTGGCCATCTTCATCATCCCTGCGGCCGCCATGATGAGGAGGGAGTAGTCCACCCTTGGGGATGAGGGTTTGTACCAGTAGCTATGTGTTTAATCTCTCTCTCTCTCTCTCTCTCTCTCTCTCTTTCTCTCTCTCTCTCTCTCATGTTCTTGAGATGTCACGATCTTGATGTATCGCGGACTTTGTTAATATAGTTGGATCATATGGTGTTTTCCTCTCTCTATCTTGTTGTGATGAATTGAGTTTTCCATTTGAGATTTCGTTTTATCAGATTGAATACTTTTATGGATTTGAGAGCACTTGATATATGTCTTGCGTATGAATACTCGTGGTGACAATGGGGTATCATATTGATTCACTTGATGTATGTTTTGGCACACAACTCACGGATTCCCGAGGTGACAATGGGGTAATCTAAGCATAGGGGTTGATGCACGTTCTTGTCTTTGTTTCTCCGGTAGAAATCTTGGGGCATTCTTTGAGGTTCTTTGTGTTGGATTGAGTATTATGAATCTGAATTTGCTTTGGTGTTATTTTAGTACGAACTCTAGGATTGATCGAACGGAAAGAATATCTTTGTGTTATTTTAGTATGAACTCTTGAATAGATCGAATGGAAATAATAGGTTTGAGGTGGTTTCGTACCCTACAAACAATTTCGTCTTATGTTCTCCACTAGATAGAAACTTTGGAGTGATTCTTCATTGCACGTTTAGGGACGGTTATATGATCCAATTATATTAGCATTGTTGAGAGATTGCACTAGCAAAAGCACGGACCCTAGGCCTCATTTTCAAGCATTGCAATACCATTTGTGCTCAGTTTTGTTCCTTGCTACCTTGCTGTTTTCTATTATTCCTATTACAAAAATCAATATCTACTATCATTACTACACTTGTATCACCATCTCTTCACCGAACTAGTGCACCAATACAAATTACCATTATATTTGGTGTGTTGGGGACACAAGAGACTTTTTATAATTTTGTTGCAGGGTTGTTATAGAGACCATCTTCATCCTACACCTCCCACGGATTGATAACCTTAGGTCATCCACTTGAGGGAAAATTGCTACTGTCCTACAAAACTCTGCGCTTGGAGGCCCAACACAAGTCTACAAGAACAAGTTGCGTAGTAGACATCATGCTCTTTTCTGGGCCGTTGCCGGGGAGGTTAGGTAAGCAACACTCACACCCCGTCAACAAAGCTCTTTTCTGGCACCGTTGCCAGGGAGGTGAGTGCTTGAAGGTATATCTTTAGATCTTGCAATCGAATCTTTTACTTTCCTGTTTAATCACTAGTTTGGTTTATAAAAGAGAACTATAAAAATGGAATTGAGGTTGCATCATATTATTCATCTTTATAATGTCTTTCGTGAAAATGATGGAAAGGAAAATTTTGCTCAATTGATAGAAGAAGAATTCTAAAAAATGTTTGACAAAAAAATCTTTGCATGATGAGCATGATTGCAATGTTATTGGTATGAACTCTTTGAATATCCATGATGCTAACGATATGCAAAGCCATAAGCTTGGGGATGCTATATTTGATGAAGATGATATTTTTAGTCCCCCAAGATTTGATGTGCAAATTTGTTATAATGATTGCATGCCTCCTATTTATGATGATTATATTGATGAAAGTGGGTTTGGAAGAGTGTTAACTCTAGGTAATGATCCCACTATTTTGGAGGGTGTTGAATCTTGTTACAATATTGAAAAAAGTGGTTTTGGAGAGGTCATGACTTTATTTAGTGATGAATCCACTATTTTGGAAGAGGTTTCAATTGATTATGACAACAAAGTTGCCATCCATGATGATTATGGTGATGACATGTATGCTATAAAGAATAATGATAACCATGAAACTTGTCATCATGATTTTAATTTTCAATCCCATGATAGTTATTTTGTTGAGTTTGCTCCCACTACTATTTATGAGAATAAATTTGCTTATGTGGAGAGTAACAAAATTTCTATGCCTATGTATCATGAAAAAAATGCTTTATGTGATAGTTATATTGTCGAATTCATTCATGATGCTACTGGAAATTACTATGAGAGAGGAATATATGCTTTTACATATTGCAATAGTATCAAGTTCCCTGTCTTTGTGTTGAAGGTTTTGAAGTTGCACTTGTTTTTCCTTCCTATGCTAGTTGATTATTGCTCCCATAAATTATTTGCTCATAAAATCCCTATGCATAGGGGTTAGACTTAAATGTGCTAGTCATATGCTTCATGATGCTCTCTTTATGTTTCAATTCTTACCTTTTATGCGAGCATCATTGAAATCATCATGTCTAGCTAAAAAGGCATTAAAGAAAAGCGTTTGTTGGGACACAACCCAACACTTACCCCTACTGTTTTTGTGTGTTCACATGATTAAGCTACTGTATTAATCATGTTTTATTGCTTTTGTTTTAATAAAGTGCCAAATAAAGCCTTTGGGATAGCATGGATGATAGTTGACTTGATTCTGTCCAAAAACAGAAACTTTTACGCTCAGTCCAAATTTTTTGAAAATTCACTGGAACGTGCTTTTGATCTGAATTTTTTACAGGTGATAGATATACAAATCTATCTATCTATCTATCTATCTATCTATCTATCTATCTATATCTATATCTATCTATCTATACCTATACTAATTAGAGACTCCCTAATAATTCCCACGTTAATTAGAATTTACGGACCGTTTATCTGGTGGGACCGAATTATTACGGTGTAGATCTTTAGATGGATTAAAAAAAAGGTAGATCAACCTGCCCATGCATACGTTAACTTAGAAAAAAAATCCCATGTACGTCAACCTGCACACGTCAACATAAAAAAAAGAGCATCTACACACGTAATCTGTGATGGAGATATCTCACGGCTTGCAGCAGTCAAAAAGCACACGTATCATGCTAGGAATCTCAAGCCAAGAAAAAAAAACTGATCCAAGATAACATGCCTACGGCGCTATCCATCGCCGCCCTATCACATCTGGTGGCCGCCGCGCGTCGCCGGCGAGCTGATCAACCGCGCCACCGTGCTGATCTCCCCAGCCTCGCGAAGTCCATCCCTGCCCAATCGCATCAGGTGGCCACGCGCTCTCTTCATCAGAGACTTGGAAGAGCCATGATGCTGCTGTGCGTCGGCGCCGAGCTGATGAACCCCGTCGCCATGCTGATCTGCCCCAGCCTCCCAAAGTCCATCCCTGCCCTATCGCATCTGGTGGCCGTGTGCTCCCTTCATGGCATATTTGGAAAAGTCATCATACCGCTGTGCGTCGCTGACGACCTAATCAACCCCACCACGATGCTGATCCGCCTAGCCTCCCGAAGTCCACATCTACTCAACCGATCTGAGGCGAGCCAATACTTTTCAACCTGTCCTGCTAATGCGCGTGTACATGATCCTTATTACCTCCTGTAGCTTACTTTTCTTTTGAGAATACTCATGTAGCTTACTAATGTGTGTGTACATGATCGTTTTAATGCATCTATACATGATCCTTAATTAAATCCGGAAAAAATATGTGTGAGGTAGTAAAAATAAGCGTACATGTTCCTTTTAATGCATGTGTACATGATCCTTAATTAACTCATGTAGCTTACTAATGTGTTCGTCAAAATTGGTCTTGGATCCCTAACAAAAGTAATCCTAAATTTAAGATTTCTATTTAGGAGTAACCATGATATTGAATTCAATGTCCTAACACTATTGTTTAGTAATAAAACTTTCAAATAATTCTATGCAGATCCTTTTGCGGTAATACAAAGATACGATGTGTCAGTAATTTCGCACAAAAGAGATAGACCGGTGATGCCTTTGAAAGGAGACTAGAAAAAGTCCTCCACATGCAAGTTAACAGGTACATGGCAGTTTATTCGTCCGTCCCTTAGTATGATCCGGAGCTTCTTAATTAGTCCTCAGTTTTGTTAAACAAGACTAGCGGCAGAAGCAAGCTACATTAGTATGTTCGAATAACAGACTGGACCTGCGTGTCACTTTTGCTCATCGATATAACCATCTCCAGCTGCTTTGTGTCATCGGTTCACTGATAGTAGCGTTTCTCAAGTTCTGGCTGTGCAGGCATCCACAACAATAGCTAAGCCTTAAATTCTTATAGATGTACTGTGTTAGTTCCTACTTCTTTATAACTGGTCAGAAAATTCCATACCTTAATAGCTTATTTGCCTATTTTTACTATCTACTTTAATAGCTATCACAATGATCATACGCTGTTGTTTTGCACTTTTCGTCTGTTATAGTCGGTTTACCAAATTTACTAAACTTTTCCCACTATTTGATATGACGCCCTCATAATATGATATGTAGCCTCAATAATCATAATAGACACACATTCTGACACAAGTTATTTTGCTTTAAGAATACTTCTATATCTTTTCCTTTTCACAAGAAACAGTTAACTGAGGTTTCTTCTATTTATAGAGGTTACGTTGATGCGATAGTCATCAGCATAGGCGAAAACTAAGGTTCAAAACCTGTTGTTATGTACAAACCTACCCATTCAGGTATTGCTAATGTCCTCTACAATTTAATGCTGTTCAATTCATACCATTGACGTATGCTATGGGGTGCCATTCACCTTGACAAAAATGAACTTATTAGCGCCTTGCCATGATACTAGATTAAGAGGTCAATTTGTTGTCCAAAGTAAATGATTCGCCACCAGAAACATGATACTATGAGTTATAGTAATCATTATAAGTATAGAGGTATCTTCTCTCTGCATTATATGAAACTATCTGTTGTTTTAGTTGCATGTGTATCTCTACGATGTTATTACTCTACGCAAGGTGGCCACCGTCGTGTTGGTGGGTTCATCACACCGCCACTTCTTCGATTGAATGCGGCCAGTCGACATGGAGCACTAACGCAAAGGTGTGTGTACGCGCTACCTTATTCTCTGGTGCTTCCGGTTGCAGGTGCAGTCTACCCGTGAAGTTTTGGATCTAGACGTACATGTGATAGCTGTCTAAGGCATCATGTACGTATGGTTTCCAGGTCAGAGTATATTATTTTGAATGTTCGGTTTTTCTTTTGATCTTTTCCCATTGACTGATTTTGAGTTTATTCGTTACGATGTAATTATTTGGTTAATATAGGTGAACATAATTTTTTGTTTGGTTTTTAAGTAAGTCAATGAAATTCGTTTTGAGTAAGTCTTCAACTTAGACTGTTTGTAACGTGCTACTTATATGTGGATTGTAATTCCCATGTTCTTTATTATACCCGAATCTTTGTAATTTTGTGGTTTTTTAAAGATTTCAACAGATTGATTATTATTTTCACATTCTAACCATCAATAAGCGGTTGATTTTTCTCAGCCCAGGGTTTATAATTTTAATTATGTATGTTTTCAATATTTCCAGTTATTTATTTCAAAGGCGATTAGTCGATTTGTGAGGCCATCAATGTCTGTCTATTGTTTGTCTCCAGGTAAAAAGAATATTTCCCCGGGCTAGCATCATTGTTGGACATGGGTTATTGTCTCCAACTACTCATGTTTCAGGCAATAGACTTTGCATGCTAATATAAATTGTTCTAATGTTATGGACATACTTATAAAGCACATGACTAAGGACATATCCACGCAAGGATTCTAACTAACCCTTTTTATAGTTGGACACCGAGTTGGAGCAGAACTTCTGGATGTGATTAAGTTTAATTGACCTGAGTCCGTGGATGTATGAAGCCCAAGTAGAATATCGTGTAATATCTGAGTCAAATTCATTTTTTTTAGATTCTGTACATGTGTACAAGTGTATTTTGGTATTAGAAGTTTCAAAAAATATTATGCTAATATGCATGTTAATTTGTAGTAACTACATATATAGGGTGGCAGATAGTGGATATGAGGCATGTGTATGCTCGGAAATTACGGTTTTTTTTCTAAACAATTTATTAGTATTTGGTAAATAACGCGCTGAGGTCTCGGTATATAAAGTTATTTCTATTTGGTTTCAGTATGTGCCATATTAACCAATATTGACCAAAATTCAAGAAAGAGACGACCAAAATTTACTTTTGTCCATATGTTAAAAAACTTAGTAATTTTATTTTAAGAAATTACTAATATAACCATAGTGGACATGTTGAGAGCAATACAGTACCAAAGGGATGTACAAAAGGGTAGAAGCCCGACGACTTGGTTATTTGCTGTATGCTTGATATTATAGTTTGTGCTCTATGCATTGGACAGCAGGCATTGTATCTTTGATGAAAAAGGTGGAACAAGGAAATAAGCTAATAAAATATGGACTCGGGTATCTGCATCGATATATATTATCTTCTGGAAAATAAAACATCAAATTGATTTTGTTGTTTTTGATTCTCTTAGGCTATCTCATTATGCATCTGTAGTAAGTTGCTTAATTTCTAGACTGGCCGGAAAAGGTGATAGGTGAACGGACAATAAGAAAAATAATATTATCAATATATTGTGAAGGAATTATATACCATGATCATAAGACATTAAGTAGTTTGATTATTTATCGAAAGAGAGAAAAAATAGTATATACTTCAGTTCATATACAATATTAATTTTATGTATGATACGACATGGATATTGAACCCAATGGCAGGACAAGATGAAAGTTTTCACACAGAAAAGACGGGAATTCTTACTTTTCTTACTCCCCGTAAATAATAATAGTCTAAAAATTTCACACGTTTTATACTAAAGGTCAAATGAAAGTAGTAGCTTATGAAACTAGCCCGTGCGAATGCACGGGTTGGCGACTAGTTCCCTATGTTGTCCTAGTTTTTCATAATTTTTGGAGTAGCAGAAGTATGGTTGGAGTACAGATTACTTCAGACTGTTCTGTTTTTGACAGATTCTGTTTTCAATGCATAGTTTGCTTGTTTCCTAGTTTTTATGGCTTATATTGCTCAATATAAATTGTGGAAATGATATGCTACAGTAGGCATTGTGTGGAAACATTTATGAATCTTGTCTTTGACAGTACCAAAGTGAAATGGTTTGCTCTTTATCATACTAACCTATCTCACGAAGTTCCGTTAAGTTTTGTGTGATTGAAGTTTTCAAGTTTTGGGTGCGATGTCGATATGAGGAGAACAAGGAGTGACAAGACCCTAAGCTTGGGGATGCCCAAGGCACCCCAGGTTAATATCCAAGGAAGATCCAAGCAACTAAGCTTGGGGATGCCCCAGAAGGCATCCCCTCTTTCGTCTCCAATATTATCGGTAACCTTACTTGAGGCTATATTTTTATTCGTCACATGATATGAGTTTTTCTTGGAGCATCATTTTATTTTGTTTGTATTTGTTTGCTGTTATTTAGAATAATGTTTTGCATCTTTCTTTTCAATAAAAATGTCAAGGATAGCCTTTACCATGCTTATTTTGCAAGTTTGAAAACAGAAAGTTTATCGCTGTTGCAAAAATTCCCTAGAAAGTCAGAATATGATAAATTGTTGAAACTTTTTGCACAGTAAGCTCTGATAAATTTTCTACAGTGTGGTAAATTTTCATAATTTTTGGAGTTAGGGAAGTATTGATACTCTTGCATTCTTTACAGACTGTACTGTTTTGGCAGATTGCTGTTATATTTCCATTGTTTGCATATGTTTGCTTGTTTAATGATTCTATTTGAGGATAGGAGTATTAAATATGCAGAGGCATTTAGTATGCAAAGTTGAATAATAATTTTAGCGATTTCCCACAGTAGAGAATGATAAGGTTTTTGCATTGGTTTGTACTAACTTATCTCACTAGTTCTTGTTGAGTTTTGTGTGGATGAAGTTTTTAAGATTTAGGTAAACCGTGATATAGAAGGAATTAAGGAGATGCAAAAGCTCAAGCTTGGGGATGCCCAACACACCCCAAGATAATATTTCAAGAAGTCTCAAACATCTAATCTTGGGGATGCCCCGGTAGGCATCCCACGTTTCTTCATCAACAATTATCGGTTAGTATCGGTTGAGCCTAAGTTTTTGCTTCTTCACATGATGTGTGCTATCCTTGAAATGTCATTTTATTTTGTTTTCCTTGTTGTTTGAATAAAATACTTAGGTTTGAAAGTTTTTAAATAAGAGAGAATCCACAATTGGCTACCCATTTGCTTAACTACTCGCTTGATCTTCACTTATCTTTTTTGGAGTAGTTTGTCATTTACTCTTGTGCTTCACTTATATCCTATGAGTAAATTGTGAATGAATTGAATGTAGTGAAGTTGAAATTATATGTTCATATCATGCCTAGTGGTAGCTTCACATTGGGTTTAGAAAGTGAAATCTTTTGAAGCTTGACAATCACAATATTGGTCATACAAGCAATTCATTAATGATTTGTAGAAGGAAGAGAATTTTCACATGCAGATACACTATCTTGGAAATCTTTTGTGATTGTGAGCCCCCATCAAAATATTATATGACAAAATTGTTGACGTTGGACAAGGAAGACAATGTAATAAATTATGTGTTCATATTCACATAGAAGTTAAATTGTCATAGATCCTTCAACATGTGGTGCTTGCCCCCCATCTTTGCTAGCCAAAAATTCCGCACCAAGTAGAGATACTACTTGTGCATCCAAAAACCTGATGACCCACAAGTATAGGGGATCAATTGTAGCTCTTTTCGATAAGTAAGAGTGTCGAACCCAACGAGCAGCAGAAGGAAATGACAAGTAGTTTTCAGTAAGGTAATATCTGCAAGTGCTGAAATTGTAAGTAGCGTGTAGTTTGATAGCAAGATAATTTGTAATGGGAAAGTAACGGTAATTGTAACAAGTATGCAGAAAGGTAGCCCAATCCTTTTGAGGCAAATGACAGGCCAAAACGATCTCTTATAATAACTTATAATAACAAAGCGTTCTTGAGGGTACACGGGAATTTCATCTAGTCACTTTCATCATATTTGTTTGATTTGTGTTTGCTACTTTGATAATTTGATATGTGGGTGGACCGGTGCTTAGGTGTTGTTCTTACTTGAACAAACCTCCTACTTATGATTAACCCTCCCGCAAGCATCCACAACTACGAGAAAAGTATTAAGGATAAATCCTAACCATAACATTAAACTCTAGGATCCAATCGGCCCCTTACGGAATAGTACATAAACTGGGGTTTAAGTTTCTGTCACTCTGGCAACCCACCATCTATTTACTACTCCACAACGCATTCCCTTAGGCCCAAATATGGTGAAGTGTCATGTAGTCGACGTTCACATGACACCACTAATGGAATCACAACATACATACTATCAAAATATCGAACACATATCAAGTTCACATGATTACTTGCAACATGATTTATCCCGTGACCTCAAGAACAAAAGTAACTACTCACAAATAATCAACATGCTCATGATCAGAGGGGTATTAATATGCATAATGGATCTGAACATATAATCTTCCACCAAATAAACCATATAGTGATCAACTACAAGATGTAATCAACACTACTAGTCAACCCCTAGCAACAATCTATAGTTCCGGTAATAAGATTGAATACAAGAGATGAACTAGGGTTTGAGATGAGATGGTGCTGGTGAAGATGTCGATGGAGATTTCCCTCACCAAGATGGGGGAGTTGTTCGTGATGATGATGATGATGATGATGATTTCCCCTTCGGGAGGGAAGTTCCCCCGGCAGAATCGCTCCGCCGGAGGGCAAAAGTGCTCCTGCCCAAGTTCCGCCTCGAGACGGCGGCGCCCCGTCCCGAAAGTCTTCTCTTTATTTTTTCTAGGTCAAAATGACTTATATACCAAAAGATGGGCACCGGAGGTGGGCCGAGGAGGGCACAACCCACCAGGGCGTGCCTGGGGGGCCTGGCGTGCCCAGGTGGGTTGTGCCCACCTGGTGGCCCTCCTGTGGTGTCTATTGGCTCCAGTATTTCTTAAATAATCCATAAAAAATCTCCGTGAAGTTTCAGCTCATTTGGAGTTGTGCAGAATAGGTGGCCTGAATTAGCTTTTTCAGGTCCAGATTTTCAGCTGCCGGAATTCTCCCTCTTGGTGTGTACCTTGCAAATTATGAGAGAAAAGGCATTAGAATTACTCCAAAAAGCATTATTATGGATGAAAACACTATAATTAACAGTAACAAAACATGATGCAAAATGGACGTATCAACTCCCCCAAGCTTAGACCTCGCTTGTCCTCAAGCGAAAACCGAAATCGAAAAGCATGTCCACATGCTTTGAGAGAGAGTTGTCGATAAAAAAAATACGGACATAGAAGCATCATGTTGATTATTATAACAACAACAAATTTAAACATAAGATTTTTATCATAGAACTTTTATCATACACTTCTCAAACTATGTCTCAGTCAACTTTGCAACTACAATTCATCATCTTTTAAGGAAGGGTCACGTGACGGAGCCTTTAGGCAAGTCCACATACTCAACCATCATATAGTCTTCTACGATTGCTAACACTCACCGAGTACACATGAACAAAACGTTTCAAGTGGACACATAGAAAGATAGGGGCTTATAGTTTCGCCTCCCAACATACTCACCTCAAGGGTGATGTCAACAATAATAACTCATGCTATCTATATTCAACTAGACATATGTGCCTAGATCTTTCCTCACCACATGATGCTTGCCAAAAGAGAAAAAGGAATAGAAGGAAAACTTTGACTCTTTGCATAAAAGTAAGTACATAAAAGTAAAAGATAGGCCTTCGCAAAGGGAAGCAGAGGTTGCCATGCGCTTATTTGTTTGCAAGCTCAACCCGTTAGTGCAAAAGAACGTCACATTACATTGCCCCTTAAGATGACAACCTTTATTATGCAGTCTGTCGCTTTTATTCTTTGTCATCCAAGTTCGTGCAACGCTCAATTTTCTCTTACACTAAAAGATCTCACATATTTAGAAGCAATTTTTATTGCCTTTTTGCACCGATGACAACTTACTTGAGGGATCTTGTTCAATCCCTAGGTAGGTATGGTGGACACTTGAAAAAGATTTGGGTTTAAGGGTTTTTGGATGCACAAGTAGTATCTCTACTTAGTGCGGAATTTTTGGCTAGCAAAGATAGGGGGAAAACATCACATGTTAAAGGATCTATGACAATATGACTTCTATGTGAATATAAACATACATAAACCATTACGTTGTCTTCCTTGTCCAACGTCAACCATTTTGGCATATAATATTTTGATGAGGGCTCACAATCACAAAAGACTTCTAGGATAGTATATTTATATGTGAATCTTCCCTTCCTTTATTAATTCTTTCATGAGTTGCGTCACTGACTAATGCTATGTTTGTCAATCTCTAATAAAATTCTCTTACTTACACTTTTCCTTATGTGGTGCTATTACCTACCATAGGATTAGTATATGATCTTATTGATTTATTTCCTTTCTTTTATTTGCTTTATTTCTCTTTTTCTTTTCTTTATTTGCAACATGAAAGGAAAGAAAGTAAAAATTCGAACTAACTTTATTATATGACTTGCACACGATAACAATGATAGATTACTAAGCAAACTCTCAAAGAAGAGAAGATCGAACTAAACTTTATTCATCTAAGCAAAAGATTAAACTAAGATAAGTAAAAGCAAAAATATAATGGGATGATACGGTACCGGGGCACCTCCCCCAAGCTTGGCGGAAGCCAAGGGGAGTGCCCATACCCGATACTCAGTTCTCCTTTGGTGGTGAAGAAGGTGATGGTGGTGATGAGCGATCCTATCCTTAAGGATCAAGAGGTTCTCCAACCGTCTCGATCTTCATCAGCCAAGCATCTTCTTCCATGTTGTTGGAGGAGCAGGAAGACATGATGCCTGGCTTGATAAATCTGACCAGAAACAGCAAGAAAAGAGAATAGAGGATTTCTTCGCGATACGGTGGTTAACAGGTTCGGGAAGTATATATAGATTTTTTATCTTGCAGGAAAAGTATACAGAAGAAAAAAGGAGTCCGGAAGGTGCCCCAGGTGGTGTGCCCACGAGGGGACGCTTCCTGGGAGTTTCTTTATTTCCAAAATTCTAAAATATTCTAAAACTGACAAAAAATATTTTTGCGGATTTTCCAGAGTCCGTTTACTTACCGTATCACGTACCTCCTTATTTTGACAATTCTGGAGTGTTCCGGAAGGACTCTTTTATGTGTTCTTCCGGTGTCAAAGTTTGGATAATATTACTTTCAACATTAATAGGCGTACCTGAGATATAATGCTTTATGCGTTGCCCGTTGGCAACCTTCGGGTTGGTGCCTTTGAAATTATTTATTTTGATGACATATGAGCCTTCCCGTTTCGAGAGGAGCTTTCCTGCAAAGAATCTAAAACGAGAGTTGTACAAAAGAACATATTCTCCGACTTTAAACTCACGCTTTTGGATTCTTTTGTCATGCCATCTTTTAACTTTCTCTTTGAATAATGTTGCACTTTCATAAGCCTGGGTTCTCCATTCATCTAAAGAGCTAATTGTTGGGGAACGTAGTAATTTCAAAAAAATTCCGACGCACACGCAGGATCATGGTGATGCATAGCAGCGAGAGGGGAGAGTGTTGTCCACGTACCCTTGTAGACCTAAAGCGGAAGCGTTAGCACAACGTGGTTGATGGAGTCGTACGTCTTCACGATCCGACCGATCCAAGTACCGAACGTACGGCCCCTCCGAGTTCAGCACACGTTCAACTCGATGACGTCCCGCGAACTCCGATCCAGCAGAGCTTCATGGGAGAGTTCCGTCAGCACGACGGCGTGATGATGGTGATGATGTTGCTACCGACGCAGGGCTTCGCCTAAGCACCGCTACAATATGACCAAGGTGGAATATGGTGGAGGGGGGCACCGCACACGGCTGGAATAGATCAACAGATCAACTTGTGTGTCTTGGGGTGCCCCCTGCCCCTGTATATAAAGGAGCAAGGGAGGAGGAGGCCGGCCCTAGGAGGGGCACGCCAAGGGAGTAGGATTCCTACTCCTAGTAGGAGTAGGTTTCCTCCTTTCCTAGTCCAACTAGGACAAGGGGGGAATGGAGGGGAGGGGAGAATGAAGGGAGTGGGGGGCTGCGCCCCAAACCCCTTGTCCAATTCGGGCTGGGCTTGGGAGGGGCGCGCGCCACCTCCTGGCTGCTGCCTCTCCTTCCCACTAAGGCCCATTAAGGCCCAATACTTCTTCCCCGTATTCCCGTAACTCCCCGGTACTCCGAAAAATACCCGAATCACTCGGAACCATTCCGATGTCCGAATATAGTCGTCCAATATATCGATCTTTACGTCTCGGCCATATCGAGAATCCTCGTCATGTCCCTGATCTCATCCGGGACTCCGAACTACCTTCGGTACATCAATACACAAAAACTCATAATATAATCGTCACCGAAACTTTAAGCGTGTGGACCCTACGGGTTCGAGAACAATGTAGACATGACCGAGACACGTCTCCGGTCAGTAAACAATAGCGGAACCTGGATGCTCATATTGGCTCCTACATATTCTACGAAGATCTTTATCGGTCAAACCCCATAACAACATACGTTGTTCCCTTTGTCATCGGTATGTTACTTGCCCGAGATTCGATCGTCGGTATCTCAATACCTAGTTCAATCTCGTTACCGGCAAGTCTCTTTACTCGTTACGTAATGTAACTCATTAGTCACATTGCTTGCAAGGCTTATAGTGATGTGCATTACCGAGAGGGCCCAGAGATACCTCTCCGACAATCGGAGTGACAAATCCTAATATCGAAATACGCCAACTCAACAAGTACCTTCGGAAACACCTGTAGAGCACCTTTATAATCACCCAGTTATGTTGTGACGTTTGGTAGCACACAAAGTGTTCCTCCAGTAAACGGGAGTTGCATAATCTCAGTCATAGGAACATGTATAAGTCATGAAGAAAGCAATAGCAACATACTAAACGATCAAGTGCTAAGCTAACGGAATGGGTCAACTCAATCACATCATTATCTAATGATGTGATCCCGTTAATCAAATGACAACTCATGTCTATGGCTAGGAAACTTAACCATCTTTGATTCAATGAGCTAGTCAAGTAGAGGCATACTAGTGACACTCTGTTTGTCTATGTATTCACACATGTACTAAGTTTCCGGTTAATACAATTCTAGCATGAATAATAAACATTTATCATGATATAAGGAAATATAAATAACAACTTTATTATTGCCTCTAGGGCATATTTCCTTCAGTCTCCGACTTGCACTAGAGTCAATAATCTAGTTCACATCGCCATGTGATTTAACACCAATAGTTCACATCATTATGTGATTAACACCCATAGTTCACATCGCCACGTGACCAACACTCAAAGGGTTTACTAGAGTCAGTAATCTAGTTCACATCGCTATGTGATTAACACCCAAAGAGTACTAAGGTGTGATCATGCTTTGCTTGTGAGAGAAGTTTAGTCAACGGGTCTGCCAAAATTAGATCCGTATGTATTTTGCAAATTTCTATGTCAACAATGCTCTGCATGGTGTTACTCTAGCTAATTGCTCCCACTTTCAATATGTATCCAGATTGAGACTTAGCGTCATCTGGATCAGTGTCAAAACTTGCATCGACGTAACCCTTTACAATGAACCTTTTGTCACCTCCATAATCGAGAAACATATCCTTATTCCACTATGGATAATTTTGACCGCTGTCCATTGATCTACTCCTAGATCACTATTGTACTCCCTAGCCAAACTCAGTGTAGGGTATACAATAGATCTGGTACACAACATGGCATACTTTATAGAACCTATGGTTGAGGCATATGGAATGACTTTCATTCTCTTTCTATCTTCTGCCGTGGTCGGGTTTTGAGTCTTACTCAATTTCACACCTTGTAATACATGCAAGAACTCTTTCTTTGACTGTTCCATTTTGCACTACCTCAAAATCTTGTCAAGGTATGCACTTGTTGAGTTCAATCATCACGTGGCTCCACCGACCTACTTCTTCCTCCTATATATACCTACGTAGCCCCAAACCATCGAAGAGCACCACGAAAACCTAATTCCACCACCGCAACCTTCTGTACCCGTGAGATCCCATCTTGGGGCCTTTTACGGCGTCCTGCCGGAGGGGGCATCGATCACGGAGGGCTTCAACGTCAACACCATAACCTCTCCGATGATGTGTGAGTAGTTTACCTCAGACCTTCGGGTCCATAGTTATTAGCTAGATTGCTTCTTCTCTCTCTTTGGATCTCAATACAAAGTTCTCCTCGATTCTCTTGGAGATCTATTCGATGTAATCTTCTTTTGCAGTGTGTTTGTCGAGATCCGATGAATTGTGGGTTTATGATCAAGATTATCTATGAACAATATTTGAATCTCCTCTGAATTCTTTTATGTATGATTGGTTATCTTTGCAAGTCTCTTCGAATTATCAGTTTTGTCGTGGTTTTGTCACGGCAGATGTCCTAGAGAAAGGACTTAGTCGTGGAGCCATCGCTACGGGTTAGCTTAAAGGGGTTAAAGCGGCCAAGGGACGCAAAAGAGTTTTATACTAGTTCGGCCCCTTACGATGAAGGTAAAAGCCTACGTCTAGTTGTGATGGAATTGATGGGGTTTCGATGACCAGGGAGCGAATACGCTTTGCCTGAGTCTCGAGTTGTTGTTTGTTGTCCCTGAACCGCCATCTGGTCGTCCCCTTATATACATGGGTTGACGCCCGTCGGTTTACAGACTCCGAGGCCAGCTCATAATCGTGTCCGGCCCGGTCTCTACTGCTTCTATCTTACAACACAAGTTTACATCTCAATGTCGGTTTGTGTCTACAGGCCTTAAACCGGCTTTGAGCCCTGGGCCTTCATGAAGCGTCACCGTCTGTCTTCATGGGCATCAGATATAGATGAACTACTTATGAAGTTAACCCGGCCTCTCCTGGCCGGTTTACGCCCAGTGGTAATATCCCCAACATTAGGCCCCAGATTGATTTGAACTGGTTCATGTCAATCCTCAATACTTAAGAAAATTTCTTCTTCAATATCTTCAGACAATCTTGTAAACCGCCATGACATCATTTTCTAGGATCATGGTAAACCGCCGTGACGTCACCTGTCATTAACGAGCCTCCGACAATCGAGGCGACAGCATCACCTCATATCCAAAAATCCGGCTCCTCGATTTTCGCATCTGTGGTTTATCTCCCTTATAAATAGGGCCAGGGGGTCTTTCCATTTACCCCCTCGTGCCTCTTCACTTCATCTTCATCCTCGCGACGGCCGACCCTTCGACCTCGGCCGCCGCCGTCAACCTTCGACTGCTGCACCAACCTTGGCCGCTGCATCGACCTGAACGTACCAGAGCTCCTCCGCGCGCCGCCACTGTTCAACAGCATCCGTAAGTCTCCCCTTTCTCTTACCATAGATCTGCACTTTATGGTTTCTGTCGTTCATCAGTGTTTGTCGCCGCCCTTCTTTTTCCTTATTTATATCCATGGATTAGATCCAAAAAACCACGTAGACCTCGTGTGGTAGTAGTTTAAGCCACATAGATCTCGCGCAGTAGTAGTTTCAGCACCTGTTTGATATCCAACTCATCTGAACTTGGTGAACTTTTAGTACGCTGGAATTTAGGTCAGAATATATTTTGTTTTCCTACGCGCGGTAGATATGAAATTACCATAGCAAGATGTGAAACTTGTTTCTTCCTTCACTTATACACTTTGAATACCAGATTGGCCGGTTTAACTTCACAGAAAAAATGATGACCCGGTAGATACCATTAGTCCCCTGTTGAACCGTCAATGCATTATACCGTTCCATTGTCAGACTCCGGTTTACGAATAACCAAATCCGGTTTACCAATATGCTTGTATCCTCATACCGCTGTATAGTTGTCCACTGTAAATCTTAAACCGGTAATAATCATTTTTCAGATTTCCTTATCATGGCTAAACAAGTCTATGAGTGCAATTGGGCTCCCTCTCGAGTAACCGAGGAGCAGTTAAACAACCTTGTTAAAACGGGCGCTTTAGCCAAGAAAGATGTCATCCACTGGAGGGTCCCTGGCCCGGAAAATCCTCCTACACCCAAGGATGGAGAGGTAGTCGTGTTTGCTGATCATCTCGGATGAGGTTTTAGCCCTCCCGGTTCAAAAAAATTCCGAGATGTGCTAGCCAATTTTCAGCTGCGCCCTCAAGACATCGGTCCCAACTCTATTACCAACATCTGCCACTTCCAAGTATTCTGCGAAGTTTATCTGCAAGAGGAACCTATAGTCGAATTGTTTAGAGATTTCTTTCACTTGAACCGTCGCACCGAGTTCTCAGATGGACCCAATACGGAACTGGGCGGAATGGCGGTTCAGAAGAGGAAAGAAGTCACCTTCCCCCATCCCAAACTCCACAGTCACCCCAAAGAGTGGAACCAAACTTGGTTTTACTGCATGGATACCTCTCCATCTGACGAAAACCCCCTGCCGGGTTACCGCCCTGAGCGCCTGAGCAACACACACCCGTTTCCTCAGAGGTTGACAGCAAGAGAACGGGCCAACTATGCTCCCCAACTTTCAAAGCTTAGAGCCTTCATGGCGAACGGTTTGATAGGAGTTGATCTTGCTCGTTGCTGGATGAGTTGGAGCATTCTGCCCTTAAGCCGGCGCCCCGGTTTGATGTGTGAGTACACGGGGAGTTTGAAGGATGCTCAGCGGCATATTGATATTCAGCTCACAGATGCAGAAGTCACTGAAGCTGTAAAAAAGATACTGAATGAACCGGAGGCTGTCTGTGCCCAAACCGGACTACTCCCTTTCTGCACCTTCAACAAACCGCCAGCTGTAAGAATCATATAATCTTTTTATCTGACGTTGCTTCTGTCCAAATATTCTCTGAAAGTGCGATTATTTTCTGACAGGGTGACGGTCCGTTCTGGAACAAGAAACCGTCACAAGACAAACCGGTCAAGCCAGTTCGTCCAAAGACCAAGGTTATTAAAAAACCTGCCAAGAGAAGGACTACTGCATCCTTCGATCCACCAGCCGATGATGATGTGGGTAATCCGGAACCAGAGGTAGAACTTGACTCTCTTGGTTCATTTTTCGTACATCTCATTGACGATGATTATTATCAGGACGACGCTGAAGGCAGTCATGCTGAGGACGTAGAGGTAACCATTCTTTCCTCCGATTCAGATCCTCTGCCAACATCAAAAATCCATCAAGAAACCGGAAAGTAAAATTTTCTCACCCTCTTGCTTATTTGGACCCAAACTTTCTTTTGAAGACGCAGCAGCACGAGGCTCGCCGTACAACCAGGCACAACGGCCAGGTAGTTACCTCCACTGGTTTACGAACAGTCCGGTTCGGAAACGCCGATCAGAGGTCTCTTATCCCATTGATACTTCATGCTCAAAAGCAGGTTGTTATCGCCAGCCTCTTAACCCGTCTGATTCAAATTATCAGGGTACTTCTCACTCATCCTCTGGCGAGTCATCGGCCACACAGCTTCCACCCCTCAAAACGGTTCATGGGTTTGTTATGCACATGTCTTTACTCTTGATGTGTTTTACATACTGTACTGATCCTTATGTCTATCCTTTCTCAGCGCCAAGCCAAGACCCAGCAAGAAAGCTCGGTTAAACAAACCGGCTGATGATAATGTAGCTGCTGAACTGGAAACAACTCCAGAGGCGGAAGAAACCGATGTTGACGCCATGCTTCACGATCCGCCGCCTCAAGACCATGACTTCCTTGCTGAACAATCGCAAGTTAACACTACCAGCCATGTAGACCGGCCAACCAGCCCTGTCCGAACTAATGACAAACCGGCCAGTCCAGTTAAGGACACTGATAAACCGCCAACTCCGGTGAAGGCTGCTGATGAAGAAGATGATGATGTTATGATTACTGGCACTGGCCACACTACTCCTGGCAATCCTGTAGCTTTTTCAAAGCATACTGCCAAGGATGATCTCTCTGCTATCGGCAAAGGCAAATGGAATGCCGATTTATCAAGCTACGCCCATCTCAATGCTCAAGACATTCACTCTGGCTTCTTGAACCGTCTGTATACCAGCCGTGATTATGAAGCTAGTTTGGTAAAATTGATGAAGGAGCGATATGAGGTAACTACCATTTTCCTCTTTTGTCCAATTGTAGTTTATCAATTCCTAGTAGCCCCCAAGTGACGGTTTATTATACCGATCTAAACCAAGACTTTTGTCATAACTTATCTTTGCATATTTAGCCTCCAGGGACCGGATTACCTCGTTAAGATGAACCGGTTTCTTTAAAATTTGCCATACTGCTCTTTCACCGGTATAACCCCCAAGGGCCAGTTTAACTTTATAAAGATGAACCGGGACTATAGAAGAACTCCCATACCAACAGCTTTTTGAGCAAATATACATTAGCCCCCAAGTGCCAAGATTAATACTTGTATTGTGCTTGGGACTTGTAAAAATTTCTGATCAAGAGCAAACATGCATTAGCCCCCAAGTATCAAGGGCATAACTTGTTATGGGCTTGGTACTTCAAATATGTAATGTCAACTCATGATACATCTGTCCCTTTACAGGCGGAGCTGAGCAAGAAGGAACGCCAAACCGCTAATCTGCAAGAGAACATCAAAAGCCAGCAAGCTGAAGCCTCCAAAGCGAAGGAAGAGTTGACCCGCGCTCTAGGCGCTATGGAGAAACTGAAAGAGGGCTTCAACAAAGAGCGGGCTGATTGGGAGACTGAAAAGGCCGCTTTGATAAAAAGGGCTGAAAACGTAGAAGCCGCTCTTAAACCGGTAGTTGACGAGCTGACTGGTGTAAAGCGGCAAGTGCATGCTATGACCGCTGCTGTGTTTGGTAAGCATCCTTCCTTTATGCTTTCAACATATCCTCCCATGCGTTGCCGGTTTACTGATGTTTGTAATGATACAGGAACTCACATTAGCCATCTGGGCTCTGATGTGCAGAAGAAGTTGAAAGCTACCTACACGCTGATAGAGCAACTGTATACCGGCGCACAACGGATTATCTGCACCGCTTCTCACAATAAGCCACCCCCGACATTGATCAAGGATACCTTAGATAGGCTATCTATGCTGCCTGCTCGGATAGAAGAGCTGAAGCGGTCTGCTGCAAGGGCTGGCGCTCTGACCACACTAAACCAGGCCAAAGCATGGGTGCCTGATCTTGATCCGACGGACGTGGCTAAAGGTTACCCAAGCTTAAAAGAAGACGGATCAGAGTTTGGCACTGAAGATCTTCGCGCCATAAACCGGGAAGTACGTCCACTGGCTTGTCAACTTGCTGAAGAGGCTGATCTTTCATTTTACCAGGCGAGCTATGATATCAATAACAAGCGGGTTGCTGCACCAACTCCTGAGGCTCAAAACCTGATCCCTCCAATCCGTAAGCACACTTATGCCCCTGACATTGAATCGTCCACCCTTATAAGCGACGAAGCTGTTTTCCAAGCTTTAACCGGGATCGACATGACAACTATTGACTTCAGCCGCTGGGTAGAGACGAAGAAGATGAACCGTTGCAAGATGATCCGCAGCCGTCAGGTCAAGCTGCTCAGCGATCATAACCCCGGGGCCGGTTTAATCTTCCATACTGCAATGTTTATTGAGAAACAATTATTCCTTTGGGCACTGAAACGCCTTGTAATAGGCTAGTTAAAATACTTGGTTTGTTATGCCTTCGTGCATATTTATCTGCAACTGATGCGTGTTAATCCGCCATGCTTGAGATACAATATTCATAATCCATAGCTATTTATTCCAGTTGTTCCTGTAGATAAAAAGCTTAAAGCGCCCTGGCGGTTACCACCGGGTGGGTCATGATACCCAACTATATATATGACCAAGGTTTATAACCAAGGTTGTAAAAGATAACCAAATATGGAAATATATGATACCTGCGACCTTTAGGCATAGTGTTGGCTGACCAACCTTGTAATGAGGGTAATAACCTTAATCCGGAGTAAAAGTATCTCCTGTTATATAATGCCGGTTTACAACAAAACCGTTCCGGGTTGTGAAAAACACCGGTTTATTCCATACTGGTGACTATGAGTCAAAACCAGACTGGGCTGATAGTCTCCGGATTATAACTTGGTCATGTACTGACAACTTGTAGTTGAAAGCCTAACCGGGTTGATAAACACTGATTTGAAAACATCACAAATCTTAGCAAAAGAAAAAGAAACTTAGCAAAAGGCAAATAAAACCGTTGTAGTCGAGGCTTTTCACGGGTTGCCAGGACCCAAATTTGATCAAGAGGTGTTGCTATGGTTCGGGTTCGACCAAGCCCCCAAGTGATGCTTTGGCATTACGCTGATCAAGAGGTGTTGCTATGGTTCGGGTTCGACCAAGCCCCCAAGTGATGTTGTGGCATTGCGCCGATCAAGAGGCGTGGCTATGGTTCGGATACGACCAAGCCCCCAAGTGATGCTATGGCATTGCACCGATCAAGAGGCGTAGCTATGGTTCGGATACGACCAAGCCCCCAAGTGATGCTGTGGCATTGCGCCGATCAAGAGGCGTAGCTATGGTTTGGATACGACCAAGCCCCCAAGTGATCTAATATCAAGCTTTAAGAAGCTAAATCAAGGGGTAAACCGGACGCCGCTTTGTAAGCTCCATGTAACCACACGTGATGTAAGAAACCAACAGATACCCCGCTTTAGCTGAGGTTCCGGTTTATTATATTGATCATAATATATACAATGTCATAATATGTACATAAGCAGAGCCTGTAGCTCAAGTATAGTAGGGCCGAAGATGAGCAATATTCCACGGCCGGTTGGTCTCCTCCTCCGATTTACGTGAGTCTTTGCGCTCTCGAACATCGATTAGGTAGTACGACCCATTGTGTAGATCCTTGCTGACCACAAAGGTCCTTCCCAAGGTGGGGATAGCTTGTGCATATCCGTCTGATCCTGGATGAGTCGAAGCACCAAATCTCCTTCTTGAAAGGTTCTGGTTCTAACTCGGCGGCTATGATAACGACGCAGATCTTGCTGATAAATCGCCGAACGGGCTGCCACCATGTCACGCTCCTCATCTAACAGGTCAAGAGCTTCCTGCCGTGCCTTCTCGTTATCCGCTTCAACATATGCCGCTACACGAGGCGAGTCATGACGGATGTCACTAGGAAGAACCGCTTCCACTCCATAAACCATGAAGAACGGCGTGTAGCATGTCGATTTGTTGGGTGTGGTATTGATGCTCCATAACACTGAAGGTAACTCCTCAACCCAACAACCCGGCGTCCGTTGCAAAGGAACCATAAGCCGGGGTTTGATGCCTCTCAAGATCTCTTGATTGGCCCTCTCCGCTTGACCATTGGACTGGGGGTGAGCAACTGATGACACGTCAAGCCGGATGTGCTCACGTTGACAGAACTCCTTCATGGCACCCTTTGACAGATTGGTACCATTGTCTGTTATAATGCTGTGTGGAAAGCCAAACCGGAAGATCACCTTTTTGATGAATTGAACTGCCGTGGCTGCGTCACACTTACTAACTGGCTCTGCCTCCACCCACTTCGTGAACTTATCAACCGCCACCAAAAGGTGGGTCTTCTTGTCCTTGGACCTCTTGAAAGGCCCAACCATATCCAGCCCCCAAGTTGCAAATGGCCAGGTGATTGGAATCATCCTCAATTCTTGAGCTGGTACATGAGCACGCCGTGAGAATTTCTGCAGCCATCACATCTTCTAACCAAGTCCTCGGCATCAGCATGAGCTGTCAACCAATAGAAACCGTGACGAAACGCCTTGGCCACCAAAGATTTTGAACCGGCGTGGTGTCCACAATATCCTTCGTGGATCTCACGCAAAATTTCACGGCCTTCCTCAGGAGATACACAGCGTTGAAACGCCCCTGTAACACTGCAATGATGTAACTCTCCATTGATAATAGTCATGGACTTGGACCGCCGGGTTATCTGTCTAGCCAAAGTTTCATCCTCTGGTAACTCACCCCGGTTTATATACGCCAGATACGGAACCGTCCAATCCGGGATAACATGTAGAGCTGCCACCAACTGAGCCTCCGGATCAGGAACAGCCAAATCCTCTTCACCAGGGAGCTTGACGGACGAATTATGCAAAACATCCAGGAAGACATTAGGTGGAACCGGTTTACGTTGGGAACCCAGGCGGCTTAAAGCGTCTGCCACTTCATTCTTCCGCTGGTCCACATGATCCACCTGATAACCTTTGAAGTGACCTGCACCAACATCCACCTCACGAAGATATGCTGCCATTAGTGGGTCCTTGGAATCCCAAGTGCCAGACACTTGTTGAGCCACCAGATCCGAGTCACCGAAGCACTTAACTCGGCTGAGATTCATCTCCTTAGCCATCCGAAGACCATGGAGTAAGGCCTCATATTCAGCTACATTATTTGTGCAAGGGAACATTAAACGGAGAACATAACAAAACTTATCACCTCGTGGGGAAGTTAACACGACTCCAGCCCCCAAGCCCTCCAATTGCCTGGACCCATCAAAATGAATAGTCCAATAAGTGTGATCCGGCTTCTCTTCTGGCGCTTGTAATTCTGTCCAATCATTGATGAAATCCACAAGTGCCTGAGATTTGATCGCCGTTCGGGGTATGTATTTCAACCCGTGAGGCCCGAGCTCAATAGCCCACTTAGCAATCCGACCAGTTGCCTCCCTATTCTGGATTATATCCCCCAAAGGAGCAGAGCTGACCACCGTGATGGGATGACCTTGGAAATACTGCTTAAGCTTCCGGCTTTCCATGAAAACTCCATACACCAATTTTTTCCAATGCGGGTACCTCTGCTTGGATTCAATGAGTACCTCACTAATATGTTGGGGAACGTAGCAATAATTCAAAATTTTCCTACGTGTCACCAAGATCAATCTAGGAGATGCTAGCAACGAGAGAGAGGGAGTGCATCTTCATACCCTTGAAGATCGCTAAGCGGAAGCGTTACAAGAACGCGGTTGATGGAGTCGTACTCGCGGCGATTCAAATCGCGGAAGATCCGATCTAGCGCCGAACGGACGGCACCTCCGCGTTCAACACACGTACAGCCCGGGGACATCTCCTCCTTCTTGATCTAGCACGGGGAGAGGAGAAGTTGAGGGAGAACTCCAGCAGCATGACGGCGTGGTGGCAATGGAGCTAGTGGTTCTCCGGCAGAGCTTCGCTAAGCACTACGGAGGAGCAGGAGGAGTTGGAGGAGGAAAGGGCTGCGCCAGGCATGGGGTGAGGCTGCCCTCTCTCTCCCTCACTATATATAGGAGGAAGGGGGTGGAGGAGGCGCCCTAGGGGAGGGGCGGCGGCCAAGGGGAAAACTCTAGATGGGTTCTGGGCGCCCCACCCCTAGGAGACTTGCCCCCCAAGCCAGGATGGGCGGCTGCCCTAGGGGAGGCGCCCCCATCTCTCCTGGTTACGTGAGAGGGGTTGGGAGGGGCGCACAGCCCCTTAGTGGGCTGGTTTGCCCCTTCCCCTTGGCCCATAAGGCCCCCCAACGCTTGCCGGGGCCTCCGAAACCCCTTTCGGACATGCTGGCCATAGCCTGGTACCCCCGGAACAATTCCGGACTCCAATACCCTTCGTCCAATATACCGATCTTCACCTCCGGACCATTCCGGAGCTCCTCGTCATGTCCGGGATCTCATCCGGGACTCCGAACAACCTTCAGTAACCACATACTATTTCCCATAACAACTCTAGTGTCACCGAACCTTAAGTGTGTAGACCCTACGGGTTCGGGAACCATGCAGACATGACCGAGACGTTCTCCGGCCAATAACCAACAGCGGGATCTGGATACCCATGTTGGCTCCCACATGTTCCATGATGATCTCATCCGATGAACCACGATGTCGGGGATTCAATCAATCCCGTATACAATTCCCTTTGTCTATCGGTATGTTACTTGCCCGAGATTCGGTCGTCGGTATCCCTATACCTTGTTCAATCTCGTTACCGGCAAGTCTCTTTACTCGTGCCGTAACGCATGATCCCGTGGCTAACTCATTAGTCACATTGAGCTCATTATGATGATGCATTACCGAGTGGGCCCAGAGATACCTCTCCGTCATACGGAGTGACAAATCCCAGTCTCGATTCGTGCCAACCCAACAGACACTTTCGGAGATACCTGTAATGCACCTTTATAGCCACCCAGTTACGTTGTGACGTTTGGTACACCCAAAGCACTCCTACGGAATCCGGGAGTTGCACAATCTCATGGTCTAAGGAAACAATACTTGACATTAGAAAAGCTCTTAGCAAACGAACTACACGATCTTGTGCTATGCTTAGGATTGGGTCTTGTCCATCACATCATTCTCCTAATGATGTGATCCCGTTATCAAACCATAACCATCTATTGATCAACGAGCTAGTCAGCTAGAGGCTTACTAGGGAAATGTTGTGGTCTATGTATTCACACATGTATTACGGTTTCCAGTTAATACAATTATAGCATGAATAATAGACAATTATCATGAACAATAGACAATTATCATGAACAAGGAAATACAATAATAACCATTTTATTATTGCCTCTAGGGCATATTTCCAACAGTCTCCCACTTGCACTAGAGTCAATAATCTAGTTCACATCACCATGTGATTAACACTCAAAGTTCACATCGCCATGTGACTAATACCCAAGAGTTTACTAGAGTCAATAATCTAGTTCACATCACCATGTGATTAACACTCAGTGAGTTCTAGGATTTGATCATGTTATGCTTACGAGAGAGGTTTTAGTCAACGGGTCTGCAACATTCAGATCCGTGTGTGCTTTACAAATCTCTATGTCATCTTGTAGATGCAGCTACCACGCGCTACTTGGAGCTATTCCAAATAACTGCTCTACTATACGAATCCAGTTCACTACTCAGAGTCATCCGGATTAGAGTCAAAGTTTGCATCGACATAACTCCTTACGATGAACTCTTTTACCACCTCCATAATCGAGAAAATTCCTTAGTCCATTAGTTACTAAGGATAAGTTCGACCGCTGTCATGTGATCCATTCCTGGATCACTATTGTACCCCTTGACTAACTCATGGCAAGGCACACTTCAGGTGCGGTACACAGCATAGCATACTGTAGAGCCTACGTCTAAAGCATAGGGGACGGCCATCGTCCTTTCTCTCTCTTCTACCGTGGTCAGGTCTTGAGTCTTACTCAATACTCACACCTTGTAACAAAGCCAAGAACTCCTTCTTTGCTGATCTATTTTGAACTCCTTCAAAATCTTGTCATGGTATGTATTCATTTTGAAAGTACTATTAAGCGTTTTTGATCTATCCTTATAGATCTTGATGCTCAATGTTCAAGTAGCTTAATCCAGGTTTTCCATTGAAAAACACTTTTCAAATAACCCTGTATGCTTTCCAGAAATTCTACATCATTTCTGATCAACAATATGTTAACAACATATACTCATCAAAACTCTATAGTGCTCCCACTCACTTCGTTGGAAATACAAGTTTCTCATAAACTTTGTATAAACCCAAAATCTTTGATCATCTCATCAAAGCGTACATTCCAACTCCGAGATGCTTATTCCAGTCCTTAGAAGGATTGCTGGAGCTTTGCATACTTGTTAGCATCTTTCAGGATTGACAAAATCTTCTGGTTGTATCACATACAACCTTTCCTCAAGAAAATCGTCGAGGAAACAATGTTTTGATATCCTATCTGCAAGATTTCATAAATAATGCAGTAACTGCTAATATAATTCCAACAGACTCTTAGCATCGCTACGAGTGAGAAGGTCTCATCGCAGTCAACTCCTTGAACTTGTCGGAAAACATCTTAACGACAAGTCGAGCTTTCTTAATGGTGACACTTACCATCATTGTCCGTCTTCCTTTTAAAATCCATCTGCACCCAACAGCCTTACGACCATCAAGTAGTTCTTCCAAAGTCTATACTTTGTTTTTATACATGGATCCTCTCTCGGATTTTATGGCCTCAAGCCATTCGTTGGAATCTGGGCCCACCATCGCTTCTCCATAGCTCGTAGGTTCATTGTTGTCTAGCAACATGACTTCCAAGACAGGATTACGTACCACTCTGAAGTAGTACGCATCCTTGTCGACCTACGAGGTTTGGTAGTGACTTGATCCGAAGTTTCATGACCACTCTCATAAGCTTCCACTTCAATTGGTGTAGGTGCCACAGGAACAACTTCCTATGCCCTGCTACACACAAGTTGTAGTGACGGTTCAATAACCTCATCAAGTCTCCACCATCCTCCCACTCAATTCTTTCGAGAGAAACTTTTCCTAGAGAAAGGACCCGTTTCTAGAAACAATCACTTTTTCTTCCAGATCTGAAATAGGAGGTATACCCAACTGTTTTAGGTATTCTATGAAGATGCATTTATCCGCTTTGGGTTCGAGCTTATCAGCCTGAAACTTTTTCACATAAGCGTCGCAGCCCCAAACTTTTAAGAAACGGCAACTTATGTTTCTCTAAACCATAGTTCATACGGTGTCGTCTCAATGGAATTGCGTGGTGCCCTATTTAAAGTGAATGCGGTTGTCTCTAATGCCTAGCCCATAAATGATAGCGGTAATTCGATAAGAGACATCATGGTATGCACCATATCCAATAGGGTGCAGTTATGATGCTCGGACACACCATCACACTATGGTGTTCCAGGTGGTATTAGTTGTGAAACAATTTCCACAATGTCTTAATTGTGTGCCAAACTCGTAACTCAGATATTCATCTCTATGATAATATCACAGACATTTTATCCTCTTGTCACGACGATCTTCAACTTCACTCTGAAATTACTTGAACCTTTCGATAATTCAGACTTGTGTTTCATCAAGTAAATATACTCACCATCTACTCAAATCATCTGTGAAGTAAGAACATAACGATATCCACTGCGTGCCTCAGCACTCATTGGACTGCACACATCAAAATGTATTACTTCCAACAAGTTGCTTTCTTGTTCCATCTTACTGAAAACGAGGCCTTTCAGTCATCTTACCCATGTGGTATGATTTGCATGTCCCAAGTGATTCAAAATCAAGTGAGTCCAAACGATCCATCTGTATGGAGTTTCTTCATGCATATCTACCAATAGACATGGTTCGCATGTCTAAATCTTTTCAAAAACGAGTGAGTCCAAAGATCCATCAATATGGAGCTTCTTCATGCGTTTATACCAATATGACTCAAATGGCAATGCCACAAGTATGTGGTACTATCATTACTATCTTATATCTTTTGGCATGAACATGTGTATCACTACGATCGAGATTCAATAAACCATTCATTTTAGGTGCAAGACCATTGAAGGTATTATTCAAATAGACAGAGTAACCATTATTCTCCTTAAATGAATAACCGTATTGCGATAAACATAATCCAATCATGTCTATGCTCAACGCAAACACCAAATAACAATTATTTAGGTTTAACACCAATCTCGATGGTAGAGGGAGCATGCGATGCTTGATCACATCAACCTTGGAAACACTTCCAACACATATCATCATCTCACCTTTAGCTAGTCTCCGTTTATTCCGTAGCCTTTTATTTCAAGTTACCAACACTTAGCAACTGAACCGGTATGTAATACCCTGGTGCTACCAGGAGTACTAGTAAAGTACACATTAATATAAGGTATATCCAATATACTTCTGTCGACCTTGCCTGCCTTCTCATCTACCAAGTATCTAGGGTAGTTCTACTTCAGTGACCGTTCCCCTCATTACAGAAGCACTTAGTCTCGGGTTTGGGTTCAACCTTGGGTTTCTTCACTAGAGCAGCAACTGATTTGCCGTTTCATGAAGTATCCCTTCTTTCCCTTGCCCTTCTTGAAACTAGTGGTTTTACTAACCAACAACAATTGATGCTCCCACTTGATTTCTACTTTCGCGGTGTCAAACATCGCGAGTTGCTCAAGGATCATCATGTCTATCCCTGATATGTTATAGTTCATCACAAAGCTCTAATAGCTTGGTGGCAGTGACTATGGAGAACCATCACTATCTCATCTGGAAGATTAACTCCCACTCGATTCAAGCGATTGTAGTACTTAGACAATCTGAGCACATGCTCAACGATTGAGCTTTTCTCCCTTAGTTTGCAGGCTTAAGAAACTTGTCAGAGGTCTCATACCTCTTGACGTGGGCACTAGTCTGAAATCCCAATTTCAGTCTTTGGAACATCTCATATGTTCTGTGACGATTCAAAAACGTATTTGGCGCCTCAATTCTAAACCATTAGCATTACGCACTGAACTATCACGTAGTCATCAAAACGTGTATGTCAGATGTTCGCAACATCCACAGACGACGCTCGAGGTTCACACACCGAGCGGTGCATTAAGGACATAAGCCTTCTGTGCAGCAATGAGGACAATCCTCAGTATACGGACCCAGTCCGCATAATTGCTACTGTCAACTTTCAACTAAATTTTCTCTAGGAACATATCTTAAATAGTAGAACTAAAGCGTAAGCTATGACATAATTTGCAAAGACCTTTTGACTATGTTCATGACAATTAAGTTCATCTGATTATTTAATGAACTCCCACTTAGATAGACATCCCTCTAGTCATCTAAGTGATACATGATCCGAATCGACTAGGCCGTGTCCGATCATCACGTGAGACGGACTAGTCATCATCGGTGAACATCTTCATGTTGATTGTATCTACTATACGACTCATGTTCGACCTTTCGGTCTCTTGTGTTCCGAGGCCATGTCTGTACATGCTAGGCTCGTCAAGTCAACCTAAGTGTTTCGCATGTGTAAATCTGGCTTACACCCGTTGTATGCGAACGTTAGAATCTATCACACCCGATCATCATGTGGTGCTTCGAAACAACGAACCTTCGCAACGGTGCACAGTTAGGGGGAACACATCTCTTGAAATTTTAGTGAGGGATCATCTTATTTATGCTACCGTCGTTCTAAGCAAATAAGATGTAAACATGACAAACATCACATGCAAATCATAAAGTGACATGATATGGCCAGTATCATCTTGCGCCTTTTGATCTCTATCTTCGAGGCGCGGCATGATCACCTTCGTCACCGGCATGACACCATGATCTCCATCATCGTGTCTTCATGAAGTTGTCTCGCCAACTATTACTTCTACTACTATGGCTAACGGTTAGCAATAAAGTAAAGTAATTACATGGCGTTTTTCATTGACACGCAGGTCATACAATAAATTAAGACAACTCCTATCGCTCCTGCCGGTTGTCATACTCATCGACATACAAGTCGTGATTCCTATTACAAGAACATGATCAATCTCATACATCACATATATATAATTCATCACATCCTTTTGGCCACATCACATCACATAGCATACCCTGCAAAAACAAGTTAGACGTCCTCTAATTGTTGTTGCATGTTTTACGTGGCTGCTATGGGTTTCTAGCAAGAACATTTCTTACCTACGCAAAAGCCACAACGGTGATATGCCAATTTCTATTTACCCTTCATAAGGACCCTCTTCATCGAATCCGATCCGACTAAAGTGGAGAGACATACACCCGCTAGCCACCTTATGCATGAAGTGCATGTCAGTCGGTGGAACCTGTCTCACGTAAGAGTACGTGTAAGGTCGGTCCGGGCCGCTTCATCCCACAATGCCGCCGAATCAAGATAAGACTAGTAACGGTAAGCAAATTGAACAAATCATCACCCACAACTACTTTGTGTTCTGCTCGTGCATAGAATCTACGCATAGACCTAGCTCATGATGCCAATGTTGGGGAACGTAGCAATAATTCAAAATTTTCCTACGTGTCACCAAGATCAATCCAGGAGATGCTAGCAACAAGAGAGAGGGAGTGCATTTTCATACCCTTGAAGATCGCTAAGCGGAAGCGTTACAAGAACGCGGTTGAGGGAGTCGTACTCGCGGCGATTCAAATCGCGGAAGATCCGATCTAGCGCCGAACGGACGACGCCTCCGCGTTCAACACACGTACTGCCCGGGGACGTCTCCTCCTTCTTGATCCAGCAAGGGGAGAGGAGAAGTTGAGGGAGAACTCCAGCGGCACGACGGCGTGGTGGCAATGGAGCTCGTGGTTCTCCGACAGAGCTTCGCTAATCACTACGGAGGAGCAGAAGGAGTTGGAGGAGGAGAGGGCTACGCCAGGCAAGGGGTGAGGCTGCCCTCTCTCCCCCTCACTATATATAGGGGGAAGGGGGGGTGGAGGATGCGCCCTAGGGGAGGGGTGGCGGCCAAGGGGAAAACCCTAGATGGGTTCTGGGCGCCCCCATCCCTAGGAGACTTGCCCCCCAAGCCAGGAGGGGCGGCTGCCCTAGGGGAGGCGCCCCCATCTCTCCTGGTTACGTGAGAGGGGTTGGGAGGGGCGCACAGCCCCTTAGTGGGCTGGTTTGCCCCTTCCCCTTGGCCCATAAGGCCCCCCAACGCTTGCCGGGGCCTCCGAAACCCCTTTCGGACATGCTGGCCATAGCCTGGTACCCCCGGAACAATTCCGGACTCCAATACCCTTCGTCCAGTATACCGATCTTCACCTCCGGACCATTCTGGAGCTCCTCGTCATGTCCGGGATCTCATCCGGGACTCCGAACAACCTTTGGTAACCACATACTATTTCCCATAACAACTCTAGCGTCACCGAACCTTAATGTGTAGACCCTACGGGTTCGGGAACCATGCAGACATGACCGAGACGTTCTCCGGCCAATAACCAACAGCGGGATCTGGATACCCATGTTGGCTCCCACATGTTCCACGATGATCTCATCGGATGAACCACGATGTCGGGGATTCAATCAATCCCGTCTACAATTCCCTTTGTCTATCGGTATGTTACTTGCCCGAGATTCGATCGTCGGTATCCCTATACCTTGTTCAATCTCGTTACCGGCAAGTCTCTTTACTCGTGCCGTAACGCATGATCCCGTGGCTAACTCATTAGTCACATTGAGCTCATTATGATGATGCATTACCGAGTGGGCCCAGAGATACCTCTCCGTCATACGGAGTGACAAATCCCAGTCTCGATTCGTGCCAACCCAACAAACACTCTTGGAGATACCTGTAATGCACCTTTATAGCCACCCAGTTACGTTGTGACGTTTGGTACACCCAAAGCACTCCTACGGAATCCGGGAGTTGCACAATCTCATGGTCTAAGGAAACGATACTTGACATTAGAAAAGCTCTTAGCAAACGAACACACGATCTTGTGCTATGCTTAGGATTGGGTCTTGTCCATCACATCATTATCCTAATGATGTGATCCCGTTATCAATGACATCCAATGTCCATGGTCAGGAAACCATAACCATCTATTGATCAACGAGCTAGTCAACTAGAGGCTTACTAGGGACATGTTGTGGTCTATGTATTCACACATGTATTACGGTTTCCAGTTAATACAATTATAGCATGAACAATAGACAATTATCATGAACAAGGAAATACAATAATAACCATTTTATTATTGCCTCTAGGGCATATTTCCAACATAATATAGTAAACCGGCCATTGAACCGGATATTCCTTTCCTGCCTCCTTGCGCTCCACCACAATAGCCACACTAACAGCCCGAGCGTTAGCTGCTACATATAGCAACAATGGCTCTTTGTCAACTGGAGTAGCGAGAACCGGCGGATTAGCTAGCTGCCGCTTTAAGTCCTCAAATGCTTCATTAGCGGCGTCACTCCAGACGAAGTTATCCGTTTTCTTCAGCATCTGATACAAAGGGATGGCCTTCTCGCCTAGGCGACTGACAAAAAGGCTCAACGCGGCAATCCGGCCTGCCAGGCGTTGAACATCATTGATACACTTTGGTTTAGCCAAGGAGGTGATGGCTTTGATCTTTTCCGGATTAGCCTCAATGCCCCTGTTAGACACCAAAAAGCCCAGGAGCTTCCCTGCAGGTACACCAAAGACACATTTGGCCGGATTAAGCATCATTTTATTAACCCGCAGGTTATCAAAGGTTTCCTTCAAGTCATCAATCAATGTCTCCTTCTTCCTTGACTTTACCACAATATCATCCACATAGGCATGAACATTGCGGCCGATCTGTTTATGAAGACAATTCTGCACACACCGATAAGTTGCCTGTGCACTCTTGAGCCCAAAGGGCATGGACACATAGCAGAAGGCTCCAAAGGGAGTTATGAAGGCCGTCTTCTCCTGGTCCTTAACTGCCATTTTGATCTGATGATAACCAGAATATGCATCCAAAAAACTTAACCGCTCACAACCCGCCGTAGCATCGATAATCTGATCAATACGGGGGAGGGCAAAAGGATCTGCTGGACAAGCTTTGTTGAGATCTGTGTAGTCCACACACATATGCCAAGTGCCATTCTTCTTGAGGACCAGCACCGGATTAGCCAACCACTCAGGATGGAATACTTCAACGATAAATACAGCCGCCAAGAGCCTGGCTACTTCTTCTCCAATAGCTTTGCGTCTTTCTTCATTGAACCGGCGGAGAAACTGCTTGACCGGTTTATACTTAGGATCAACATTGAGAGTGTGCTCAGCGAGTTCTCTCGGTACACCAGGCATGTCAGAAGGCTTCCATGCAAAGATGTCCCGATTCTCACGGATGAACTCGATGAGTGCGCTTTCCTATTTCGGATCCAAGTTAGCGCTGATGCTAAACTGCTTGGACGAATCGCCAGGCACGAAGTCAACAAGTTTAGTCTCATCAGCCGATTTAAACTTCAGGGCCGGATCATGCTTCGTAGTTGGTTTCTTCAACGAAGTCATATCTGCCGGATCAACATTGTCCTTGTAAAACTTCAACTCCTCTGTTGCACAAACCGACTCAGCATAAGCCGCATCACCTTCCTCACACTCCAGAGCAATCTTGCGGCTTCCATGCACGGTTATAGTTCCCTTGTGACCCGGCATCTTGAGCTGTAGATAGACATAACAAGGCCGTGCCATAAACTTAGCATAAGTTGGCCGTCCAAATAGGGCATGATACGGGCTTCTGATTTTCACCACTTCAAAGGTCAAGGTTTTTGATCTCGAGTCATGCTGATCTCCAAAAGCCACCTCCAGAGCTATCTTACCAAGAGGATATGCCGACTTACCAGGCACCACACCATGGAACACCGTATTGGATGGTTTAAGATTTTTATCTGTTAGCCCCATGCGACGGAAAGTTTCATAATAAAGGATATTGATACTACTCCCTGCATCCATGAGTACCTTAGTGAACTTATAACCTCCCACCTGAGGTGCCACCACCAGAGCCAGATGACCCGGATTGTCAACCCGGGGTGGATGATCGTCTCTACTCCACACAATGGGCTGCTCGGACCAGCAAAAATAACGGGGCACCGCCGCTTCAACGGCATTCACCACCCTTTTATGAAGCTTCTGATCACGCTTTTCCAAGCTAGTGGTGAAGACATGATACTGTCCGCTATTCAACTGCTTCGGGTTGCTCTGGTAACCCGACTGCTGCTGCTGCTGATTGTCCTGATGATTATAGCCACCTTGGTTACCTTGATTACTTTGATTGTTATGTCCACCCTGATTGCCATGGAATCCTGAACCGGAATTTCCTCCGCCACAACCCGGCCCATGAGAGCCAGAGCCCGAACCGCCTCCTGATCCATGATCATACCGGAAAGAATCAGAATTTTTGAATTCTTGCATGATATAACAATCTTTCCAGAGGTGTGTAGATGGTTCCTCCTTCGTCCCATGCTTTGGACAGGGCTGATTCAACAGATACGACAAATGGTCCGGATTAGGATTCGGCATTCCATTGCGCCGGGGCGGTTTACCCTTACGCCGCTGGCCCTTGTCGTGTGTATTAGTGTTAGCCACAAAGTCTAAATCGTGGTCCGCTTTATGCTTAGAGCCGTTTCCATGACCCGCCGGGTTGTGGTGCTGCCCCTTGGCGTTGCCGCTCCTCTTTCCCTTCCCTGTCTTATCATCGCCAGACTCGGGATCCTTGGTACTATCAGAGTCGGCATACTTCACCAGTGCAGCCATGAGGGTTCCCATGTCATTACAATGACGTTTGAGCCGCCCCAACTTCAAGTTCAAGGGGTTAAACCGGCAATTGCCTTCCAATGTTAAAACTGCGGTGTCAGCGTTGATGCGGTCTGATAAATGCAAAATCTCCGAAACCCGACGCACCCAATGGGTTGTTGACTCTCCTTCCTCCTGGACACAGGCAGCTAAGTCCACAATTGACATGGGCTGCTTGCATGTATCCTTGAAATTCTGAAAAAACCGGGCTCTCAACTCGGCCCATGACCTGATAGAATTAGCCGGTAAGCTCTTTAGCCAAGTGCGGGCCATTCCTTCTAGCATCATGGTGAAGTACTTCGCACATGCCGCATCATCCACGTCCAGCATCTCCATGGCCATCTCATAGCTTTCAACCCATGTTTCAGGGGATAAACCGGCGGTGTAATTCGGCACCTTGCGCGGGCCCTTGAAATCCTTGGGCAGGCGCACATTGCGCAACGCTGGGACAAGACATGGCACTCCCAAGGAACTAGAGGTTACTCCTAGTTCCACCGATGTGGTTGGACGAGCCGGAGTAAGCTGACGGGCCTCGTTCTGCGCTGCTAACTCGGCCTCTCTGCGTGCCCGAGCCCGGTCCACCACCTCCTGAGCATCACCAGCACCACCCGCCGGGTTATGGCCACGGGGCGGATCACGGTTCTGCGCATTGCTTGATACTGCCGGTTCATCCATACGCCTGCTGTAACTCCGGCTTGGACGGGGAGTGGAATGAATCCGATCGCGACTATATGAATAAGCCTCCTGTTGAACCAAGGCTGTCTGAAGAAGCTCCTTAACCCGACGCATCTCGACCGCTGCTGGAGAATTGCCTTCGATCGGGATGGCCGCCAGCCGTGAAGCGGCAGCGACAATGTTGTCCATTGGGTTAGAATAATGACCCGGCGGAGTGGGGACATGAGGTACCACAATGTTGTTCTGACGAGGCGGATCCACCAAACGTGGCTGAACCGGCGCCCCTGCTCCGGGTGCCTCTGCCCAGTTTACCACCGGCGGATTACTGGTCCCTGCTCCTGGGGTGTTAAAGAGATTTCTAGTGTCATAAACCGGCGGCAGGCGCAATCGTTGCCTCCTCTTCAGGACTTCGTTCGACGCACTCTGAAACAGCATAATCCGGTAAGCTTGTGCATCCAAAGCGGCCCGCTCCGCGGCTATCCTGGTATCCACAGCTGCTAAGTCGGTTTTTGCCTGGGTGATCTGATCTTTCACTTTCGCGATTTCCGCATTGTGTGCATCCTGATTCGCCGGGTTAACCTCCGCCATCAGCGTTGCCAACACATCAAACAAATCAGATAGAACCTGAGCTGGCGGTCGCACAGGGCCTCCTACCCCAGCCGCTGCCGCCGCTGTTGATCCAGAAATCATCGCCGCTGCGGTCGAAGAGTGGAGCGCTGGTTGCGTGCCGGCCATGAAGATCGCCACCCGGTTTGGCAGATCAAAGGGGTCCGGAATACTGTCGCCATCGGAACAGCCCCCAATCCGGCCATCTTGTAACTGATATAACGACTCGGTCTCTCTAGTCGATGACTCGTCGCCGGAATAAACGACGGTCTCACCACCAGATTCCGATCTATCCTCAGATTCACCTCCATGGATAACTCCCACGAAGGCACGCTTCATGACAGGCTTGACCGGGGCAGATCTCGCACGCTGAGCCGTTTCGACGAGGTCGGTGCAGATGTCCGGCTCAGGGCCCGGTTCGCCGATCTTGCCAATGAAAACGTGTATGCCACCAAAGGGGACTCGATACCCTTACTTGATTGAGCCGGCCTCGGGGCCCCAGCCTGCATTGTCGATGTAGAGCTTGCCGCGACGACTCTTGGTCATCCGGCCCACAGCGTAACCCTTGAGTCCTTCGAAGCAGCCCTCCAAGAACTTGAAACCATCGTGCGATAGCCCCACGGTGGGCGCCTACTGTCGTGGTTTTGTCACGGCAGATGTCCTAGAGAAAGGACTTAGTCGTGGAGCCATCGCTACGGGTTAGCTTAAAGGGGTTAAAGCGGACAAGGGACACAAGAGAGTTTTATACTAGTTCGGCCCCTTACGATGAAGGTAAAAGCCTACGTCTACTTGTGATGGAATTGATGGGGTTTCGATGACCAGGGAGCGAATACGCTTTGCCTGAGTCTCAAGTTGTTGTCTGTTGTCCCTGAACCGCCGCCGGGTCGTCCCCTTATATACATGGGTTGCCGCCCGTCAATTTACAGACTCCGAGGCCGGCTCATAATCGTGTCCGGCTCGGTCTCTGCTACTTCTATCTTACAACACAAGTTTACATCTCAATGCCGGTTTGTGTCTACAGGCCTTAAACCGGCTTTGAGCCCTGGGCCTTCATGAAGCGTCACCGTCTGTCTTCATGGGCTTCAGATACAGATGAACTACTTATGAAGTTAACCCGGCCTCTCCTGTCTGGTTTACGCCCAGTGGTAATATCCCCAACAAGTTTGGTTTGGCCTACTAGATTGATCCTTCTTGCAATGGGAGAAGTGCTTAGCTTTGGGTTCAATCTTGCAGTGCTCGATCCCAGTGACAATAGGGGAAATGACACGTATTGTATTGTTGCCATCGAGGATAAAAAGATGGGGTTTATATCATATTGCATGAGTTTATCCCTCTACATCATGTCATCTTGCTTAAAGCGTTACTCCGTTCTTATGAACTTAATACTCTAGATGCATGCTGGATAGCAGTCGATGTGTGGAGTAATAATAGTAGATGCAGGCGGGAGTCGGTCTACTTGTTACGGACGTGATGCCTATATACATGATCATACCTAGATATTCTCATAACTATGCTCAATTCTATCAATTGCTCGACAGTAATTCGTTCACCCACTGTAATACTCATGCTCTTGAGAGAAGCCACTAGTGAAACCTATGGCCCCGAGTCTATTTTCCATCATATTAATCTCCCATTATTTCCATTACTGTTTACTTTTCTTTCTTTACTTTTACTCTTTATCATAAAAATACCAAAAATATTATCTTATCATCTCTATCAGATCTCACTCTCGTAAGTGACCATGAAGGGATTGACAACCCCTTTATCACGTTGGTTGCGAGGTTCTTATTTGTTTGTGTAGGTGCAAGGGACTTGAGCGTAACCTCCTACTGGATTGATACCTTGGTTCTCAAAAACTGAGGGAAATACTTACGCTACTTTACTGCATCACCCTTTCCTCTTCAAGGCAAAACCAACGCAGTGCTCAAGAGGTAGCAAGAAGGATTTCTGGCGGCGTTGCCGGGGAGGTGTGCGCCAAGTCAAGTCAAGATTTGACTCCCAACAACAAGCCATTTTTGGCGCCGTTACCAAGTCTACACAAGTCAAGACGTACCAATTTTGTGTTGTGAATTTTTCAAGTTTTGGGTAAAGATTTGATGGATTATGGAACAAGGAGTGGCAAGAGCCTAAGCTTGGGGATGCCCAAGGCACCCCAAGGTAAATCCAAGGACACCAAAAAGCCAAAGCTTGGGGATGCCCCGGAAGGCATCCCCTCTTTTGTCCTCATCCATCGGTAACTTTACTTGGAGCTATATTTTTATTCACCACATGGTATGTGTTTTGCTTGGAGCGTCTTGTATGATTTGAGTATTTGTTTGTTTGTTTGCCACAATCATCCTTGCTGTAGACACCTTTTGAGAGAGACACACATGATTCGGAATTTGTTAGAATACTCTATGTGCTTCACTTATATCTTTTCAGCTATATAGTTTTTGCTCTAGTGCTTCACTTATATCTTTTAGAGCACGACGGTGGTTGTATTTTATAGAAATTATTGATCTCTCATGCTTCACTTATATTATTTTGAGAGTCTTAAACAGCATGGTAATTTGCTTTAATTGTGAAATTAATCTTCCATATTGAGTTCATTGAATATCATGAGAAGTTAGATACTTGATAAGTGTTTTGAGATATAAAGGTGGTAATATTAGAGGGTGCTAGTTGAGTAATTGTGAAATTGAGAAATACTTGTGTTAAAGTTGGCAAGTCCCGTAGCATGCATGTATGGTAAAAGTTGTGTGACAATTTTGACACATGGGTGTTCTTTTATTGCTTTCCTTATGAGTGGCGGTCGGGGACGAGCGATGGTCTTTTCCTACCAATCTATCCCTCTAGGGGCATGTGTAGTAGTACTTTACTTCGAGGGCTAATAAACTTTTGCAATAAGTATATGAGTTCTTTATGACTAATGTGAGTCCATGGATTATACGCACTCTCAACCTTCCACAATTTTCTAGCCTCTACGGTACCGCGCATTGCCCTTTCTCACCTTGAGAGTTGGTGCAAACTTTGCTGGTGCATCCAAACCCCGTGATATGATACACTCTATCATACATAAGCCTCCTTATATCTTCCTCAAAACAGCCACCATACCTACCTATCATGGCATTTCCATAGCCATTCCCAGATATACTGCCATGCAACTTTCCACCGTTCCGTTTATTATGACACGCTTCATCATTGTCATATTGCTTTGCATGATCATGTAGTTGACATCGTATTTTGTGGCAAGGCCACCATTCATAATTTTTTCATACATATCACTCTTGATTCATCAAATATCCCGGCACACCGCCGGAGGCATTCACATAGAGTCATATTTTTGTTCTAAGTGTTGAGTTGTAATTCTTGAGTTGTTAGTAATCAAAGTGTGATGACCATCATTATTAGAGCATTGTCCCATGTGAGGAAAGGATGATGGAGACTATGATTCCCCCACAAGTCGGGATGAGATTCCGAACTAAATAAAAAAAGGGGGAGGCCAAAGAAAAAAATAAGGCCCAAAAAATGAGGGAAAAAGAGATAAGGGACAATGTTACTATCCTTTTTCCACACTTGTGCTTCAAAGTAGCACCGTGATCTACATGATAGAGTCTCCTATGTTGTCACTTTCATATACTAGTGGGAATTTTTCATTATGTAACTTGGCTTGTGTATTCCAATGATGGGCTTCCTCAAAATGCCCTAGGTCTTCGTGGGCAAGTAAGTTCGATGCACACCCACTTAGTTTCTTTTGTTGAGCTTTCATATATTTTTAGCTCTAGTGCACCCGTTGCATGGCAATCCCTACTCCTCTCATTGACATCAATTGATGGGCATATCCATAGCCTATTGATTAGCCGCGTCAATGTGAGACTTTCTACATTTTTTGTCTTCTCTCATAACCCCCATCATTATACTTTACTCCACCCATAGTGCTATATCCATGGCTTGCGCTCATGTATTGCGTAAGAGTTGAAAAGGCTGAAGCGCGTTAAAAAGTATGAACCAATTTCTCGGCTTGTCATCAGGGTTATGCATGATGAGAACGTTTGCGTGACAATAATGAAACATGGCCTAACTATATGATTTTGTAGGGATAAGCTTTCTTTGGCTATGTTATTTTGATAAGACATAATTGCTTGGTTAGCATGTTTGAAGTATTATTGTTTTTATGTCAACATTAAAATTTTATCTTTCATCTGTCGGATCTAAATATTCATGCCAACAATAAAAATATTTACATTTGAGAATTATGCTAAGAAGCATTCCACATCAAAATTTCTGTTTTTATCATTTACCTACTCGAGGACGAGCAGGAATTAAGCTTGGGGATGCTTGATACGTCTCCAACGCATCTCTAATTTTTGATTGTTCCTTGCTATTATGTATTCTGTTTTGGATGTTTAATGGGCTTATTTATACACTTTTATACTATTTTTTGGGACTAACCTATTAACCGGAGGCCCAGCCCAAATTGTTGTTTTTTTTGCCTATTTCAGTGTTTCGCAGAAAAAGGATATCAAACAGAGTCCAAACGGAATGAAACCTTCAGGAGCGTGATTTTTGGAACAAACGTGATCCAGAGGACTTGGAGTGGACGTCAAGCAACCAACGAGGCGGCCATGAGGCAGGGGGCGCGCCTAACCCCCCCCCCCCCCCCCCAGGCGCGCCCTCCACCCTCGTGGGCCCCTCGTGGCTCCACCGACCTACTTCTTCCTCCTATATATACCTACGTACCCCCAAACCATCGAAGAGCACCACGAAAACCTAATTCCACTGCCACAACCTTCTGTACCCGTGAGATCCCATCTTGGGGCCTTTTCCGGCGTTCTGCCGGAGGGGGCATCGATCACGGAGGGCTTCTACATCAACACCATAGCCTCTCCGGTGATGTGTGAGTAGTTTACCTCAGTCCTTCGGGTACATAGTTATTAGCTAGATGGCTTCTTCTCTCTCTTTAGATCTCAATACAAAGTTCTCCTCGATTCTCTTGGAGATCTATTCGATGTAATCTTCTTTTGCGGTGTGTTTGTCGAGATCCGATGAATTGTGGGTTTATGATCAAGATTATCTATGAACGATATTTGAATCTCCTCTGAATTATTTTATGTATGATTGGTTATCTTTGCAAATCTCTTCGAATTATCAGTTTGGTTTGGCCTACTAGATTGATCTTTCTTGCAATGGGAGAAGTGCTTAGCTTTGGGTTCAATCTTGCGGTGCTCGATCCCAGTGACAATAGGGGAAACGACACGTATTGTATTGTTGCCATCAAGGATAAAAAGACGGGGTTTATATCATATTTCATGAGTTTATCCCTCTACATCATGTCATCTTGCTTAAAGCGTTACTCCGTTCTTATGAACTTAATACTCTAGATGCATGCTGGATAGCGGTCGATGTGTGGAGTAATAGTAGTATATGTAGGCAGGAGTCGGTCTACTTGTCACGGACGTGATGCCTATATACATGATCATACCTAGATATTCTCATAACTATGCTCAATTCTATCAATTGCTCGACAGTAATTCGTTCACCCACCATAATACTTATGCTCTTGAGAGAAGCCACTAGTGAAACCTATGGCCCCCGGGTCTATTTTCCATCATATTAATCTCCCGTTATTTCCATTACTGTTTACTTTGCTTTCTTTACTTTTACTCTTTATCATAAAAATACCAAAAATATTATCTTATCATCTCTACCAGATCTCACTCTCGTAAGTGACCTTGAAGGGATTGACAACCCCTTTATCGCGTTGGTTGCGAGGTTCTTATTTGTTTGTGTAGGTGCAAGGGACTTGAGCGTAACCTCCTACTGGATTGATACCTTGGTTCTCAAAAACTGAGGGAAATACTTACGCTACTTTACTGCATCACCCTTTCCTCTTCAAGGGAAAACCAACGCAGTGCTCAAGAGGTAGCAAGACATACTTACGAGCATCCTTGAAGAGAGTAGGCCAATAAAATCCAGATTGCAATACCTTATGAGCAGTTCTATCTCCAGCGTGATGCCCTCCATATGGTTCAGAGTGACATTTTCGTAGGATTTGTCCCTGTTCATGCTCAGGTACACAACGTCTAATAATACCATCTACTCCTTTATAAAGATGTGGGTCATCCGAAAAGTAATGTATTAAATCATAGACGAAGTTTTTCTTTTGTTGATAAGTAAAGCTAGGTGGCAAATATTTAGCAACAATGTAATTAGCATAGTCAGCATACCAAGGAGTACTATTAGCAACATTTATTGCAGCTAGCTGCTCATCAGGAAAACTATCATCAATAGGAAGTGGGTCATCAAGCACATTTTCAAGCCTAGACAGGTTATCAGCTACTGGGTTCTCAGCTCCTTTTCTATCAATAATATGCAAATCAAATTCTTGTATCAAGAGAACCCAACGAATAAGTCTAGGTTTAGCATCTTTCTTTTCCATAAGATATTTAATAGCAGCATGGTCTGTGTGAACAGTTACTTTGGAATCAACAATATAAGATCTAAATTTATCACAAGCAAACACTAATGCTAAGAATTCTTTTTCAGTAGTAGCATAATTTCTTTGAGCACTGTCTAGAGTTTTACTAACACAATGAATAACATTCAATTTCTTATCAACTCTTTGTCCTAGAACAGCACCTACAGCATAATCACTAGCATCACACATAATTTCAAAAGGCGAGTTCCAATCAAGTGGTTGAACAATAGGTGCAGAGATTAATGCTTTATTGAGTGTTTCAAAGGCTTCTAAACAATCATCATCAAAAACAAAAGGGGTATCCTTTTGCAAAAGATTAGTGAGAAGCCTAGAAATTTTAGAGAAGTCTTTAATAAACCTCCTATAGAAACCATAATGACCTAGGAAACTACGAATACCTTTGATGTCCTTAGGACATGGCATTCTCTCAATTGCCTCAACCTTAGCTTGGTCTACTTCAATACCCTTCTCAGAAATCTTATGACCCAAGACAATGCCTTCATTAACCATAAAGTGGCACTTCTCCCAATTCAAGACAAGGTTTGTTTGTTCACATCTCTGCAAAACTCGATCAAGATTGCTTAAACAATCATCAAAAGACTTCCCATAGACAGAGAAGTCATCCATGAAAACCTCAACAATATTTTCACAAAAGTCAGAGAATAGACCCATCATGCATCTTTGAAAGGTAGCAGGTGCATTACATAAACCAAAAGGCATACGTCTATAAGCATAGGTTCCAAAAGGGCAAGTGAAAGTGGTCTTTTCTGGATCAGCTTGAGAAACAGGTATTTGTGAAAAGCTAGAGTATCCATCAAGGAAGCAAAAGTGTGTGTGCTTAGATAATATTTCAAGCATTTGATCAATAAAAGGCAAAGGGTAATGATCCTTTCTAGTAGCTTTATTTAACTTTCTAAAATCAATTACCATTCTATAGCCTGTAACAATTCTTTTGTGGAATAAGTTCATTCTTATCATTAGGAACAACAGTAATACCTCCTTTCTTAGGGACACAATGAACAGGACTTACCCATCTACTATCAGCTATAGGATAGATTATACCTGCTTCCAGAAGTTTTAATATTTCCGTTCTTACCACCTCTTTCATCTTCGGATTTAACCGACGTTGGTGATCAACAACTGGTTTAGCATCAGGTTCCATATTAATTTTGTGCTGACATAAAGTGAGACTAATGCCCTTTAAATCATCAAGAGTATATCCAATAGCATCTCGGTGCTTCCTTAGAACTTTCAATAATCTTTCTTCTTCATGTTCTGAAAGGTTAGCACTGATAATAACAGGATATATTTTCCTTTCATCAAGATAAGCGTATTCCAAAGTGTCTGGTAATTGCTTTAATTCAAACACAGGATCACCCTTTGGTGGAGGTGGACCTCCTAAAGTTTCAATAGGCAAATTGTGTTTAAGTAGAGGACGTTGTTCAAAGAAAATATTATCTATTTCATTTCTTTCATGCATATGTAAATCATTTTCATGGTCTAGCAAGTATTGTTCTAAAGGATCAGTAGGTGGCACAACAATAGAGGGAAGACCAATTAATTCATCTTTAGTAGGCAATTCTTTTGCATGATGATTTCTTCTAAACTTGGAAAAATTAAACTCATGAGACTCATCACCAAAGCTAACACCCACAGTTTGTTTCTGGCAGTCTATCCTGGCATTAACTGTGTTCAAGAAGGGTCTACCAAAGATAATAGGGAATAAGTCATCTTGTGGGGAACCAAGAACAAGAAAATCAGTAGGGTATTTTACTTTCCCACACAATACTTCAACATCTCTAATAATCCCACAAGGTGATATGGTGTCTCTATTTGCAAGTTTAATAGTAACATCTATGTCTTCTAATTCTGTAGGTGCTATGTCTTCTCTAATTTCTTGATATAACTTGTAAGGAATAGCACTCACACTAGCACCCATGTCACATAAACCATGATAATAGTGATCTCCTATTTTAACTGAAATGACGGGCAGGCCAACAATTGGTCTGTTTTTGTCCCTTTTTTCGGGTTTGGCAATTCTAGCAGCTTCTGCACAGAAGTAGATAACACGCCAATCCACATCTTCTTCTAAGAGATCTTTAACCACAACAATACTAGGTTCAACTCTAATTTGTTCATCAGGTTTAGGTGTTCTAACAAAGCTTTTGTTAACCACAGTTGAAACTTTAGCATGTTACTTTATCCTAACAGGAAAAGGTGGTTTCTCAATATAAGCCGTGGGAACAACTGGATCAACATTATAGATATAGTTTCTTCTTTAACTAGTACTGGTTCTGTAATTTCTTCTTTAATAGGTGGGTGATATTTAAACCACTTCTCTTTAGGAAGTTCAACATGAGTAGCAAATGATTCACAAAAGGAGGCTACTATCTCAGAGTCAAGTCCATATTTAGTGCTAAACTTTTGAAAAGCATCGGTATCCATAAAAGATTTAACACAATCATACATAAGCTTTATACCTGACTCTTTACCTTCATCGAGTTCCCAATCTTTAGAGTTGCGTTTAATTCTTTCCAAAAGATCCCATCGAAATTTCAATAGTTTTCTTCATTAAAGAACCAACACAAGAAGTATCCAGCATGGTTTGATCATTACGAGAAAGCCGAGCATAAAAGTTCTGAATAATAATTTCTCTTGAGAGCTCATGATTGGGGTATGAATATAACATTGACTTAAGCCTCCCCCAAGGTAGAGCGATACTTTCTCCTTCACGAGGCCAAAATTTTTATATATAATTCCGATCACGATGAACTAGATGCATATGATAATTTTGTTGCTGAAACTCCAATTTTAAACGATTCCAATTCCATGACCCAATATCATCGCATAGCCTATACCATGCCAATGCTTTTCCGTACAAAGATAAAGGGAAAACCTTTTCATTACCTCATCTCCGGGTAAACCTGCAAGCTTAAACAATCCACAAATTTGTTCCACATGTATCAAGTGCATATCAGGATGTTCGGTTCCATCTCCTGCATAAGGATTAGCTAGCAGTTGTTCTATCATACCCGAAGGAATTTCATATTAAATATTTTCAGTAGGTGCAGTAGGTTGAGGGGCAATTAATTGTGGTTCCAAACGAGGTGAAGATATCCCGAACAAACCCCTCAAAGGATTGTTTTCCATAGTAACAAGTGACAATAAATTTCAGCACACTATATAAATGTTTCCTTACCGAATTCCACTTACCAAAGGCCCTTCACTCCCCGGCAATGGCGCCAGAAAATAGCCTTGATGACCCACAAATATAGGGGATCAATTGTAGCTCTTTTCGATAAGTAAGAGTGTCGAACCCAACGAGGAGCAGAAGGAAATGACAAGTAGTTTTCAGTAAGGTAATGTCTGCAAGTGCTGAAATTGTAAGTAGTGTGTAGTTTGATAGCAAGATAATTTGTAACGAGCAAGTAACGGTAATTGTAACAAGTATGCAGAAAGGTAGCCCAATCCTTTTAAGGCAAAGGACAGGCCAAAACGATCTCTTATAATATGCAAAGCGTTCTTGAGGGTACACGGGAATTTCATTTAGTCACTTTCATCATGTTGGTTTGTTTTGTGTTCGCTACTTTGATAATTTGATATGTGGGTGGACCGGTGCTTAGGTGCTGTTCTTACTTGAACAAACCTCCTACTTATGATTAACCCTCCCGCAAGCATCCGCAACTACGAGAAAAGTATTAAGGATAAATCCTAACCATAGCATTAAACTATAGGATCCAATCGGTCCCTTACGGGATAGTGCATAAACTGGGGTTTAAGTTTCTGTCACTCTCGCAACCCACCAGCTATTTACTAATCCACAATGCATTCCCTTAGGCCCAAATATGGTGAAGTGTCATGTAGTCGACGTTCACATGACACCACTAAGGGAATCACAACATACATACTATCAAAATATCGAACACATATCAAGTTCACATGATTACTTGCAACATGATTTATCCCGTGACCTCAAGGACAAAAGTAACTACTCACAAATAATCAACATGCTCATGATCAGAGGGGTATTAATATGCATAATGGATCTGAACATATAATCTTCCACCAAATAAACCATATAGTGATCAACTACAAGATGTAATCAACACTACTAGTCACCCCCTAGCAACAATTTATAGTTCCGGTAACAAGATTGAATACAAGAGATGAACTAGGGTTTGAGATGATATGGTGCTGGTGAAGATGTTGATGGAGATTTCCCTCCCCAAGATGGGAGAGTTGTTGGTGATGATGATAACGATGATTTCCCCCTCCGAGAGGAAAGTACCCCCGGCAAAATCGCTCCGCCGGAGATCAAAAGTGCTCCTGCCCAAGTTCTGCCTCGAGACGGCGGCGCCCCGTCCCGAAAGTCTTCTCTTTATTTTTTTCTAGGTGAAAATGACTCATATACCAGAAGATGGGCACCGGAGGTGGGCCGATTAGGCCATAATCCACCAGGGCGTGCCTGGGGGGCCTGGCGCGCCCAGGTGGGTTGTGCCCACCTGGTGGCCCCCTCTAGTGTTTATTGGCTCCAGTATTTCTTAAATAATCCATAAAAAATCTCCGTGAAGTTTCAGCTCATTTGGAGTTGTGCAGAATAGGTGGCCTGATGTAGCTTTTTCAGGTCCAGATTTCCAGCTGCCGGAATTCTTCCTCTTGGTGTGTACCTTGCAAATTATGAGAGAAAATGCATTAGAATTACTCCAAATAGCATTATTATGGATGAAAACACTATAATTAACACTAAGAAAACATGATGCAAAATGGACGTATCAAAACCCTTAAACCCAAATCTTATTTTCAAGAGTCCATCATTCCTACCTAAGGATTGAGTAAGATCCTTCAAGTAAGTTGTCATCGGTGCAATAAGGCAATAAAAATTGCTTCTAAAAGTGTTAGATCATTTAGTGTAAGAGAAAATTGAGCGTTGTACGAACTTGTGATGGCAAAGAATAAAAGCGACAGACTGCAAAATAAAGGTTGCTATCATAAGAGGCAATATAATGTGACGTTCTTTTGCACTAAGGAGTTGAGCATACAAACAAAAAGCGCATGGCAACCTCTGCTTCCCTCTGCGAAGGGCCTACCTTTTACTTTTATGTATTTACTTTCATTCAAGAATCAAAGTTTTTCTCTCTGTTCCTTTTTATTTTTCTCTTTTGGCAAGCATCATGTGGTGAGGAAATATCTAGGCACATATATCCAGTTGGATATGGGTAGCATGAGTTATTATTGTTGACATCACCCTTGAGGTGAATACGTTGGGAGGAAAAATTATAAGCCCCTATCTTTCTATGTGTCCGGTTGAAACGTTTTGCTCATGTGTATGCGATGAGTGTATGTGAAGCTCTTACTTAGACTTTGTTGAATAAGTTAAATTGCAATTGTTTGGTGACTAAGAATATAGGTTGTTGAGTTTCAAGAGAATTCATTGTTTGAACCTTAACATGTGAATTGGTTGCTACTTTAACATGATGAGTTCTATGAGAAAGAATTGCTATTATGATGCTAGGAAAAGTGATTGAAATTATCATTGATCAAACTTATGCACTTTCCTAGCATTCACACTTCATAAATTATTTATTTTATCATTTACCTACTCGAGGACGAGTAGGACTTAAGCTTGGGGATGCTGATGCGTCTCCAACGTATCTATAATTTATGAAGTATTCATGCTGTTACATTATCATTCTTGGATGTTTTACAATCATTTTATAGCAACTTTATATCAATTTTTGGGACTAACCTATTGACCCGGTGCCTAGTGCCAGTTGCTGTATTTTGCTTGTTTTTTACATCACAAGAAATCAATATCAAACGGAGTCCAAACACCGTGAAACTTTTTGTGGATTTTGTATGGGCCCGAAGACATCTAGCGGGCCAGAGAAGCACCTGGGGGTGCCCCAAGGGGGGCACGACCCACCAGGGCGCGCCTGGGGGCCCAGGCGCGCCCTGGTGGGTTGTGCCCACCTCGGTGGCCTCCCGCACCCCCTCTTTGCCCTATAAATTGCCAAATATTACAAAACCCTCGAGGGTAACCCTAGATGAGAAGTTCCGCCGCTGCAAGCCTCTGTAGCCACCGAAAACCAATCTAGACCCCATTCCGGCACCCTGTCTGTCGTGGAATTGTCACGGCAGATGTCCTAGAGTGAGGACTTAGTTGTGAGGCCAGCGCATCTATGTGGTAGCTTGAGAGGGGTTGAGCAGAATCGAGAGACGCAACACGAGACAAGGATTTAGAGAGCTTCGGGCCCCGGGAAACATCATCCGGTAAAAACCCTACATGCTGTTTGATGGCTAGGTCTCATTATAATCACGAGAGAGTCGCCGGTAAACCGGCTCTTTGTGTCTAGCCCTAGAGATTGTTTCTTCTTCCTCCTGTCCCTCTTTGGGGAGCCATGCCCCTCCTTATATATGTTGAACGGGCGGTTTACATGACTAGTCCTAGTTGGATTAGGATTACTCTATTACAAGTGGAGTCCTAGTCTTGCTTCCTTTGTAGGAGAATAGTCCTTATGTCTTCCTCTTAAACCGGCCCACCATAACATGAGCCGGCCTTTCATGAACCGCCCATTGGGCCATCGGGTCTTGTCGCTCCTCTAACCCGCCTGCCGGATTACCAATGAACCATAAACCGCCAGGTCCAAGCGGGTCGCCAGTGAATCGCCAAACTCCAGCCGGGTCATACATCCGGCGGTTTATACCGCGGGGTATATCCCCGACATTAGCCCCCAGTTTAATTTGGATTTATCCATGTTAAACCGATCCTGCAACATAAACACAAGAACGAATTTGACAAGTTGCGCTCCGGTTTAAATATTCTTGTAAGCCGGCATCTGATCATCCTTAAGTCCTTGTTATTTCCTTCTTCTAGAAAATCCGAGTCATTAGACCAGCTTCATAATCAATTTGCTTGTAGAAAAAATATTGTAACCAAAGAATCCATTTGACTCCGCCTTCAATGCGCTGACTTGACAAAAATATTGGTCTTCAAATATTCAACTGATATCCGCCGGTTTGAAAATATAGAACTTGCCGGTTTATCATTGTCAAAATTTGCCGGGTTATAAAAACTGATAATTCCAGGTCATGATTGTTTCCAACGCCGGTTCATGATTGTTGCCAACACCGGTTCATAATTATTGATGACGCCGGGTTATGATTGTTGTAGACACCGGGTCATAATGATTGGTGATGCCGGGTCAATCTGGTTTGCTCAAAACTGAAAATTGGAAGATATTTCTCCCTTATATCCATATTACCTGTAGCCCCCAAGTCTTGAACAGAACAAAGTGATGATTTGAGTCTTGTTTCCATATAATTACTGCCACTTTGAAGAAATCCATGTTCATCTCAGTCACTAGTAAAAACTGAATACTCCATATATGTAGCCCCCAAGTGCTGGGTTGTCTTGCTTGCAGCAACCCGGGACTTGAAATTGCCTTATGCTCATAAAAACTTCAACCAGTGTAGCCCCCAAGGGCCGGGTCATTATGAAATAATGAGCAGGGACTTTGTAAATACAATCATGTAGATTTGAGCAGTGATGTGTAGCCCCCAAGGGCCGGCTCAGTAAGATAATATTGAGCTGGGACTTTATATATACTTCATTGAAAATAACATCATATGATGTAACCCCCATCATGGTGCTTGAATCCACGTCCACAAGGTTAAGAGCTTTGTGCTTTACCAACTGAGTAGTGGATCCTTCAATATAATGGATTAAGACTTGTGTACCTTAATTTTTCTGACAGGAGCAATTGGTAGCCCCCAAGGGCCGGCTCATTATGATGTGATGAATCGGGTCTTCAATAAGGCCAGTAAAAATGACTTTGCATTAGCCCCCAAGTGCCATGGTGCATGCTGGTAGTGACATGGAACTTGCATATTTGATGTAATCTCAACTTGAATAATGTAGCCCCCAAGTGCAGGGTCGTAAACCTGCAGCGACTCGGGACTATTCCTTCCATTGTCTAATAAATGATATCCATTGATAATATAATAGCCATTGCGCTAAAACGACTTTGAAAACCTTAATCATAATACTGGTTATTGATAACCATAATAAGAATCCAGCCATGTTGGCTATTTGAAGATTTAAATAATATAATCCAATGATTTATGAGCGCATGATTCCAATGGCGCAATCCAAATATATACTGGCGATTTATAATCCCAAGCCAGTCCGGGTTAATAAACACTGGATAATTTATCATCATACTGGCGACTTATAGTCAAAAGCCAGGCCGGGTTAATAAACGCCGGTGATTTATAATCATGCTTTATTCAACCTGTTTTTGCATACAACAAGTTTAAAGTGTCCTGGCGGTTTACCGCCGGACGGGTCATAATGCCCAACATATAACCCGGGTTTACAACCAAGGCTGCACTTAAGAATAATCAAATATGAAATATATCATACCTGTGACATTTAATCACATCGCTGGTTTACCAACTTTTTGTAGTAAGAGTGATAACCCCAATCTTGAGTACTGATAACTCCTTTCATATTTTGCCGGTTTATGATAAAACCGTACCGGGTTATAATAAACACCAGATTATCCATATATAACACTGGTGACTTATAGTCGAAACCAGACCGGGTTGATAGTCTCCGGATTATAACTGATCATAAACTGACAACTTGTAGTTGAAAGTCAAGCAGGGTTGATGAACACCGGTTTATCAAAAACATCATAAGCCTTTATCAAAAGAGAGAAAAAACTTAGCAAAAAGCAAATGAAACCCTTGTAGTCGAGGCTTTTCATGGGCTGCCAGGCCCCAAATTCGAGGCTTTTCATGGGCTGCCAGGCCACTGAGTTAAAACATTTCACAAAGCCTTTTAAGATGGTCCTCAATCCTTAACCAATCATCGTTTTAACTTGACAAGTTCAGGGTCCTTTTCTGGAGTAACTTGCCAAAGTTCGAAGGGTCATACCAGGTTTACCTGGCAAGAGTGACTTACTTAAATAGGCAGGCTAACCCGGGGTTTTAGGTGTATACACCAGGCTTCCAAGCCATGGCTTGATAGCCTATTACAAGTGTAGATTCTTTGTTCATTTCGACAGCAAAGAATCCACAAGTAACATTTTGAGCTGTGCTCAGTGGGTGCCTATGTTTGAGTTGTTGCTTTACAACACTCTCTTTGGCCCTGAAGTAATTTTCTGGTGTAGCTATGGTTCGGACACGACCAATCCCCCAAGTGATTTTTCTGGTGGCCTTGCACCGATCAAGAGGTGTAGCTATGGTTCGAATACGACCAAGCCCCCAAGCGATGAATAATATGATAAGCCAATAAGGCAGAATACCCATGTTTGAACCGCGCATCATGGCAATAGGTCCTCTTCGGCAACCTTAAATTTTTGCAAGAGATAAATTCTTCTTGAACCGGGATTTTGAACCGGATATTGAGAGCGTCAGAGCTTTATGGGAGACATCTTTCTCTTGAACATCCTGGGGCGCTTGAATTTGCTGAAACCGGCAAGACTTGCTGAGTCATATCATCGTAGCCCCCGAGTCTCAAGGTGAGTCGAGGAGTTGGCTTGAGATTCTCCATATTTGACCGTGATATAAACCGGCATAAGTTGTATATCATTGGTGTTGATAGCACGATGTGAATCCACAGAAGGTTGAGGTGACTGCGGCGGGTTATAAATGATCCCGTATGAGCTGTGTCAGCAACTCGGCCAATGGTTCCTTCCAACTGGTGATTTGAAGTTAACCAAACTGTAGTGGCGGCGACTTGTGCGCCTGCCCATTAAACCACCCAGTGCAGATGGCGGTTGATAGTATATGATAATTTGCCTCCATTTTGTTGAAAGAAAACCGGGCTACCCAAGCTATGACTTGCTCATACTCAATAAACAGCTCATGCAGACAGGTGCGGCCCCGTATGTTGATGTAGACCAGGCCACGAGACACGAATGATAAAAACGACCGCAGCATCAGAGGCAACATAGATGAGTCGGCCACAGCGTTGTATGCCGGTGCGGACAAGCAAGTTGTCCTCCTCGTTGTAAACCGGCGCGGACGCGTGAACCGGCCGTGAGAGCGGACGGGCGAGTCGTCCGTGGCGTTGTAAGCCGGTGCGGAAGCGCGAATCAATCACATGCGCAGTCCCGGCTAGTTGATGTAGACCGGGCCATATGGGCGGCAGCTTGTGCGCGTCCATTCATCGGGTAATATGTTACGGACTATCGCCGGGCGGAATATTGTCAGCCCGTGCTCCATACCCATGGTATAAACCATATTTGTAGCGAATGATTGTCCTGTATATAAAAATACACAGATCAAAGTAATTGTTTTTTTGACAAAAATAATACGTGCTAATAAAATGAACTTAGATGGATATCACCTGATTCGTCCTTGATGAGTTGTATATAACACATATGTATCTCCAGTTATTTTGATGGTGTTTGAGACCATGATCATCATAGTGACGGTTTAACAATGCGGTAAAGCAAGTGCAACTCGCCAGCGGTTTATGACAGCAGGAGAGGGGCCCGGTGGCGTGTAACAGAGGCAAGGCCGGTTCAAGGCTGCAGGGGCGACCCCGACTGTTTTGGTTGGGTTGACAAGTCCACACCTATATAAAGTAGCATCCCGTGCTTCATTTACATGTGGTGCGCGTGTCCGTTCAATGGCGCCTTGCAGCTGGACGCTTGGGCTGTCTCCGATATGTTGATATAAACCGGACCATAAGGATGGCGGGCTGCGTGTGCATCCACCGGGTTACTCGTTGCGGACGGATGTTGGTCCAATCTTTGGCGGGTGAGCTCACCGGCTTGACGCGTGACAAGTTCCAAACTGGTAGTTTTCCTCGCGTGCCCATAGCAAACGGAGACAAAAACTGATCTTGTGGGTCGTAGCAGTATCGTGGTACTGGTTAATCTGATGCGTTGCAGTAAACCAGCCACAAGGACAACAACTATGTGTGTTTCCGTCGGCCAGTTCTGTTCGGATCAAAATGGTAACATAAGTACTGGTTGTGCTTTTTTACTATTTGGTGAGTATGCCAGATCGGTCAGGTACGTAGCAGATGCAAGATTGCCCATTGGGATTCAGTCAAGTTTTGAACCGATGGCATCTTTGAATATCAATTTGGAATTTAGAACATCTGGACAACACCCCAGCTCCTTGGATTTCACGTATGGCCATCCATTAGACCTAATGATTGTCAAACCTTGATGCTTGTGCCAATAAACAACGGATGTGGTAGAGCTATTTTGCCTTTGTGCATGCACGACCAAAGCTCTCTTTGTTTATCTCTTCCAATCTGCATCCATCAGCCAACTCGAAAGCAAGGGCCACAGGCAATTTGGCGGCTCGGGAGCAAGGGGCCAAGGGCACATGGGTCACACGAGCGTACGGCGACCCGGTAGAGGCGGGAGTAGAGGAGAGGCGCCAGACCAGATCGGAGGCAGCAGCTTAGCGCAACCATGGCGCAAGGCCTCAGCAGAGAAGCGGAGGCGCGAGGCGAACTGCCGCCAGAGGAGTGTCGGGCGGAGCTGTGCGGAAACCGGCCTGAGGTGAAGGGCAGCGAGGCGGCCAGCGGCTCTCCCCGACTACAGTTGGGGCGAGCGTCCGTGCCGGCCTGCAGGCGCGGTTCGGGTTACCGGACCACGCATCGACAGCGGGTCAAGGCAAGCCACAACAGCGGTTTGACGGATGTGACCCGGCGCGGAGACGACTCGGCGGAGCAGACGTTTGTCCTGCAGCGGCGGGTGGTTCACGGTACCGGGAAGCTCGACCGGTCTGACCACTGCGGAGGTGGCCGGTTTGGTGGTGGAGCAACGCGTTGGTGAAGCAACGAGGCGGCGTCTGCGGCGAACGGCGATTCTCACCACCAACAGAGGCCGAGCGGAGACGCGGCCGTGGCAAAGCGGCCCATGGACGACCCGGCCCAGAGCGACGACGGTTTAGCGCGGCGGTGACGGTGGCGCAGGAACGAGGGCTGGTGCAGTTTGGAGGCGCCAGACCACGGTGGCTCGGGGATGTAGCTGAAGGCAGGCCGCACGGCGTGTGAGCCAGAGGCCGCGGCAGAAGCACGCAGGCTAGAGGTTGAGGGTGGTTGCTCTCTCTGGCGAAGGTGGGTTGAAGCGTGCGAGCGGGCAGCGGCAACCCGGGGCGATTTGGAACGAGGCCAGGTCAGCGTGACCGCCGCGGTTTAGAGAGCCGGCGGCTCGAGGAGCAATAGGGCGGCTCAACGGCGGTAGTGACCCGAAGTCAGGTGACTCGGCACGCTGTAGCTCGCTCGCGAGAAGCAGCAAACGAGGCTCGCGGCACTCGGCGATTTAGCGGAGACGGGGGTGATCCGGCGACTCTGGAGTTGTCTTGTCTTCCTCAAAACTTGCGTTTGGATTTGTCTTGGTCCTGACACCAGAAAGAGTAGCAGCAGCAACGTAACCCGGCGACTCTGGAGGGGCGTCAGCAAAGCGGTTTAGCGTGGTCGCGGCCAAGGCGGCGGTTTGAGGCCATGGCGGAGGCACGGCGCATCGGCCATGGCAGAACCGCAGCAGTGGAGGAGTGGCCGGTCGACCGAGGCGGCGGTTTAAAAATTTCCGGTTCAAGGGCGGTGCGCGCCGGCAGCAGCGCGCGTCGGCACTCGGCAGCGGCTCAAGGCGGAGCAAGTCACAGCTGCGTGGCTCGAGCGCAGCCGGCGGAGCGGCCAGGGCAGGGTGCTGGAACGAGGTGCGGTAATCCGGCGGCATGGCAAGCCAGCGAGTCCACGTTCGCTCGAAAACAATATGTTCTGGAGACGGCTTGAAGTAGGAAAGCACTCGCGAGCCGTGGCCGAGTCCTCCCTCCAATTGCGAAGGCTTGTTTCCAATTGGTTGGTGTATCAAAAAATTTCCAATGCCTTCGTATGAGTACTAAACCGGCCACTAGTACTGACTCTGATTTGATGTTTGGACGTAGCGCATAGTCACAGCAATGAGGTAGCAGCCTCGGGATTTGATTTGCATCACGCACACCGGCTCTCGCAGTAGGAAACGACAATTGAATAGCGGCGTACTCTGAGTCGGGCTCGGTCTCGCCGGATTGTACTGGCTGTTTGATGGAATTCAACCCCACTCAGATAGGCAGATCGACCGGCCGCGTGTGATGACGCTCACAGAACCCTAGTTTCTTTTGATCTCCAAACTTCTTGACCGTGAAGGCCGATTCAAACTTTTTTAATCTCGATCAATGAACTTGGAATTGATGTAGATCTTCACCGGCTCTTCTTCACCAAAAAATAATGAACTTCTCGATCCCTGAGAAAAAAGTCCCTCCATGAACTCAACACCACCGTGCGCAGGCCCCACGGTGGGCGCCAACAGTTGTGGAATTGTCACGGCAGATGTCCTAGAGTGAGGACTTAGTCGTGAGGCGCGCATCTATGTGGTAGCTTGAGAGGGGTTGAGCGGAATCGAGAGACGCAACACAAGACAAGGATTTAGACAGCTTCGGGCCCGGGAAACATCATCCGGTAAAAACCCTACATGCTGTTTGATGGCTAGGTCTCATTATAATCACGAGAGAGTCGCCGGTAAACTGGCTCTTTGTGTCTAGCCCTAGAGATTGTTTCTTCTTCCTTCTGTCCCTCTTTGGGGAGCCCTGCCCCTCCTTATATATGTTGAAGGGGCAGTTTACATGACTAGTCCTAGTTGGATTAGGATTACTCTATTACAAGTGGAGTCCTAGTCTTGCTTCCTTTTTGGAAGAATATTCCTTATGTCTTCCTCTTAAACCGGCCCACCATAACATGAGCTGGCCTTTCATGGACCGCCCGTTGGGCCACCGGGTCTTGTCGTTCCTCTAACCCGCCTGCCGGATTACCAATGAACCGTAAACCGCCAGGTTCAAGAGGGTCGCCATTGAATAGCCAAACTCCAGCCGGGTCATACATCCGGCGGTTTATACCGCGGGGTATATCCCCGACACTGTCGGAGGGGGAGATCATCACCGGTGGCCATCTTCATCATCCCAGCGGCCACCATGATGAGGAGGGAGTAGTCCACCCTCGGGGCTGAGGGTTTGTACCACTAGCTATGTGTTGAATCTCTCTCTCATGTTCTTGAGATGTCACGATCTTGATGTATCGCGGGCTTTGTTAATATAGTCGGATCATATGGTGTTTTCCCCTCTCTATCTTGTTGTGATGAATTGAGTTTTCCCTTTGAGATTTCGTTTTATCGGATTGAATACTTTTATGGATTTGAGAGCACTTGATATATGTCTTGCATATGAATACTCGTGGTGACAATGAAGTATCATATTGATTTACTTGATGTATGTTTTGGCACTCAACTCGCCGATTCCCGAGGTGACATTGGGGTAATCTATGCATAGCGGTTGATGCATGTTCTTGTCTTTGTTTCTCCGGTAGAAATCTTGGGGCACTCATTCAGGTTCTTTGTGTTGGATTGAGTATTATGAATCTGAATTTGCTTTGGTGTTATTTAAGTACGAACTCTAGGATAGATCGAGCGGAAAGAATAGCTTTGTGTTATTTTAGTACGAACTCTTGAATAGATCGAACGGAAAGAATAGCTTTGAGGTGGTTTCGTACCCTACAAAGAATTTCGTCTTATGTTCTCCACTAGATAGGAACTTTGGAGTGATTCTTCATTGCACGTTGAGGGATGATTATATGATCCAATTATATTAGCGTTGTTGAGAGATTGCACTAGCAAAAGTACGGACCCTAGGCCTCATTTTCAAGCATTGCAATACCGTTTGTTCTCACATTTGTTACTTGCTACCTTGCTGTTTTTTATTGTTCCTATTACAAAAATCAATATCTACTATCATTACTACACTTTTATCACCATCTCTTCGCCGAAGTAGTGCACTGATACAAATTACCATTGTATTTGGTGTATTGGGGGACACAAGAGACTTTTTATTATTTGGTTGAAGGGTTGTTTGAGAGAGACCATCTTCATCCTACACCTCCCACGGATTGATAAACCTTAGGTTATCCATTTGAGGGAAAATTGCTACTGTCCTACAAAACTCTGCGCTTGGAGGCCCAACACAAGTCTACAAGAACAAGTTGCGTAGTAGACATCAATGCTTAAGTCAGTCCGAATCATGTTAGCAATTTATAATTATGAAATCTGGAAAATGGACGTCAAAACTGCATTCCTTAATGGATTTCTTAAAGAAGAGTTGTATATGATGCAACCAGAAGTTTTTGTCGATTCTAAAGGTGCTAACAAAGTGTGCAAGCTCCAACGATTCATCTATGGATTGGTACAAGCAACTCAGAATTGGAATATACGCTTTGATGAGGCGATCAAAGCATATGGTTTTATACAGACTTACGGTGAAGGCTGTATTTACAAGAAAGTGACTGGGAGCTCTGTAGCATTTTTGATATATATGTGGATGACATATTGTTGATCGGAAATGATATAGAATTTCTAGATAGCATAAAAGGATACTTGAATAAGAATTTTTCAATGAAAGACCTCGGTGAAGCTGCTTACATATTAGGCATCAAGATCTATAGGGATAGATCGAGACGCTTAATAGGACTTTCACAAAGTACATACCTTGGCAAGGTTTTGAAGAAGTTCAAATTAGATCAGTCAAAGAAAGAGTTCTTGCCTGTGTTGAAAGGTGTGAAGTTGAGTAAGACTCAAAGCCCGACCACGACAGAAGATAGAGAGAGAATGAAAGTCATTCCCTATGCCTCTGCCATAGGTTCTACAAAGTACGCCATGCTGTGTACCAGACCTATTGTGTACCTTGCCATGAGTTTGGAAAGGGGGTACAATAGTGATCCAGGAGTAGATCACTTGGCAGCGGCCAAAATTTATCCTTAGTTACCTAAGAGGACTAAGGAAATATTTCTCGGTTATGGAGGTGATAAAGAGTTCGTCGTAAAGGGTTACGCCGATGCAAGCTTTCACACCAATTCGGATGACTTAGAGTCTCAATCTGAATACATATTGATAGTGGGAGCAATTGGCTAGAGTAGCACCATGCAGATCATTGTAGACATAGAAATTTGCAATATACGGATCTGAATATGACAGACCCGTTGACTAAACTTCTCTCACAAGCAAAACATGATCACACCTTAGTACTCTTTGGGTGTTAATCACATGGCGATGTGAACTAGATTATTGACTCTAGTAAACCCTTTGGGTTTTGGTCACATGGCGATGTGAACTATGGGTGTTAATCACATGACGATGTGAACCAGATTATTGACTCTAGTGCAAGTGGGAGACTGAAGGAAATATGCCCTAGAGGCAATAATAAAGTTGTTATTTTATATTTCCTTATTCATTATAAAGGTTTATATTCATGCTAGAATTGTATTGATCAGAAACTTAATTACATGTGTGAATACATAAACAAATACCGTGTCCCTAGTAAGCCTCTACTAGACTAGCTCGTTGATGAAAGATGGTTAAGGTTTCCTAACCATGGACATGTGTTGTCATTTGATAACGGGATCACATCATTAGGAGAATGTTGTGATGAACAAGACCCACCCGTTAGCTTAGCATAATGATCGTTCAGTTTATTGCTATTGCTTTCTTCATGTCAAATAATTATTCTTCGACTATAAGATTATGCAACTCCCGGATACTGGAGGAATACCTTATGTGCTATAGAACGTCACAACGTAGCTAGGTGATTATAATATGCTCTACAGGTATCTCCGAAGGTGTTTGTTGAGTTGGCATAGATCGAGATTAGGATTTGTCACTCCGAGTTTTGGAGAGGTATCTCTGGGCCCTCTCGGTAATACACATCATAAGCCTTGCAAGCGAAGTGACTAATGAGTTAGTTACAGGATGATGTATTACGGAACGAGTAAAGAGACTTGCCGGTAACGAGATTGAACTAGGTATGAAGATACCGACGATCGAATCTCGAGCAAGTAACATACTGATAGACAAAGGGAATAACGTATGTTGTCATAACGGTTCGACCGATAAAGATCTTCGTAGAATATGTAGGAGCCAATATGAGCATCCAGGTTTCGCTATTGGTTATTGAACGGAGAGTTGTCTCGGTCATGTCTACATAGTTCTCGAACCTGTAGGGTCCGCACACTTAACGTTCGATGACGATATTGTATTATATGAGTTATCTGATTTGGTGACTGAATGTTGTTCGGAGTCCCAGATGAGATCACGTACAAGACGAGGAGTCTCGAAATGGTTGAGAGGTAAAGATTGATATATAGGACGATAGTATTCGGACACCGGAAGTGTTCCGGAATGTATCGGGTATTTATCGGAGTACCATGGGGTTACCGGAACCCCCCGGGGGAATATATGGGCCATATGGGCCATGATAGGGGAGCACACCAGCCCACAAGGGGTGGCGCGCCCCCCTATGGCAGGTGGCCGAATAGGAGAAGGAGAAGAGGGGGTTCGCCCCCCCCCCCCCTTCCTTCTCTTCTTCCCCCTCCTTGCTTCTCCGGTGGAAAAAGGAAAGGGGGGCGCCACTTGGGGAAACCCCAAGTAGGATTCGGATCCTACTTGGGGCGCCCCCTGGCTGCCTCTCCTCCCCTCCCACCTATCTACAACACACAACATCAATTGTTAGCCATGTGCGGCGCCCCCCTCCATAGTTTACACCCCCGGTCATATTCTCGCGGTGCTTAGGCGAAGCCCTGCGCGGATCACTTAATCATCACCGTCACCACGCCGTCGTGCTAACGGAACTCATCTACTTCCTCGACATATTGCTGGATCAAGAGGACGAGGGACGTAATCGAGCTAACCGTGTGCAGAACTCGGAGGTGTCGTACGTTCGGTACTTGATCGGTCGGAGCTAGAAGAAGTTCGACTACATCAACCAGGGTACGTAGACACACTCTCCCCCTCGTTGCTATGCATCTCCATGGATAGAACATTGTGTGTGCGTAGAAATTATTTTGTTTTTCCATGCAACGATTCCCAACAACTGCACAACGTCACATCCGAATAAGAAAGCGGTTCGCATGTGGGGGGGGGCTTCTCTGTCAAATTAGATGGAGCTCGAGCTCGATATGGAGAAGCTGCAACAACCTTGGTAAGTGCTCGGACTAGTCTCACCAGAAGCAAGGTAGCTAGCGGGCTAAGGATCGGAGGGGGAGAGATCACAAGTTCAGTGAGGAAGAAGAACATTGTCGCTCCGATTGGAGAGGGCAAAGACGATGAGGCCTTGGATCTAAATCGAACAAGAGAGAGAGAGAGAGAGAGAGAGAGAGCAGATTTTTGTACGGTCAAGAACTTATTTAAGATGGCCTCAAATGAAGAAGTAATCTACATGAAAGAGTTACGTATTGTTCATATGAACATCTTTGAAGTTTGGGCCATCGCCGTCCGATTTCATCTCGAAGGCCGAAACTATGCTCAAAGTACTATGATCTTATATTCAGAGTACAGTTTGGCAGATTAAGCCCCCAAGAAAACCTCAAATGGAAAAAAATTCAGCACAAAAATTGTGCGTCTCGTCGAATCGGTTGATCTTGATATAAAGAGCGTAGCAATCCGAGTTCGTATGCAAAAGTTAGAGCCATCGGAATGCAGCCCTGTAAGGAGGCAAAAAATGGCGCGCCCCACCACACACCCTGTCTGATGGGTAGCATGAATAATAGCCTGTTTTGCGCGAGCAATTTGACCTTTAAGATGACCTCTGATCGAAAAACATTCAACATGAAAGTTGTTTGCCTCGTTGAAATGGTCAAGATCGCTTTTGGGCTTGTTTCCATCCGAGGTCGTTTACCACCTCAAAAAAGACCTGCAAGGTGCAGCTAGTTTTAAACCAAACAGTTTTGGAAAGTTCGGACAAAACCGATCCGAATTTGACTAGGGTTTTGGACGTGAATCCAAGCCTTTTTCTTGCACGGGAAGTCCAGCCGCCTCTTATATACCTAAGGGGTGACGGCCGATTGAACAACACACAATCGATCAAATCATCTACCACTTTTTATCTTTTATATTTTCTCCTTAACCCTAGTTCTTCTTCTTCCTCATTTTCGTTCGTTCTTCTTCTTGCAGGGCGGCAAATCTCTAGGCTCTAGGGGCGATCAGGTCGACCTAGGATAGCCCATAGCCGCTGTGCGCCCTGACGGGTTCCCTCCCGGGTGTGTGGGGTTTCGGGTCCTCAAAAGCGCCCGCCGGATTGCTTGCGTACCGCGCTTTCGGATGGGTCTCCTTCGACGTGAGCTGCGGTGCATCACCCTCGGCGTTGGAGGTACACGGTGAGGTGTTCGTGTGCGAACACACTTTTTGGCGACTCTTCTGGGGACGAAGCTTTGAACGGTCTCCGGCATGGTCTTGCTACGAAGAGATCATCATCTAGGTTTTGCAATCTAGAAAGGTAATATGAATACCCAATTCCCTATTGTAGATGAAAATAATTCATATGGTGTTACTAGATCGTTCGATGAGTATACTCTATCGGCCAGCCCTAGTTTTTTCAATCATGCATCTAATTACGTGCATAGGCCGATTCAAAGTAATTTACATGCTTCAACTTCTTATGATACTAGTAACATACAACATATGTATCCTAACTCTCATGCATCGGCAACCCCACAAATCCATATGCCAATGAACAACATGATGGGTTTGGTCAATCAATTTGAAACACCTCATGTTAAAATTTTCAATAGCATACAAGAAAGTGTTTCACCCTTTTGTTCATTGGCAACTAATTTGAAATATGTGAATCCAACCATGCCGATGGGTGGGAGAATTGGCCATGCTACTATATTCAGCCAGTTACTCTCAACCGTCATATGCTACACCTCATGTCAGTAATTTTTCAGCACCATACACAACTGTAGATGTTCATAATTCGGCTTCACACCTTCATAGTCATAGCCGAATAAATGTAAATTTTACAAGAGCGGTTGTGCCCAATATTGTAGAAGATGAGGTGGTGGTGGCTGCATTGAAGAGTTTAGCACAAAACAAGAGGATTAGTGCTCTTTGCCTTGAACAACATGAAAAGGGGCTATTTCCTGATTATGCAGCAATAAAAGCTATAGTTTTGCAAGAAGATGAATCTTTGCCAATTGATACAATTGGCGACCAAAAATATTGTTTTACAACAATACATATGCCTTCATCTAGTACTACATCATCTTATACAAACCCTACACAATTGAAAAATTTCGGCAACACTCGTGTGTCATTGGCGAAAAAATCTAAAAGCATTGGGGGCCAATCGTATCCGGAGTGGGCTGAAATTGAGAAAAAGATTAAAGCCAATTTTGCCGCTTGCCGCCAGAAACAAAAAGAAACAGAATTGGCTCAAGTAAAAGAAGCATTGCCAATTGGTAGAATCCATGTAAAGAAAGATGATTCAGAACATGAAAGTGCTTCGGTTGGGAAAGCCGAATCAAGAAGTATATATTCTGAATCCATCAAATCCAAAGAGGCAAGCATTATTGAGAAAGGGCATGACAAACATAGCAAAGCGACCATACTTGATTTTTCTAAAGTTAATGGAACCTACTTCCTGCCTTATGAGTTTCGTGCCATAGAAAATGATGAACTTCAAGAACAAGAACAAATAGCTGAACAAAGTTCAACCAACAAAAATCTTCAACGTAATGATGCACAGAATCAAGAAAAAGATGATGAAGAGGCGTTGGGGAGCCATCCAAAGGCGGAGCAAGATATTGTTCAAGTCACACCATCATCATGCTCTCCCAACATATTTGAAGAGATATGTTTAGCAAGTAATTTGCCTATTTTTAGATTTGGTCAGAACTTTATTGTTGATGCATCTATTAGAAAAATCCTCATAAGTAATTTTGAAAGCCAATGAAGAAGGGTAATTTACTTGTTAGCAATAGAATCGTTATAGAACATACCGGTCAACCCATTGCGCCATTTATAAAGACCGATAATGACTTATTGTTGCAGCCAAAGCTTTCCCCATTGCTTTATCTAAAGTTCATATCTAATTGGATAGCTTTGCTTATTTATTACTTGGCTTGCATTTGGTCTCCATTGAGACATGTATGCTCTAACTATTTTCGTTTCAGAAATTTAAATCCAAGGTTAAATTCTTTTGAGAAAACCAATGCTTTTATGATATCTTATCGAAAGACATCGGATATAGAGTGCAAAACATTGCATAGCCGAATGGAGAGATTCCAAATCTGAACCATTCGTTTGCTTACCTCCAAAGCTGTTCTCACAGCAAGACCGGCTAAACAATAAGAAGTATACCTTCAATTCAAGCATGCGTGATCAAATATTTGATTTGTTGCTGAAAAGTAATTACATTAGAATTCTTGATCACCATGTCAAGCCATCAATCCAGGGACGAATGTATTGTAAGTTGCATGATTCGTCCAAGCATAATTTTGAGGATTGCAACATGTTTCGTCAAATAGTTAAATCGGCCATTGAAAAAGGACGATTGAAATTTGTTGAAACACCAAGAGATGACCAGTCTATTCCGATTGGTTCTGATGGCAAAAAGTTTTTGCATCGGCTGAGCCGATCCATTTAAAGAGAAGGTAAAAGCTGCATGTGACGGGATCAAGTTTTCAAGTAAAGAAGTTGTTGAAGAGCATAATGAACATAATCTTGAGGGCGAGAATTCCATCAAGGCTACAATGAAGGCGCCAAGGACTGGGGGCAACAAGAAAATCCAATGATCAATGGAAACAAACCAAAACAAAACAAAGGCAGAAATAAGCACAAGTGTAAGAGATCAAAAATCACCTTCGCTGAACTATTGGATAAATATCAAAAGAATAGTGAAGAGAAGAATGCTTATCGGCCAAATCATGAAAAGAAACCAAGATCACCCCCTAGGCGCAAATATGAGGATCAGTATTGGCAAAGTGAGAATTTCAATGCAACATATTCATATCCTTATTTTGGGCCACCAAAGCCAATGCCGTGGATGCCTCCCTATGCTCATGTAGATCCATATCCATCATGGGACAGGTATGATACAAGGGCACATTCTCCATCTTATTTTAAACCATCTCACCAATATTATGCAGCTCCGAGAAGATCAACATTTGAACAATCAATGTTAAAGACCGTTTCAATCATAAGGAATCGGTCCGGACCCCATGGACGAAGAAAGAGGTGGTCAAGCAAGTATACCGGGTCAAGAAAGATGGTCGTAAGTGTGCTACTTCAGATTTGATCTCAAACAACAAAGAGGCAATTAAAGTTTTGACATTGGCTACAAAAGGCAAAGAAGTGGAGCGATCAATTGTTAAAATAAAAGTGCCAAATCTGAAGAAAAGAAGTTGAGGCTGCACAAGGCCAAAAAAGAATTGCCATTGGTCAAAACAGAATCACAGCCGAAATGCCCACTCGGCTTATCATATTGGCAAAAGAAGGAATTACAAAATCTTAGTGCACAAGAGCTAAAAAAGAAGAACATGGCATGGGTTCCCATGAGGATCAATCAAAAATAATTATGTGCATGCTTCTATTGTAACAAGTACAATAAAAGTGAAGAAAGAGAATGATGAAAGCAACAAACAATTAAGCCGAAGGTGTGCATCACAACATCAAAATCTTTGGTTAGCAAATCATCCATTTTCTTCAACCATGCCATTGATGCCTTTGCCATGGAATTCATCCCCAGGTATGATCAATTACCCTCCATGGATTTATTTTGATCCATGGATGCAACATAATTTTCCATATCATGAGAGGGTATTACCAAATCACTATACATTTAGTTAGTTACATTTTTGTTGCTAATACAAAGGGGCCGAAATATTTTATTGTAATTTAATTTATTTATTTCGGCTATTCATGCTTTGGTGGGTGAATTTTACATGGACCTCATGGTAATGGCCGATATTTATCTATCACCCTATGAATATATCTAAGAATGGCCGGTGTGGTATTCTAACATCGTCCTTAGTTTGAGTAGAGATTGAGATAAGTGCTTGCATAGAAATCTGTCAAATTGATGCCATTGAAGATATTATGCATAGACCAATTCACCAAAACTGCAAAGTGGACTTATGTTTTGATTGGGTGTGCCTTGGCTTATTAGTTTTCCGAATTTACGTAAAGCCAAATCATGGTTGATTTTATTACTGAGCATCATATTGGCATCATGCATAATACTGATTTTAGCTTTATCTCTCTAGTACCATGGTGATTATATATTGATGTTTAAATTTGTAGCAATGGCCAAGGTGTTGGCGTTGTTTATATATCTCCTTATGGTGCTATTCTGTGAAGCCTCATGCCGCTTAACATATTTATGCACACATGATCAAAGCCGAATATGCATTGTTATTCGGATTGGAGCTTTTCCTTGCTATAGGTGATGTACATAGTGAGGCTTTCGGTGATTCATTATTAGTATAGTGCAACAAATATCCAAGGGTTATCAATATTTTGATGAATCACTTTTAGTTTATCTTGAGGTATGTCTAGACGTAAAATTTACCTTGGGTTGTTTTAATATTCGTCATATATCTAGACATGGCAATTGGAGAGAGTTGGCACAGCAAGTATCCGACTATCATGTTGGTCATTGTGTATTGCACATCTATCAATAGCCGATGCTTATTCTTGTGAACATAGGTAAGGCTGAATTGGAGCTCACCACCTCGGCCACTAATAAAAATTTATGCTGGCGAAAGCAAGGATTTGAGAAAGTTCATTGTTGATTATCTGCAAAATCCTAGCAGAAGGATGGACAATATGGTTGATGGATGGTTTTGACATGCATATCTATGGAACTTTACAGTCGGATTAATGAAGTTGAGAAAGTTTCACCCAAGATTGCATCAAAATATTCACACAAGCAATGGCCGATATAAAATTATCGTCCTAAGAATATGCAAAATGGCTGATGGAGTGTTCACATCGTCCTTAGAGCAAGCTATGTGCAAGTTATTTTTCGGAACATAAGCTTTGCCGAAAAACAAGGGGCATGTGTTGACACCAGATTTTGGCACGGTCAAGAACTTATTTAAGATGGCCTCAAATGGAGAAGTAATCTACAGGAAAGAGTTTCATATTGTTCATATGAACATCTTTGAAGTTTGGGCCATCGCCATCCGATTTCATCTCCAAGGCCGAAACTATGCTCAAAGTACTAAGATCTTATATTCATAGTACAGTTTGGCCGATTAGGCCCCCAAGAATACCTTAAATGGAAAACGTTTCAACACAAAAGTTGTGCGTCTTGTCGAAACGGTTGATTTTGATATAAAATTCATTCCAATACAAATTCGTATGCAAAATTTAGAGCCATCGAAATGCAGCCTTGTGAGGAGGCAAAAAATGGCGCGCCCCACCAGACACCCTGCGTGATGGGTAGTGCGAATAATAGCCTGTTTTGCGCGAGCGATTTCGCCCTCAAAATGACCTTTGATCAAAAAACGTTCAACATGAAAGTTGTTCGTCTCGTCGAAACGGTCAAGATTGCTTTTGGTTTCATTTCCATCCGAGGTCGTTTACCACCTCAAAAAATACCTGCAAGGTGCAGCTAGTTTTAAACCGAACAGTTTTGGAAAGTTCGGACAAAACCAATCCAAATTTGCCTTGGGTTTTGGACATGAATCCAAGCCTTTTTCTTGCACGGGAAGTCCAGCCGCCTCTTATATACCTAAGGGGTGACGGCCGATTGAACAACACACAATCGATCAAATCATCTACCACTTTTTATCTTTTATCTTTTCTCCTTAACCCTAGTTCTTCTTCTTCCTTGTTTTCGTTCGTTCTTCTTCTTGCAGGGCGGCGAACCTCGAGGCTCTAGGGGCAATCAGGTCAACCTAGGGCAGCCCATAGCCGCCGCGCGCCCTGACGGGGTCCCTCCCGGGCGTGTGGGGTTTCGGGTCCTCAAAAGCGCCCGCTGGATTGCTTGCGTACCGCGCTTCCGGGCGGGTCTCCTTCGACGTGAGCTGCGGTACATCAACCTCGGCGCTTGGAGGTACACCGTGATGTGTTCGTGTGCGAACACGTGAGAGATAGAGAGAGCAAATCGACTAAAATGAGACCAGTTTTCAGCTGCCTGGCCTTATGCTCCCAAACTTAAAAGGCTAACTATCTATTTTAACTTGACTGCATCAATTTCAAAACTATTTGGTCCAAGATGCACGGAAGAAGTAGCCAACATGCAAGAGTTACCCGGGTCGGCGAGTAGCATTGTCGGCAAAGTGGCGAGTAGATGCGTGAGCCGACAATTATAAACATCGATTGATGGCAGGGGACATCGGCCATAACTAAGGTCAGGAAGGACTGTAAAGGCCAATTGGGTGGGACGACGCAGTCATTCTCAAGACGAGGCGAAGCATCCAACATGCCAGGGGGCAGGGCGGCGACAATCTCAGCAGGAAGCGGTGGTGCAGCAGAGGTTGCGACCCTTGGGGGATGCATTCGCACGGGGCAAAGGAGAAAGACATGCAATTGGCAGCGAGTGCATCTAGCAAGCCATGGAAAAAACATATTTGTCTCTCATTGCTAAAAAGTGGCGGATCAATGCATAGGTGGAGTGCAAATAGGCCATCCCATATTCATGCATTTTCCCAGGGTTTTCATTTGGTATTTTCACTTTCCTTTTTTTTCTTTTTTTCTGTTAACTACATGAACAGTTATTAAAAATTATGAGCATACTTTAAAATTCAATATTATTGTTTGAAATAAAAAATTCTTTTTCAAAATACAATAATATTTCTAAATATGATATCTTAAAAATGGCAGCAAAGATTATAGAATTTTTTTTTAATTTGTATTTTTCGAAAATCCATGATTTTATAAATTCTAAATATTTTTAAAAAAGAACATATTTTTACACGTATGGGTAGTTTTTTAATTCAAGATCTTTTATGAAAATTCATAAAATTTCTTTAATTCCCGGAAATAAAATCCTATATTTTTATCTTGCAGTTACATATTTGTTAAACCTACCGACATAACAAGTAACCTATTATTAGGAGTAAAACCAACAGAAAACCAGAAAAAAAAAGAGAAAGAAAATTGGGAGCGATTTGGGCCACATGGCTCTAGACGCAAACCATCCATGTGCGTCTTGCGTTTCCCAAAAATAAATAAATAAATCCATGTGCATCTTTCCAACAATACGTCGAGTGACATATATGAGGACTCAGATGCCATATTGCAACGAATCGAAGCAGCAAGCTGCTATGCGACACTATGTGTCTCAAAATATGCCGAGAGTTGGTTTTCTAGTGATTTGGTATGGTGTTTTTGGTTTTGCAGGTTTTCACTCTTTCCCATGAAAACATAAATATTTATTGATTTTAAAACTAAAAAAATTCAAAATTTCCACATTTCGCAAAAGAAAAACTGTATTTTTTTTAAGAAAATAGTCAGCATTTTATGAAAATTTCAAGAGGATTATTAGAAATTATGATATTTTAAATAGAAAGATGAAGTGAAAATAAAAACATAAAAGAAAAAAGAATGAAAAAGTAAAACGGAAAAAGAACAGATAATAGAAAACTGATGGACGAAAAAAGCAAAAAGAAAATGCTTGGCGGAACCCCGCTACCGAACACAAGCAAAAAAACGCACGGAATTTTTTCTCTACCATAAAGCACTTTCAACCATTAACTTCAACGAAATTTGTAATTTCCAAACATTCGGACTTTGTCATCAGATCCGAACGCACTCAATTTCCAAACAACGCACGGCCACCAGCACTCAACACCTCCCTCGAGGGAGAAAAAGAAAGCGACGTCTAAGGGAATCGAACCACCGACATCCTGCACATACAGCACCACACTTACCATTCCAGCTATGCCTCCTCACTAACAAAAGATGGCCAGGCTTTGTATTTAATGCGTAGTCGCTCTTTGTTTAAGACTAAAAATCTGAACGAGTTGGACTTGAAGGCGCATTTCATGGAAAGATTTCCGTAGACGTTGGCGTTGACCGCCGCGATTTTTTGTCTAGATTGGATCCGTCACGATTTTTTTCCTATGCACTAGATCAATTGGTAGGCCCTTTTTATACCAATTTTTGTCAAAAATTTGATGCTGACTATAGGGGTTATGGCGAACTTTTTGACCCGAAGAAAAAGTTATTGAAAACATCCCCGATAATTTCTATGTAAATAACATGGTAGTTTGCGTATAACGGAGCTGATAGCTATTTGTACAACATCACGGTAACTTTTGATTTAGAGGGAATAATTTGTTGAAAACATCTCCCGGTAATTTTTGTCTAATAGTATGCAAATACACACATTATAGACCTGATAAGTTAGTACAAACACCGCGGTAACCTTGAACCCCGGAGAGTAGTTGAAAATATACCCCCGGTAACTTTCAGGTAATAGCATGGTAATATACGCCCAAGAGAGCTGATAACTCATGCACAAACACTGTGATAACATTTTGACATGGGAAGAAAGTTGTTGATAAACATATCCCTGGTATTTTCTATGCAAATAGTATGGTAATATTCACACCGTGTACGTGATAACTTATGTACAAACATCCCCGATAACTTTTGTGTAAATAGCATGATAATTTGCACACCGCAGAGTTGATAACTCATGTACAAATACCATGATAACTTTTTCACCTTGGAAAAAAGTTGTGGAAAAACGTACATCCAATGCCATGGTGAGATACACACAACAGATCTGATAATTTGCATACAAACACCGCGGTAACTTTTTCACCCGGGATTTTTTATTGAAAAACATACCCCAATAATTTCTCTATAAATAATATGATAATGTACGCACACAGAGCTGATAACTCACGTGTACAAACGCCACAATAATTTTTTCAGCTGAGAAACCCCCCCCCCCCCCCCATAACTCATATATAAATAGTATTGGTAGTATACGCACAACAGAGCTGATAACTTGCTTAGCCTAGATGTGATAACTATTGACCCGATAAAGAATCATTAAAATATACCAACATAAGATCTAGTTTCGAAGGTCTCATCGCGCCGATTTTTTCATGTGAAAACAGTTTTCCAATCGGATCGACGGTTTGAGCTATAAAATATTTTTGAAGTTTCAAAATAGGAGAAATCTAGGATCACATCAGTTTTTTGTCCTCCAGTGCATTTGCATGTGGGGAGATAGTTAAAGGGACAATTTTTAGGCTCCGGTAATTTCTGTGTAAACGGGATGGTAATTTATGTATCGGCGGGTGATAACTTACTTCGCCTAGGCCTGGTAACTTTTGACCCCAAAAAAAGTCATCGAAAAATATCAACATGGGATCTAGTTTTGAAGGTCTCGCCGCGACGAATTTTTTATGTGAAAATGGTTTTTCAATCAGACCAACGGTTTGAGCTACAAAACATTTTGAAGTTTGAAAAAAGAGGAATCTAGGATGACATCAACTTTTCGTCCGTTAGTGCATATATGCATGTGAAAGATCGTGGATGTCGCCTAGAGGGGGGGTGAATAGGCGCTTTAAAATAATTACGGTTTAGGCTTGAACAAATGCGGAATAAACCTAGCGGTTAATTTGACAAGCACAAAACCTACAACAACTAGGCTCACCTATGTGCACCAACAACTTATGCTAAGCAAGATAAACAACTAAGTGATAGCAAGATATATGACAAGAAACAATATGGCTATCACAAAGTAAAGTGCGTAAGTAAAGGGTTTGGTTAAGAGATAACCGAGGCACGTGGAGACGACGATGTATCCCGAAGTTCACACCCTTGCGGATGCTAATCTCCGTTTGGAGCGGTGTGGAGGCACAATGCTCCCCAAGAAGCCACTAGGGCCACCGTAATCTCCTCACGCCCTCGCACAATGCAAGATGATGTGATTCCACTAAGGGACCCTTGAGGGCGGTCACCGAACCCGTACAAATGGCAACCCTTGGGGGCGGTCACCGAACCCGTACACTTTGGCAACCCTTGGGGGCGGTCACCGGTACCCGTCAAATTGCTCGGGGCGATCTCCACAACCTAATTGGAGACCCCGACGCTTGCCCGGAGCTTTACACCACAATGATTGAGCTCCGAACACTACCAACCGTCTAGGGCACCCAAGCACCCAAGAGGAACAGGCTCAAGGGCACCAAGCACCCAAGAGTAATAAGCTTCTCAACTTGTAACTTCCACGTATCACCGTGGAGAACTCAAACCGATGCACCAAATGCAATGGCAAGGGCACACGGAGTGCCCAAGTCCTTCTCTCTCAAATCCCACCGAAGCAACTAATGCTAGGGAGGAAAATGAGAGGAAGAACAAGAAGGAGAACACCAAGAACTCCAAGATCTAGATCCAAGGGGTTCCCCTCACAAAGAGGAGAAAGTGATTGGTGGAAATGTGGATCTAGATCTCCTCTCTCTTTTCTCTCAAAAACTAGCAAGAATCCATGGAGGGATTGAGAGTTAGCAAGCTCGAAGAAGGTCAACAATGGGGGAAGAATACGAGCTCAAGAGATAAGATTCATTGGGGAAGAAGACCCCCTTTTATAGAAGGGGAAAAATCCAACCGTTATGTGCTCAGCCCGCACACGAGCGGTACTACCGCTCCACGAGCGGTACTACCGCTCTGGCGGAAGAAGCAGGGAAAAGGAGCAACCAAACATGAACCTTGGGGCGGTAGTACCGCGCACCCCAGCGGTACTACCGCTGGAGGAGCAGAACACGGGACCAAAAATGCAGTAGCGGTACTACCGCCCGACCGGAGCGGTACTACCGCTTACAGGCGGTACTACCGCCCATCACTACCGCTTATAGGCGGAACTGCCGTGCCTTACTGCCGTGCAACTACTGCAAAAATCGACACGAAAAATGCAAAACCCAAAATCGAGGCGGTACCAGCGCGGAACCGTAGCTGTACTACCGCTTATGGCCATAGGCGGTACTACCGCTTTGGACAGCGGTACTACCGCTTGGGGCGATAAGTGGTACTGCCGCTCTGGCCGCGGTACTACCGCAGGGAGAAAACCAGAACTGCCATAACTTCTTCATATGAGCTCCGAATTGAGCAAACTCAAGCTTGTTGGATACAAGACGATGAGTAGCATCAAAACAGCGAGAAGAACCGGCATAACCTCCAACATCGAAAACATCATAGAAGATGCGAGTGAACTCCGTTTTCGATGACCTCGAGCTTGTCATCAAGATGACCATAAGCTCCAAAACTCACAAAGAGAAGAACCAAACAAGAACCAACAAAGATGATGCAAGGATGCAATGGTTTGAGCTCTCTATGAACGATACGATCAAGCTACTCATCGAGAGCCCCCCTTGATAGTACGGCAATCGATCCTATAACCCGGTCTCCCAACTACCATCATGAGACCGGTAAAATAGAAAACCTATCAAGAGCAAACCTTTGCCTTGCACATGGTCCACTTGAGCTAGATGATGACGATCTTGACTCCCTCAAGTTGGACCACCTTTCTTGGTTGTGTTGGCTCGATGAAGACTAGTTGATTGCTCCCCCATACTCCACTATGGGTGAGCCACTCTTCCGCACATCTTCACCAGTCCATTGTCACCACAATGGACGGCAAGCTTCAAGCATTTGATCTCGTCATGATGCTTCACTTGAACTTGCACAGCGCAACATCTTCACAAGTCCATTGTCGCCACAATGGACGGCAGGCTTCAAGCATTTGATCTCTTCATGATGCTTCACTTGAACTTGCACACCGCAACCTAACCCCACAAAGAACTCTCACGAAGATCATGGGTTAGTACACAAAGCGTAATTGACAATGCTTACCAAACCATGGGATCGCTTGATCCCTCTCGGTACATCTTGTGCGCTTTGTGTGTTGATCAACTTGATTCACTCTTGACTTAGTCTTGATCAACCTTGACTCTTTCCAACTCTCTTCATTTGGATGATGTCTTGAAGGTAAACATGAATTATCATACAATCTTCTTCTTCAAGACATGCTTGCAATAAGCTCTACTCTCACATGACCAATCTTTGGATAATTCCTTAATAACACCTTGGTCGCCACATAAACTCCTTGAAACCAACACATGGACTTCAAGAAAAGCCTATGGACAAATCCTTCAAATATAACTCAAGGCAACCATTAGTCCATAGAGATTGTCATCAATTACCAAAACCAAACATGGGGGCACCGCATGTTCTTTCAGCATGTAATTAGAGGGAGGAGTGCACATGAAAGAAAAATTAGTCATTCTAATGCATGCATGTATATAATTAGAGTGAAATAAGGATCGTTCTTGCCTATTGCTAAAATCCGAACGTTTGGTAGTTATAAAAGTCCTAACTTCAATTGGTACTGGTTCAGTTTTTTTTTTGAGTGGAGGTCTTGGTCCGGCTAATACAGCCACTGAAGGTAAGGGGCAACAGGAAAGCCTAGAAGTGAAGGAATCGGGCCAGTTAGAGGTAAATAAAATTCAAGCCCCGTGTTGTGGCCTTATGTGCGTGGGCCTATCTCCGCCCACAAGACAGGGTCAATTTTTTGTTTTTGCTCTAAAGAAAAAAGGGTCAACTTCTTTCGTGTGCCTTTTGCAAACTTTGTGCATGCAAAACCCAATGGTAGCAGAGGGTGTCTATTAGCTTGTTTATAGTAATTTCAGGTGCCTTTTTCTGCTAGTTACATTGTGTGCTCAAGTTATAATAGATAATAGGTTAACATTGTGGAATCCAAAAAAATGTTGTGATTATTATCAACTGGATCTATTATGCTACATGATGGAACAACTACTAATGGAGATACACATTAAATTCCGGGAGATGCACAATTTAATGTGCATTTATTTGCGTATCACAATGTAATGTGCTATATGTATGGTATTTCAGAGTAGTGATTACCTACAAATATCAAAATCTAGGTATCATTTAATAACACAATCTCCACAAGATATTTCTCATGATGCTCAAAACAATAATGTGAGAAATATTATAAGAGCAAGAATGGATCCTTCAAGACTTATGCCTCTATATAAATAACACAATAAGAAACATCACCCATAAAGAATATATGGATGGGAGGAAAAGAATTTAGAAACCAGTCTCATGGCACATATGAAGAACAACATACAGGCTCTATGCTTCGTAGTTCTTCTGATGATGTCTAGCACTTTATGGTCATGTGAAGCAACTGCGAGAAACCAAGGTACACTCTTTGTTTATGTTTATAATAGTCTAATTATGTATGATGTATGCTCACAACTTGGACACTCATATAATCTGAACTTATGCACTTTATACTGCATATCCTAATATGAACGGGGATGCTATACTTTGTTGTTTGTAGGTACAACTGGATTGTGGACTTCATGTTCGGCTTTCCGAGCATGCCAGACACCAACGCCCAACAATGTTGCTATGTGCAAGATTAGCTGTGAATGGCGTGGTTACAGCTTTGAAGAAAGTTACTGCCATCGTAATATATCGTGTTGTTGCGTATGGTGAATGCTATGGAAATGATGGATACAATGCACTTTCATGTGCCAAAACCTTGTGCTAGTAAGATATGGAAACTTACAATAAATTATACAAACTGATTTTGGCTCGACTATGCAACTCAATGAAATTATACAAATCTCGATTTAAGTTTCTGTAATTTAAAAAGTGATTTTCTAAATTCTCCATAGTCATAGAATTTCATAGCGCTCAATAGACGTAATTGGTGAACCAACTTGAGATCCATGCAAGATTCCATGATTTTTTGAACTCTGGAGTACAATTTTTGAACTAATGTGAACAAACTATGACACCACACTCAATAATATTCAAATATGTATGAAGAAATTTGTGAACTTTTTTCTGGCATTCATATATAAATTTATAAAACCGTTTTGAGCCAACTTTTAGTCAATTGAGAAATAGACGTCTCCTAAAGAGGGATGAACTTCGACCAATCAATTCGATCTTCCTGGAACGGAATTATACTACACTCGTGATTTTCTTTATAGATCTAGGATTGTTCAGGGTACAAGAAAAGATGGTGGCTGGAGACACCCTACATGATATCCAACTAATATCGTGTGCCCACCTTAGCAAGGCTATGAACCTCATGGTTAAATGAATATATAAAATCATGTGAAAAAGGACCGTCATAAATCAATCGTTATAGCACCCGGTAGGGTCGCCTTCGTGATAGTGTTAATAAGTTGTTACAGTCCAATCACTCATGCGAAAAGACCTCCAATGATGCACAAGCATTCTCTTGAGGGCGATGCGCTGCACTACTCATGATTGTATGGTCGCCAACCAATGGAGATGGTGTGGAAGCATCCCAATGGCTCATCTGAAGGAAATATGCCCTAGAGGCAATAATAAAGTTGTTATTTATATTTCCTAATATCATGATAAATGTTTATTATTCATGCTAGAATTGTATTAACCGGAAACTTAGTACATGTGTGAATACATATACAAACAGAGTGTCACTAGTATGCCTCTACTTGACTAGCTTGTTGAATCAAAGATGGTTAAGTTTCCTAGCTATAGACATGAGTTGTCATTTGATTAACGGGATCACATCATTAGAGAATGATGTGATTGACTTGACCCATTCCGTTAGCCTAGCACTTGATCGTTTAGTATGTTGCTATTGCTTTCTTCATGACTTAGACATGTTCCTATGACTATGAGATTATGCAACTCCCGAATACCGGAGCAACACCTTGTGTGCTATCAAACGTCACAACGTAACTGGGTGATTATAAAGATGCTCTACAGGTGTCTCCGAAGGTGTTTGTTGGGTTGGCATAGATCGAGATTAGGATTTGTCACTCCGAGTATCGAAGAGGTATCTCTGGTCCCTCTCGGTAATGCACATCACTATAAGCCTTGCAAGCAATGTAACTAATGAGTTACTTGCGGGATGATGCATTACTGAACGAGTAAAGAGACTTGCCGGTAACTAGATTGAACTAGGTATTGAGATACCGACGACCGAATCTCGGGCAAACATGCCGATGACAAAGGGAACAACGTATGTTGTTATGTGGTTTGACCGATAAAGATATTCGTGGAATATGTAGGAACCAATATGAGCATCTAGGTTCCGTTATTGGTTATTGACCGGAGATGAGTCTCGGTCATGTCTACATAGTTCTCGAACCCGTAGGCTCCGGACGCTTAACGTTCGGTGACGATCGGTATTAGGAGTTTATGTGTTTTGATGTACCGAAGATAGTTCGGAGTCCCGGATGTAATCACGGACATGACGAGGAGTCTCGAAATTGTTGAGACATAAAGATTGATATATTGGACGGCTATATTCGGACACCGGAAGTGTTCCGGGTGGTTTCGGAGAAAACCGGAGTGCCGAAGGGGTTACCGGAACCCCCCGGGGAAGTATTGGGCCTTACTGGGCCTTAGGGGAGAGAGAGGGCAGCAGCCCAGGAGGTGGCGTGCCCCCTCCCATGGGGAGTCCGAATTGGACTAGGAGAGGGGGGCGTGGCCCCTCTTTCCCTCTCCCTCTCCCTCTATTTCCTTCCCCCTTCCTAGTAGGACTAGGAAAGGATGAATCCTACTCCTACTAGGAGGAGGATTCCTCCTCTCCTTGGGGCGCACAAGGGCCGGCCGGCCTCCCCCTTGCTCCTTTATATACGGGGGCAGGGGCACCCTAGAACACACAAGTTGATTGTTCCAAGCCGTGTGCGGTGCCCCCCTCCCCCATATTCCACCTCGGTCATATCATAGCGGTGCTTAGGCGAAGCCCTGCGTCGGTAACTTCATCATCACCGTCATCACGTCGTCGTGCTGACGGAACTCTCCCTCGAAGCTCTACTGGATCGTGAGTTCGTGGGACGTCACCGAGCTGAACGTGTGCAGATCGCGGAGGTGCCGTACGTTCGGTACTAGGATCGGTCGATCGTGAAGACGTACGACTACATCAACCGCGTTGTCATAACGCTTCCGCTGACGGTCTACGAGGGTACGTGGACAACACTCTCCCCTCTCGTTGCTATGCATCACCATGATCTTGCGTGTGCGTAGGATTTTTTTTGAAATTACTACGTTCCCCAACAGTGGCATCCGAGCCAGGTTTATGCGTAGATGTTATATGCACGAATAGAACACAAGTGAGTTGTGGGCGATACTAGTCATACTGCTTACCAGCATGTCATACTTTGATTCGGCGGTATTGTTGGATGAAGTGGCCCGGACCGACATTACGCGTACGCTTACGCGAGACTGGTTCTACCGACGTGCTTCGCACACAGGTGGCTGGCGGATGTCAGTTTCTCCAACTTTAGTTGAATCGAGTGTGGCTACGCCCGGTCCTTGTTGAAGGTTAAAACAGCACATACTTGACGAAATATCGTTGTGGTTTTGATGCGTAGGTAAGAACGGTTCTTGCTCAGCCCGTAGCAGCCACGTAAAACTTGCAACAACAAAGTAGAGGACGTCTAACTTGTTTTTGCAGGGCATGTTGTGATATGCTATGGTCAAGACATGATGCTAAATTTTATTGTATGACATGATCATGTTTTGTAACAAAGTTATCGACAACTAGCAGGAGCCATATGGTTGTCGCTTTATTGTATGAAATGCAATCACCATGTAATTGCTTTACTTTATCACTAAGCGGTAGCTATAGTCGTAGAAGCAATAGTTGGCGAGACGACAACGATGCTACGATGGAGATCAAGGTGTCGCGCCGGTGACGATGGTGATCATGACGATGCTTTGGAGATGGAGATCAAAGGCACAACATGATGATGGCCATATCATATCACTTATATTGATTGCATATGATGTTTATCCTTTATGCATCTTATTTTGCTTAGTTCGACGGTAGCATTATAAGATGATCTCTCACTAAATTTCAAGGTATAAGTGTTCTCCCTGAGTATGCACCGTTGCTACAGTTCGTCGTGCCGAGACACCATGTGATGATCGGGTGTGACAAGCTCTACGTTCAAATACAACGGGTGCAAGCCAGTTTTGCACACGCAGAATACTCGGGTTAAACTTGACGAGCCTAGCATATGCAGATATGGCTTCGGAACACTGGAGACCGAAAGGTCGTGCGTGAATCATATAGTAGATATGATCAACATAGTGATGTTCACCATTGAAAACTACTCCATCTCACGTGATGATCGGACATGGTTTAGTTGATTTGGATCACGTGATCATTTAGATGACTAGAGGGATGTCTATCTAAGTGGGAGTTAAGTAATATGATTAATTGAACTTAAATTTATCATGAACTTAGTCCTGATAGTATTTGCATATCTATGTTGTAGATCAATAGCTCGCGATGTAGCTCCCCGTTTATTTTTGATATGCTCCTAGAGAAAAACTATGTTGAAAGATGATAGTAGCAATGATGCGGACTAGGTCCGTGATCTGAGGATTATCCTCATTGCTGCATAGAAGAATTATGTCCTTGATGCACCGCTAGGTGACGGACCTATTGCAGGAGCAGATTCAGACGTTATGAACGTTTGGTAAAGCTCGGTATGATGACTACTTGATAGTTTAGTGCACCATGCTTTAAGGCTTAGAACCGAGACTTCTTAAATGTTTTGAATGCCATGGAGCATATAAGATGTTCCAAGAGTTGAAATTGGTATTTCATACTCATTCCCGTGTCAACAGGTATGAGACCTCTGACAGTACTTTGCCTACAAGATGGAGGAGAATAGCTCAACCAGTGAGCTTGTGCTCAGATTGTCTGGGTACTACAATTGCTTGAATCAAGTGGGAGTTAATCTTCCAGATAAGATAGTAATTGACAAAGTTCTCTAGTCACTATCACCAAGTTACTAGAACTTCGTGATGAACTATAATATGCAAGGGATAATGGAAACGATTCCCAAACTCTTCGCGATGCTGAAATCGGCGAAGGTAGAAATCAAGAAAAAGCATCAAGTGTTGATGGTTGACAAGACCACTAGTTTCAAGTAAAAGGGCAAGGGAAAGAAAGGGAACTTCAAGAAGAATGGCAAGCAAGTTGCCACTCCCATGAAGAAGCCCAAAGCTAGACCCAAGCCTGAAACTGAGTGCTTCTACTGCAAAGGAAATGGTCACTGAAAGTGGAACTGCCCTAGATATTTGGCGGATAAGAAGGATGGCAAAGTGAACAAAGGTATATTTGATATACATGTTATTGATGTGTACTTTACTAGTGTTTATAGCAACCCCTCAGTATTTGATACTGGTTCAATTGCTAAGTGTTGTAACTCGAAACGGGAGTTGCAAAATAAAACAGAGACTAGTTAAGGGCGAGGTGATGATGTGAATTGGAAGTGATTCCAAGGTTGATAAGATCACCATCGCACACTCCCTTTTACCTTCGGGATTAGTGTTGAACCTAAAATAAATGTTATTTGGTGTTTGCGTTGAGCATGAATATGATTTGATCATGTTTATTGCAATACGGTTATTCATTTAAGTTAGAGAATAATTGTTGTTCTGTTTACATGAATAAAACCTTCTATGGTTATACACCCAATGAAAGTGGTCTGTTGGATCTCGATCATAGTGATACACATATTCATAATATTGAAGCCAAAAGATGCAAAGTTAATAATGATAGTGCAACTTGTTTGTGGCACTGCCGTTTAGGTCATATTGGTGTAAAGTGCATGAAGAAACTCCATGCTGATGGGCTTTTGGAATCACTTGATTATGAATCATTTGATACTTGCGAACCATGCCTCATGGGCAAGATGACTAAAACTCCGTTCTCTGGAACAATGGAGCGAGCAACAAACTTGTTGGAAATAATACATACTGATGTATGCAGTCCGATGAGTGTTGAGGCTCACGGCGGGTATCGTTATTTTCTGCCCTTCACAAATGATTTAAGCAGATATGGGTATATCTACTTGATGAAACATAAGTCTGAAACATTTGAAAAGTTCGAAGAATTTCAGAGTGAAGTAGAAAATCATCGTAACAAGAAAATAAAGTTTCTACGATCTGATCGCGGAGACGAATATTTGAGTTACGAGTTTGATCTTCATTTGAAACAAAATGGAATAGTTTCACAACTCACGCCACCTAGAACACCAAAGCGTAATGGTGTGTCCGAACGTCATAACTGTACTTTATTGGATATAGTGCAATCTATGATGTCTCTTACCGATTTACCACTATCATTTTGGGGTTATGCATTAGAGACAGTTACATTCACGTTAAATATGGCACCATCTAAATCCGTTGAGACGACACCGTATGAACTATGGTTTGGCAAGAAACCTAAGCTGTCGTTTCTTAAAGTTTGAGGTTGCAATGCTTAGGTGAAAAAGTTTCAACCTGATAAGCTCAAACCCAAATCGGAGAAATGTGTCTTCATAAGATACCCAAAGGAGACTGTTGGGTACACCTTCTATCACAGATCCGAAGGCAAAATATTCGTTGCTTACAATGGATCCTTTCTAGAGAAGGAATTTCTCTCGAAAGAAGTGAGTGGGAGGAAGGTAGAACTTGATGAGGTAATTGTACCTTCTCCCGAATTGGAAAGTATTTCTTCACTGAAATCAGTTCAAGTGATGCTTACATCAATTAGTGAGGAAGTTAATGATGATGATCATGAAGCTTCGGATCAAGTTACTACCGAACCTCGTAGGTCAACCAGAGTACGTTCCGCACCAGAGTGGTACGGTAATCCTGTTCTGGAAGTCATGTTACTAGACCATGACGAACCTACGAACTATGAGGAAGCGATGCTGAGCCCAGATTCCACGAAATGGCTTGAGGCCATGAAATCTGAGATGGGATCCACGTATGAGAACAAAGTGTGGACTTTGATTGACTTGCCCGATGATCGGCGAGCCATTGAGATGAAATGGATCTTCAAGAGGAAGACGGACGCTGATAGTAGCGTTACTATCTACAAAGCTAGACTTGTCGAAAAAGGTTTTGACAAAGTTCAAGGTGTTGACTACGATGAGATTTTCTCACTCGTAGCGATGCTTAAGTCTGTTCGAATCATGTTAGCAAATTACCATATTTTATGAAATCTGGCAAATGGATGTCAAAACTACATTCCTTAATGGATTTCTTAAAGAAGAGTTGTATATGATGCAACCAGAAGGTTTTGTCGATCCTAAAGGTGCTAACAAAATGTGCAAGCTCCAGCGATCCATCTATGGACTGGTGCAAGCATCTCGGAGTTGGAATATACGCTTTGATGAGTTGATCAAAGCATATAGTTTTATACAGACTTGCGGTGAAGCCTGTATTTACAACAAAGTGAGTGGGAGCACTATAGCATTTCTGATAAATATATGTGAATGACATATTGTTGATCGGAAATAATGTAGAATTTTCTGGAAAGCATAAAGGAGTATTTGAAAGGAGTTTTTCAAATAAAGACCTCGGTGAAGCTGCTTACATATTGAGCATCAAGATCTATAGAGATAGATCAAGACGCTTGATAAGTTTTTTCAATGAGTACATACCTTGACAAGATTTTGAAGTAGTTCAAAATGGAACAGTCAAAGAAAGAGTTCGTGCCTATGTTACAAGGTGTGAAATTGAGTAAGACTCAAAGCCCAACCACGGCAGAAGATAGAAAGAGAATGATAGTCATTCCCTATGCCTCAGCCATAGGTTCTATAAAGTATGCCATGTTGTGTACCTGATCTATTGTATACCCTACACTGAGTTTGGCAAGGGACAATAATGATCTAGGAGTATATCACTGAACAGCGGCCAAAATTATCCTTAGTGGAATAAGGATATGTTTCTCGATTATGGAGGTGAAAAAGGTTCGTCGTAAAGGGTTACGTCGATGCAAGTTTTGACACTGATCCAGATGACTCTAAGTCTCAATCTGGATACATATTGAAAGTGGGAGCAATTAGCTAAATTAGCTCCGTGCAGAGCATTGTAGACATAGAAATTTGCAAAATACATACGGATCTGAATTTGGCAGACCCGTTGACTAAACTTCTCTCACAAGCAAAACATGATCACACCTTAGTACTCTTTGGGTGTTAATCACATGGCGATGTGAACTAGATTACTGACTCTAGTAAACCCTTTGAGTGTTGGCCACATGGCGATGTGAACTATGGATATTAATCACATGGTGATGTGAACTATTGGTGTTAAATCACATGGCGATGTGAACTAGATTATTGACTCTAGTGCAAGTGGGAGACTGAAGGAAATATGCCCTAGAGGCAATAATAAAGTTGTTATTTATATTTTCTTATATCATGATAAATGTTTATTATTCATGCTAGAATTGTATTAACCGGAAACTTAGTACATGTGTGAATACATAGACAAACAGAGTGTCACTAGTATGCCTCTACTTGACTAGCTCGTTGAATCAAAGATGGTTAAGTTTCCTAGCCATAGACATGAGTTGTCATTTAATTAACGGGATCACATCATTAGAGAATGATGTGATTGACTTGACCCATTCCGTTAGCTTAGCACTTGATCGTTTAGTATGTTGCTATTGCTTTCTTCATGACTTATACATGTTCCTATGACTATGAGATTATGCAACTCCCGAATACTGGAGGAACACCTTGTGTGCTATCAAACGTCACAACATAACTGGGTGATTATAAAGATGCTCTACATGTGTCTCCGAAGGTGTTTGTTGGGTTGGCATAGATCGAGATTAGGATTTGTCACTCCGAGTATCGGAGAGATATCTCTGGGCCCTCTCGGTAATGCACATCACTATAAGCCTTGCAAGCAATGTAACTAATGAGTTAGTTGCGGGATGATGCATTACGGAACGAGTAAAGAGACTTGCCGGTAATAAGATTGAACAAGGTATTGAGATACCGACGATGGAATCTCGGGCAAGTAACATACCGATGACAAAGGGAACAACGTATGTTGTTATGCGGTTTGACCGATAAAGATCTTCGTAGAATATGTAGGAACCAATATGAGCATCCAGGTTCCTCTATTGGTTATTGACCGGAGATGAGTCTCGGTCATGTCTGTTGGAAATATGCCCTAGAGGCAATAATAAATAGGTTATTATTATATTTCCTTGTTCATGATAATCGTTTATTATCCATGCTAGAATTGTATTTATAGGAAACTCAGATACATGTGTGGATACATAGACAACACCATGTCCCTAGTAAGCCTCTAGTAGACTAGCTCGTTGATCAATAGATGGTTACGGTTTCCTGACCATGGACATTGGATGTCGTTGATAACGGGATCACATCATTAGGAGAATGATGTGATGGACAAGACCCAATCCTAAGCCTAGCACAAGATCGTGTAGTTCGTTTGCTCACAGCTTTTCTAATGTCAAGTATCACTTCCTTAGACCATGAGATCGTGCAACTCCCGGATACCGTAGGAATGCTTTGGGTGCACCAAACGTCACAACGTAACTGGGTGACTATAAAGGTGCACTACAGGTATCTCCGAAAGTGTCTGTTTGGTTGGCACGAATCGAGACTGGGATTTGTCACTCCGTGTAAACGGAGAGGTATCTCTGGGCCCACTCGGTAGGACATCATCATAATGTGCACAGTGTGACCAAGGAGTTGATCACGGGATGATGTGAGTTACGGAACGAGTAAAGAAACTTGCCGGTAACGAGATTGAACAAGGTATATAGATACCGACGATCGAATCTCGGGCAAGTAACATACCGATAGACAAAGGGAATTGCATACGGGATTGATTGAATCCCCGACATCGTGGTTCATCCGATGAGATCATCGTGGAACATGTGGGAGCCAACATGGGTATCCAGATCCCGCTGTTGGTTATTGACCGGAGAACGTCTCGGTCATGTCTGCATGGTTCCCGAACCCGTAGGGTCTACACGCTTAAGGTTCGATGACGCTAGGGTTATAGGGAAAGTATGTACGTGGTTACCGAATGTTGTTCGGAGTCCCGGATGAGATCCCGGACATCACGAGGAGTTCCGGAATGGTCCGGAGGTAAAGATTTATATATGGGAAGTCCTGTTTTGCTCACCGGAAAAGTTTCGGGTGAAATCGGTAATGTACCGGGACCACCGGGAGGGTCCCGGGGGTCCACCAAGTGGGGCCACCAGCCCCAGAAGGCTGCGTGGGCCAAGTGTGGGAGGGAACCAGCCCCAGGTGGGCTGGTGCGCCCCCCCACCAAGGCCCAAGGCGCATGGGAGAGTGGGAGGGGGCAAACCCTAGGTCCAGATGGGCCTTAGGGCCCATCTAGTGGGGCGCCCCCCCTCTCCTCCCCTTGGCCGCCCCCCTTGATGGGATCTAGGGCTGGCCGCCTCCTCTTGGGGGTGGAAACCCTAAGGGGGGCGCAGCCCCCTCTCCCCCTATATATAGTTGAGGTTTGGGCTGCCCAAGATACATGAGAACGTCTCTCTTTCGGCGCAGCCCTACCCCTCTCCCTCATCCTCCTCTCCCGCGGTGCTTGGCGAAGCCCTGCGGGATTGCCACGCTCCTCCATCACCACCACGCCGTCGTGTTGCTGCTGGATGGAGTCTTCCCCAACCTCTCCCTCTCTCCTTGCTGGATCAAGGCGTGGGAGACGTCACCGGGCTGCACGTGTGTTGAACGCGGAGGCACCGTTCTTCGGTGCTCAGATCGGAATCAACCGCGATCTGAATCGCTACGAGTACGACTCCCTCATCCGCGTTCTTGCAACGCTTCCGCATCGCGATCTACAAGGGTATGTAGATGCACTCCCCTTCCCCTCGTTGCTAGATTACTCCATAGATTGATCTTGGTGATGCGTAGAAAATTTTGAATTTCTGCTACGTTCCCCAACAATGTCTACATAGTTCTCGAACCCGTAGGGTCCGCACGCTTAACGTTCGGTGACGATCTGTATTATGAGTTTATGTGTTTTGATGTACCGAAGATAGTTCGGAGTCCCAGATGTGATCACGAACATGACGAGGAGTCTCGAAATGGTCGAGACATAAAGATTGATATATTGGACAGCTATATTCGGACACCGGAAGTGTTCCGGGTGGTTTCGGAGAAAACCGGAGTGCCGGAGGGGTTACCGGAACCCCCCGGGGAAGTAATGGGCCTTAGTGGGCCTTAGGGGAGAGAGAGGGCAGCAGCCCAGGAGGTGGCGCGCCCCCTCCCATGGGGAGTCCGAATTGGACTAGGGGAGGGGGCGCGGCCCCTCTTTCCCTCTCCCTCTCCCTGTCTTTCCTTCCCCCTTCCCCCTTCCTAGTAGGACTAGGAAAGGATGAATCCTACTCCTACTAGGAGGAGGATTCCTCCTCTCCTTGGGGCGCACCAAGGCCGGCCGGCCTCCCCCTTGCTCCTTTATATATGGGGGCGGGGGGCACCCTAGAACACACAAGTTGATTGTTCCAAGCCGTGTGTGGGGCCCCCTCCACCATATTCCACCTCGTTCATATCATAGCAGTGCTTAGGCGAAGCCCTGCTTCGGTAACTTCATCAACACCGTCATCACGCCGTCGTGCTGACGGAACTCTCCCTCGAAGCTCTACTGGATCGTGAGTTCGTGGGACGTCACCGAGCTGAACGTGTGCAGATCGCGGAGGAGCCGTACGTTCGGTACTAGGATCGGTCGATCGTGAAGACGTACGACTACATCAACCGCGTTGTCATAACGCTTCCGCTTACGGTCTACGAGGGTACGTGGACAACACTCTCCCCTCTCGTTGCTATGCATCACCATGATCTTGCGTGTGCGTAGGAAATTTTTTCAAATTACTATGTTCCCCAACATCATCCAGTAACCGACAACTTGTGGCTCATCAGTAGCGTAGGGATTGTCGAAGCTAAATCCCGCCGATCCCTCGGTAGGGTATCCCAGCGTAGTGATCTGGTCAGAGGGGAAATATGGCGTAGAGTTTACCTAGGTTCAGGCTCTCACGATCGAGGTAATACCCTACTCCCGCTCGTGTATATTTTGTGATTCGAGTGTACAATGTAAAGGTACGGACCAATGGATAGTATGATGGTCTCTCAACAAGCCCGGCCCCTGGCTTATATAGCATACCGCGCTTCTGGCTGTGGGAGATGCACCATCGAGATCGATCACGCGGCTCGCGCGCGACCAGCCAATCTTCGGCTGGCGCGCCGTGTCTAAACGATTCCCAATAGAATTCAAGCCCGTGTTGTGGCCTTATGTGCCTGGGCCTATCTCCGCCTACAATTTTTTGTTTTTGCTCCAAAGAAAAAAGGGTCAACTTGTTTCGTGTGCCTTTTGCAAACTGTGTGCATGCAAAACCCAATGGTACCAGAGGGTGTCTATGAGCTTGTTTATAGTAATTTCAGGTGCGTTTTTCTGCTCGTTACATTGTGTGCTCAAATTATAATAGATAATGGGTTAACATTGTGGAATCCAAAAGAAAAAAAATTGTGTTTATTATCAGAAATGTTTTTCTTAACGGGATCTATTATGCTACATGATGGAACAACTACTAATGGAGATACACATTAAATTCTGGGAGATGCACAATTTAATGTGCATTTTTTTGCGCAGCACAATGTAATGTGCTATATGTATGGTATTTCAGAGTAGTGATTAATTACAAATATCAAAATCTAGGTATCATTTAATAACACAATCTCCACAAGATATTTCTCATGATGCTCAAAACAATAATGTGAGAGATATTATAAGGGCAAGAATGGATCCTTCGAGTCTTATGCCTCTATATAAATAACACAATAAGAAACATCACCCATAAAGAATATAGGGATAGGAGGAAAAAATTAAGAAACCAGTCCTCATGGCACATATGAAGAACAACATACATGCTCTATGCTTGGTAGTTCTTCTGATGATGTCTACAGGGCCCGCCCTGTGTTTTGGGAGGTCCTAGGCGAACTCTAGGACATGGGCCCCTATCTCCTAAGTCCTAAGACTATATTAAGAGTAACTTTCAATCACACATCTTTAGTTTAAAATTTGACTATAATAATTCAAATGACTCCATCGTGAACAACAATAACCAAATTCAAACTGACTCCATCAACAACACTAATACTAAAAAGATCGCAAAATGAAACTAACATGACATAAGTACCTCAAATAAGAACCAAATTAGACTGACTCCATCGACAACAAGAACCCTTTAGTGGTAGAATTTTTCAGATCATTTTCTTTCTTTTTCCTCCTTTTTTCAGCACCCGGCAATTGCTTCTTCTTAGGTATCATGGCAGGCTAATGTCCTAAAATCATGAAGAAAATATCAAAAGAGGATACAAAGAATTAGGAATTTATACATCAGATGATTGGAACCCTAGACATGTACATCGAATGACAAAAAATTGATAGATTGGATTAGAAAATTTTAAAACTTCGTGCATACTGAAATTGGAGGATGGATCATGGATGTATAGTTGAATACGTACATACTAAATAAAGAATAAATAAACTACTGAAATTGTCAAATTGGGGTTTTGGGGATGGACAGAAAGTGAGGAACATGGATGGAAACGTTCAAACCGTATTGACTTGCAGAATTGGGGACGGCCGCGTTGCAGACTTCGTCAAGACTTGCAGTCGGATGTATACTTGTATAGGTATTGCCGCGGTCCCGCCTCGCCGGATGCCCGATGGCCGGGCTGCCGGACTACGGTGCGACGCCGGCACGCGCAGCTCCAACGGGCAGCGGTGGCCGAGGCGAGGGCAACGCGGCAAGGCGCCAAGTGAGCAGGCCTACGAGCATCACGGGCGACGGTTCACCGTTCACGAATCACGATCGACAAACCTACGAAGGAAAATGAGCAGTCGTGTGCCTGGCAACTGGCGTGAGTCACAGCACCTTCGCGTTCTATAATCCATCGGCGATCGCTAGCTAGCTATCTGATGGCCTAGCCCATCTTATTTCTTTCCTTTAATTCTTTTGTATTTCTTTTACCTATTCTTTTACTAGGTTATAGTGTATATATATATATACTCCATCATGGGCCCCCCACCTCGCCTAGGCCCTGGGCCGGCGCCCCATCGGCCATACCCCAAGGCCGGCCTTGGATGTCTAGTACTTTATGGTCATGTGAAGCAACTGCGAGAAACCAAGGTACACTCTTTGTTTATGTTTATAATAGTCTAATTATGTATGATGTATGCTCACAACTTGGACACTCATATAATGTGAACTTATGCAATTTATACTGCATATCCTAATATGAACGGGGATGCTATACTTTGTTGTTCGTAGGTACAACTGGATTGTGGACTTCACGTTTGCCTTTCCGAGCATGCCAGACACCAACGCCCAACAATGCTGCTATGTGCAAGATTAGTTGTGAATGGCGTGGTTACAGCTTTGAAGAAAGTTACTGCCACCGTAATATATCGTGTTGTTGCGTATGGTGAATGCTATGGAAATGATGGATACAATGTACTTTCATGTGCCAAAACCTTGCGCTAGTAAGATATGGAAACTTACGATAAATTATATATTTTGGTTCGACTATGCAACTCTTATACAAATTTCGATTTAAGTTTCTGTAATTTGAAAAGTGGTTTTCCTAATTCTTGATAGTACGTGCCTCGTCGATGTTATTGTTAATTAATTTGTGATTTGGAAAAGGAAGCTTTTCATTAATTCTCTGTGCCATACCAAAGCCCCTGCGTCAGCAGATTTCCATTTTCAACCATGCTGTCCCAGTACTTCATCCGGTTCAGTTTATAGGTCGGGCATCATTGGTAGAAAATAGGCCTTTAGTCCCGGTTCGCAAAGGCCATTAATCCCGGCTGTGCAACCGGGACTAAATATGCGCGACTAAAGCCCCCCCCTTTAGTCGCGCCTCTTACGAACCGCGACTAAAGGCCCGTCCACGTGGGCGCCAGGAGTCCGTCGGGGCGGAGGACCTTTAGTCCCGGTTCTCGTGGCTAACCGGGACTAAAGGCCTCCTCCGCAGGTTTAGGGTTTTAGCCTCAAACAAGAAGAATTCAAGAGGAATATTTTATTTTGCAAGTTTCCATTTTTAGTTCCCTTTTCTGTATTTAATTATTTAGTGCAAACATTTTTAGTTTCCAGCACGGGCACGCACGGCGGCGCCGTTTCCGCACGCGTGCGAGGCTGGCAAGGCGCGCATCCAGTACGCGGCGACGAGGAGGACGGCAGGCGGCGGAGGACGGCAGGCGGCGGCGGACTAGAAGGCGGGCGAGAAGACGAGGGCGAGAAGACGACGGCGGCGGTCCTCTCTTCTTCTAGGCACGCGAGGAGGACGGCAGGCGGCGGCGGGCACCTACCGGAGACGAGGGCGGCGCGGAGAAGACGAGGGCGGCGCCGCGGAGAAGACGAGGTCCTGGATGCGTTTGGTCCTTAGCGCGGAGAAGACGAGGGCCGCGGAGAATATATAGGGCAAGCCTTTAGTCGAGGTTGGGGACACCAACCGCGACTAAAGGGTACCTTTAGTCGCGGTTGGTGTCCCCAACCGGGACTAAAGGGGTACCTTTAGTCGCGGTTGGTGTCACGAACCGCGACTAAAGGTTTTTTCGCGCCGTTTTCGTTCCCGCGCGGAAAGAGCCTTTAGTCGCGGTTCGTGTCACGAACCGCGACTAAAGGTCCTTTTTCAAATATTTTTCATTTTAAAATCTTAAAAATACAAATAATATATCAAAAAATTCAGAAAAATAAAACTAATTCATTTTAAAATCTTAAAAATAGAAATAATATATCAAAAAATTCAAAAAAATAAAACTAATTCATTTGAAAATCTTAAAAATACAAATAATATATCAAAAAATTCAGAAAAATAAAACTAATTCATTTGAAAATCTTAAAAATACAAATAATATATCAAAAAATTCAAAAAATAAAACTAATTCATTTGAAAATCTTAAAAATACAAATAATATATCAAAGAGAGGATCCAAAAGCAAACCCACCACCCCCCTTCTGAATATTGTGAATAGAAGTGGCACCAATTGTGGCTAAGTGAAGTGAGCTGAGTCCTATATAGGGATGGGCCTTTAGTCCCGGTTGGCCTGGCCAACCGCGACTAAAGGCCTTCGGGCCAGCCTGAGGACCTTTAGTCCCGGTTGGCCAGGCCAACCGGGACTAAAGCCCCTCCCGTCCGTCAGCTGTCGACCGAGCGCGCTGGGCCTAGATAGTTGGTCGCGGATCTCCTCCCGAACCGCGACTAAAGACCCCTTTGGTCGCGGTTCGATTATTTTAGGGACTAATGGGGGCGTATGGAAGCCTCTTTTTCTACTAGTGCATGGACTTTTAGGTCTTTAATTTAACTAGGGAAACATGTGTTATATTTATATTTTGTAAAAAAAAAGAATGTGTAGAACGTTGTCAAATGTATTTTCTAACCATGTAAATCTTGTGGCATATTACACATGTTTTATTAGCCAATTCAAAGATCTGAAAACCAGTGCCCCCGACTAATATACCGAGCTGCAGGGAGTAGTTCACCTGCTCAGCAGCTGTGTGTTGTACTCTAGTGATCTAAACGCTTTTATATTAGTCTATAGAGGTAGTACAAGATTAGAACGTTGAGTTTGACTGGGCGGCGTGTCTACTGAAGTACTAGAGCTGCAGTCAAAATATAGTCCAATCTATAGTGTCTAGAGCACACTTTCCTAACCACACATGCATCTTCAGCCAAAGATGTGGTCTTCGGACGGCCTTGTTTTTCTCCACCGCGAACTGTGGATTGGTTGATCCGATCCCGACGGCACGTACGCCTGTGATTCGCCTCGCTTCCATTGGCACCAAAGTCAATACTGTGCAATACAATCCAAAGAAAAACATGGCACCGTGTGTGCTATCACCGGATGCAAAAAAATAAATAAATAAGGTTTAATCTCATTTTTCGAAAAATAATCAAAAGCAAAAAAGAGAAGTTTCGGGCCACGCAAAAACTTGCGATCCCAGCACATGTGTTAGAGTAACTCCAACGCGCCGATCCATTTTGTCCGCGCGCATCCGTTTGGGTCGGCGCGGAGAGAAAATTCGGCTCAACGTGCCGACCCAAATGGACGCGCGTCCGTTTTTCGTCCGTCTGCCGACCCATTCCCGACGCACTTTTGAGTCTGATTGGTGTCGGCACAAAGACGACGCGTCTACTCCTCCCCTGGCCCGCTAGTCGGTGGCACATTGGTCATCCTCTTCCATCCATATCGACAGCAAACCCTCGCCCGCCCCGCTCTGTCGCCGCCGCCCCCATTTTCCGGTGCCACTGCCAGCAACCCGTGCCGCCACACCTCCCCCCAACGCCGCCACCTCCCACGTCGCCTGCACCACCGCCTCGCTGCCGAGGCACCGAAGCTTCCTACCCCACACTTCAACGTCGCCACGAGCAGGAAGTCGCCTCCCTCGCCCCGACCAGCTCCTTCGTTCGACACCGCCCGCTATCCTGACGCCGGCACGCTCGTCGGACGTCGCCAGGCCAGCCACCTGGTCCAGGGAGGCGCGCGTCTCTTCGCCGGCCAGCTTCTTCGTCGACGCCCGCAAGCTATTCGACAGTTTGCCAAGGTACAAAATGGACTCCGCCAACGAGTTATTTTTCTCCAATTTCCTATGCGACTCCGACGATTCCTCGTCCGATGATGAGGAGATGTTGGCTGCCGTGTTGGTCCTTGCATGCGATCCCGGGGCACAATCCGGTGTTGAATCGCAATCGAGAGAGCGACCATTTACTTCTATGGAAGGACTACTTTGACACAACCAACCCGCTGTTCAAACATCAAAAATTCCGGCGGCGTTTTCGTATGGGTAGGCATCTTTTCGACCGTATTAGAGAGCGGGTGAAACTATGCTTTTTTTGTTTGCTTGTTAAACTATGCAAAATGTGTGCATGTTTGTTAAAAAACAGCGGCCAGCCGGCCACGCCGACAAATATGGGTCAGCGCATTGGGCGCACTACCAACCTAAATCATAAACAGGACGGATACCGAGCGGGCGGCCGACTCAAACGGATAAAAAATGGACAAAATCATCATCCATTTGAGTCGGCGCGTTGGAGTTGCTCTTATAGACTACTCGACGACAAGTAACCATCGGTCAACAGCAACCGTTACGTACTTATCCTGCAAAAATCGTCATCCTTAATTAACACGCAGTTCAGAGAGTGCTATGGACTTAGATAGGAGGAGTAGCGACGAAGCAGACTTCAATCGCTTGGCTCGAGTTTCGTGTGGGAAAGGCAATGCCCGGTGCTTATTAATGAGAAAGACGTCGAGGCGCCATCGACGAGTTGAATCTTTGGACAGCACAGCACGTACTAATCGTGAGAGATTTTGCCAGATCGAACTAAATTCCAATGTCTCGTGGCAGCTACGCCATGAAAATAGTCACGGCGCGTCAATCAGTTCCAAGAGGTTCTATGCGTTTGGTGTCTTAGCAACGAAGGAAAGAATTAACTACACTACACATAGATATTTTTGACGTGAACAGCAGGAGCTCTGCTTTTGCATTAAAGGGGAAAAAGAGTTATTACAAACAGGAACACTGAGTCAGAGACAAACAGGAACACTGACGTGAACAAAGTCTGTGTACATCTCTTGCCAATAGCACAAAGAGACATCAGGTTCTCATGAAACATGCGATGTACCTAGATGATCAAATAGGAGTAATCATGAACACAGAACGATTCCGCATTAGAGAGTCCATAATAAAATGACTCCTGTGGCATTTGAGATCAAAATTCTTATTGCTTGAAAGATTGTACCCATCGTATGATTACAATAAAATTATAGCAAGGGATGTTGATAAAAAATTTGAATGCAATTAATGACACTACACACTTATAAAACTGGAGAAATAAACTACTAGTGACTTTGTCAAGAAAGAATGGATGGTCCAAATATCATAAGAAGCGCAATCAGAGCTGTAATACACAAAACCTGAGTAACAACAATGATCCCATAGCTGATCGATGATCACTTTGCAAACAGTACTTTTACCTGAAGAAAGGAAGAAAGTTTGTTGTCATCATATGATGGGTGAGGTGCATTTGGGCGTATAAAGGTTGTACCATGTAAGCCACTACAATTCACTGAGTTTCTGCTAACAAACAGAAAGAACAAAACCCATCGACTAATAACAAATGGTTCCCGGTGTCTATTCTCCAGGCCCGACGTCATTGGTAGATCCTCCCCCGATAAAGAATCTTTCAGGTCTAGCTCGTGCAAACGGAGTAGTGGATGATGGACCCCAACCTCTTTAGCATTAAGCACTTCGCGTGTCGAGTACGTTCCCATCTAGTGTTCAACAAACTTACAGTCACTTGGATATATATAAAGTGAAAGGGTAAAATTAGGATGTTAGAAAGTCACTTAGATCCACGTCTTGGCGCAAAAGAATTATTTAATGATTATACAAGCCTTTAAGATGAAGATCCATAAATGATAATGCATTGCGATAAATAATTTTGTCTTCTATAAATATACCCTTCAAAAGTCAGAGTAGAAGTGTGTGAAAACAGTTTGTTAGTTTGTCTAGAAGAAAAATCTTCTTCCTTTCCTCAGATGATAGGCATACATTACGAGAGCTCATGTCAAGACCATTGACTTATCGCACTATATCTGATCCTACTATCTCTATGGCAAAATCAAGGTCACCAACCTGAAAAGACCATGAGCATATCTAAGTAACTGAAGCACTGAACAAAATGGTCCAGGTCCAGTGGTATCTATAGCTTATGCAATCAGAAAGGAAACTTCTCGATTTTCTCCATCATTATGATCGGAAAAGTTGTGGTCCAGTCACTGGATTGGCAATGCCAAGAACTGAATAAGTTGTTAACACTATTCCCTTTACATGACATAGTTATACACAAACTTCAACACATGTGGCTCAACAAAGTCTAACCTATACAGCACTGTATTTCCTTTAAACGATATTTTTATACAGGTTCAGTTTTGAACTTCTGACGATGTAGGTTTGTTTCAAGCAATCCAGTTGACTCAAGACCTGGACATGATAAAATAGGGAGCCACATGGGCTGTCTTGCAGACATGATGGTGTGATTTAATGGCAACCAAGCAAGCATATAACTGGACATGATTACTACCTCGGCTCTGCTCCATTATGTACATGATTACTACTTCGGCTCTGCTCCATTATGACCTAAAGCTGATTAGAATGACTAAACACCCAAGAGTATATAAGACGGGCATGGCTGTAGGAAATTTATGGATATGCTATACCCTGTTCCTAGAACTGTAACCATTAGGTTAAGAAGAAACAAAAATAATGAGATGTCTGGTGTGGAATTTCTAGCTGAGAATCAATCAGTACGGCATCTGCATTAGGAAGTAAAATCTGCAGTTCTATGTATAATTTGGACAGTTGAAGCTCAAGCTTTCATGGCAAAGGCCGTCCCTCATAAACTCATGTGATGAACTAAACTTTGATTACAGTTCAAGCTGAGCAATGTGTAGCAGTTACAGGACCAGCAGAAATACATTTCATATAATAACTCGAAGATAAGATCCCATCACATAAATCCGCAGAAATATAAAACCTATAGAAAGATAAAAATAATAATTATCACAAACAGTTATGATCTATCTTCTTGAAAACTAAAATACATGGCTCATCTTATTTCCTCATATTTAGTACAGAACATGATGGGGTGGGGGGGGGGGACAATCTGATTTTATATACACAAGCTAATGGTAAAACTAGCTTCACTTGTGATATTGATCAATCACCTAAGCGGCTGTGGACGACGAGGGGACACTGGTGACATCATCAGAACTCCACGAGCAAGGAGACGTTGATGCCGAAGCAACGGCAAGATCTGGCCAGCACGAGGAGGCTACCGCATCAATCTCCACCGTGACGGCAAGCTCGAGGAGGCCTGCAAGGGACAGCTAATTTGAATCCAGAAATATGTTAGTTGGGAGCTCCCGAGCGTTCTCAGAGTTTAGATCATTCTGGCCGTTCGATCGATTTTTTGATGCGTTTTGCACCGTCGGATCAAGCCACTGGTTGACATCGGCCGTCGGATCGAGCCCGTGACACTGCTACAATGAACAGTTTCACCCCCCGCTGTAAAGATCTCGTGCCACCGCCGTTATTCCCGTGCCTCGCAGAGGGTATTTTTGTCTTTTCACATCTTACGTCAACATGTGCCCTTCTCCTATTCGCTGCCTCCTCCCCAATCGGTCGATCTCTCCTCCACTTCCCTCTCCCGCACATCTCTCTCCCATCCTCCCCATCCACCGCCGCCACACCATCGCCGCCGCCTACCCTCGGCGGGCGGTCCACCCCCTCCTCCTTCTCCGCCGTGGCGCGGTGCTCCGCGGCAACCTCTCGCTGGTCTGGTCCGGCTTGAACCCCTTCGCGCTGACCCCGACCCCCCCTTCTTCCAAGCTGGCACGGCCACCATCGACGGTGAGGGCCGCAGCAGGAGCAGGAGCACGGCGGGAAGGAGGAGAACGACAAGGGGAGGTCGAGCCGCCATCCGTCGCCGGCCGTCGACACCTCCTGTTCGACCACACAGCGGGAGCACCGGACCGTTGTCCTTGTGTTCGTGCTCCTCCAGGAAGAAGACGACCCAAGGTGAGCCGCCTCCGATCCATCTTGCGGAGGCAACGGTGAGCGCCCTCTCCACTCCCCAAATTCTCTCTCTCTCTCTGACCGTTGCTTCTCCCGAACTGCAGGAGTTCTCCTCCTCAAGGTGTCAACCGTCCTCGATCTACTGCTCCTCCTAGGTCTTCTGCGATGGCTTCCTCGCGTGTCGGCGCTGGTTGAGATGCTTGTGGGATTCCCGCAGTTGATTTGCTAGGTATGTCTCTATTCTAGACGCTGCTCGTCTCTGATTTTCGTCTTCCTTTTCTTGCATATTCGTCCATTTTCACCGGTGCCTCCTTCGATCTGCCCCTCTCGCTTGTCCATTCATGGATTTATTGGTAAGTAGCACACAGACTGCCAAACACCTATGACGCCCCACCTGATTCCAGCGAACGTGCCGGTTAAGTTCTTGCAGATTCTTCTCTTATGTTACTGGTTTTTGTATGTTGTCCCCGTGGGTATGTGTGATGTGTACCTTGGTTGATACTGCTTGGTAGCCTTCTTATTGTTCAGGAAATGGTCACGGTTAGCTAGGTTTATTTGTTTGTTCATGTCAAGAATATTCTCATGTCTAGCTACATTTCAACAGAGGGTTTTTTTTGTTCTCTATCTGGCTTTGTTGGGTACCTAACTGGTGAGTAGAGCCTTGGATGTAGCTAAATTCATCCAAAGTAGTTTTTTGTTGTCTTCCTTGTTTACTCCCATGCCTCGTTTTGTTCTTTGTCAAGGAAGGATTTTTCTAACCTATGTTCTTTGGTTGGTGTTCGTTTTTCCTTGTCCTCGAGTGTAAGGAATGAATGTCGAGTCTGTGATATGATGGTTAGTATGGTATTGATTGTTTTTTTGGATAAACTAAATGGGCCTGGTCCATGATTAAGGATAAAATAGTTGCAGAGATCTTAGCGTTAGTGTCATTACAAGCTCTGGCTCCATTTTTAGCCTCAGATTCATGCTGAAGTGTCTAACAAATTAGGTGCCAATGTGGAACATGAGCAAATTTTCATCTGTAGACAAGGACCAGTTAGACGGATTCCTTATTTCCTATTTGGTTCATGCATTGCTTCTTATTTTTATTTGTACTATCAGGTCATTTGTGGTTTATGGATTCCTTATTAGTTCTATGAGCCTTACAGGCTGTTGCTTTATTTTCTTTCTGGCTCATGCATGCTTTTCCTTTTTATTTGTATTGTCGAATCATCTATAGTTAACTTATTGGTTATTAGGTTTAGGAGTCTGGTAGGCTGTACACTGCATTGGGCCCTATAATCATATTTATTAACAAATAGATTTCGTATGTATGGTGTATTCGACTATGAAATGGGCCCTTTTTCCAATCCCAGTCGATGTGTGTTAGTACTTATTTCTGCTCTGTTTTCTAGGTTTTGCAGATGGTAGCCTTGCAGGCTGTGCACCGGGCTTATCTGAAAGTGTACACGTCTTGCTAGCTCCCCACTAGGTTTCTAGGGTCAAACCCATAGATGAAAATAGACGATCACGATAGAAGGCAGGGCACATCAAACAGCCGAAACTCCCCACAGTAGTCTTGCTGCTTGCATTGTGCTTGGGTTCAAATATTTCGCCTGGAAGTTTTCGTGCAGCTATAGAATTATTTAGAGTACAGTTCCCGGACCTTATTACTCTCATGTGTTCTTTTTGTAGGTGTGTGGAAGTACAAGTACGCTATGGCTAACTTGTTCCCTCTTTTATTGTTGTTGTCGTGTCCTATATCAGGTGTTCTCCGGCTGAAATTAGGCTGCTCCTGCCATGTCTATCAGTGAAATGCCTCCTTCCATGATAAAGCAGCCTACTCTTAGGTACTCACACATGGTTGAATCATTGTTATTCTTGCTTTTTTTAGTAGTGATTTGGTGCACCAATAAATAGATGTTGCTACTATCTTAGAAAGTTTTAGCATGTGACAGGGGATCAAAACTTTATTTGTTGTTTGTGTGCTTCCTAATTTTTTTTGTAGGTACAAATCTGGGTGTCGATTCTGCCTCACCTTTCTAGCCGGCAGTGGTTCGGTTTGCTGCAGGTTCTCTCAGTGTTCAGGTACCTGATTTTACCCCTCCCCCATTTATTTTACTTAGGTCTGATACATTCTAGGTATAGTTTGTTGTCGAAAGGATTCAGAACAGTTGTACTGGCATAAAAAATTGATGGTGATGTATCGACACATTCCAAGTGTAGAATTACTTTATTATGCAAAACAAAGTAATTCTCGGTAGAAATATATTGTCAAATGTGTGCTGCAACTGTAATTAGAGATCGAGGTCGGATCAGTATTTTCGTCGTTATCGATTTTAACTCTTGTGCATGTTTGCTAAGTTATCTGCCTTTTGCTGACCTGCTCTTGTTGCTGTAGGAATACAAGGGTGGGGTGTCTTGACTGCTGCTTGCCGGTTCTTTCCTCAGCAAGCGGGCGACTCGATGTGATCATGGGCAATGGCCACAGTTGGCCGTCGGCCGTGCTCACCTCTGCTTCGTCCACCTACTCCTCGAGAACTTGGCATCGACTACGAACCCGCTATGGTGAGCTCCTCTTCACCTCTGGATTACGCCTCTGGTTGCTCTGAGTCGTGACCGTCGAGCCCTGGCTATGCCATGCTTGATTCCTAGCTGATCACCTTGTGGATGACTGAGTGTGGATAGTTTTTGTGGTGGTGGTCACCAGGCTACTGGTTTGTTGTTGGTTATGGGGATGTTGTAGGTTTAGCATGTGGCTTATCATGGCCTTTGTTGGTTAATTGGCTTGGAAACTGTGCTCTGGTGGTTGCAAAATTGTAGTGGCTAGCTGGAACACCTAATTCCGCCTTTGCAATGATAAACACCTTGCTTGTAGTATTTTGTGATGTTCGGCTGTCCGGTAATGTGCTACTTAGTCTTCGGTCCCTTGCTATGTAACCAACTTGCTCTAATTATTAATAATGGTATTTCGACTTGTGGGATGCATTCATTTCTATATAAATGACTTGCTGTAATCCTGATCCATCAAGAACTTTGATGGTTTTTATTGAACCATATCCTACTTTGTACTGCACTTTGATGATTTGTATTGGTTACATCCTCCCTTGATGAATACCAAACGCTGGATTATTGGATCACTCCTTTAGATATATTGTTGTAATGACTAAATGTGTCATGTTTGTCATACTTTTGGTATATACTTGTCTTGCCCTTTGGCAATGCCCTGTTTTCTTTATGTAAACTTACTGTATTGGTCTAATCCATTATGAGCAATCACTTTAATTCCCTCTGTTAACGAACACACTGAAATTGATTCTGTCTTATAGTCTCATGCCGATGTTGATCACCATTGTGTCTTGCTCCTATCACAATTGAATTTTCTTCTTCACTCTATTGTTATGTTGTATGAATGTGTATGCTAAACCTAAATTACTACTGACTTAGCATTACCTGCCTGACCTAACGTTGGGACCGGCACCCTCGCGCCAAGGCGCGATCCCGGAACAAGCTACATTCTTCAGTTCTATTTTCTCTATATTTTAGAGTTGACCTAGATTCATTTTTATTCTTCAGTTCTATTCCTACAAAGTTTATCAGTGTGGAGCTAATAAATTTTTTCCGATTAGGATGTTTCATGGTAAAGGTTCCCCAAACAAGTATGGTCTATTGAACTATTTGTGTTTAGTATATATGTTCTTAGGTCATCCAAAGCCAGAAATAAAAAATTCAGTATGATCTATTTTCTGGTTTTTTGTTGGTATGCACTAAAAAATGTGACCCAGTGTGGATGCCTATGGTACTGTTTTTTATTGCCATGGAAGGTAATTGTGATTTTTGGACTTTGAAAGCATGTTTCTCCTTTGGTCAGCAGTTGCTCAGAGTCTCTTTATTGCCATCTGTTTTCTGAAGTTAGTCTCGAAAAGACGAGATGCCTATTCATATTCATATATTCAAATGGTATCTCATCTGTTCAAATTTGTTTTTTCAATATTGTTTTGTCATGCTTAATATGTGTTGTTCTGGATGCATACTTACACCTTGGACCTGCTTGGCAGCAAAAAGATGAACCAAACCCAATGTGATTCACCATGTAGGCTTTTTTGGTGGAGCAGAATGACGAAGCTTCTGAGAATCAGAGGTAGTGTAGTATAGCTTAGAACTACAGGGCTACCTTGTGGATACGTTTGCTGTAGAACCAAGTGTACAAACATGTTTCCTTGTGATTGTTTTGTTTTGATTATGTTCTGGTGCAAATGGTTTTTCCATGTGAGTTGCTCGCCGTGAGGCGGGCAACGCGCGGCAAGACGCGCCACTTATCTAGTATGTGCGAGTCAGGGAGGAATGAATGGATGTTGAACTCACCATCGGGCCACAGTGTGACGGCTCCATCAACAGCTAGCGCGGGCGTGAGGTTGCATCTGACGAGTCACGCGAGGAAAATGGCACCCTTCGCCGGTGCTCTGCGTTGACCCCAGCACATGCGTGACCCATACCAACCGCATCGCCTCCCGTCTACTGAGCGACTCGCATCTCTAGTCCCACCTCATCCCAGTCCTCTGCTGGCTCTTTATTTTTTTGCTTTGGTACTCTTTTCTTCTTATTTTTTATTTTTATTTTTTGTTTCCTTTTTTGCCACATGATTTTTAATTAAATAAATGAATAATTTTTTCATTTGTATGATTTTGTACAAACACTAGTAAATGCGTACGTGCAATGCACGTTGACATTAGGGAGTAAATTAATTGCATGGTGATATAAGATGATATATCAATTATGCGTTAATTATGTCGAGCACTCACCATTGGAGGCTTGAAGAAATCTAGATCGTTGGATTAACATGGTTTGATGCCACAGATTAATTAGATCAGCCCCTTTGGGACCTTTATGGTATATAGATGAAAAATATTTTTATGATACATGAGCATGTGAGAAAAACATCATCTGATTGATGTATGGATTCAATTAAAGACACTATGCGGATTATTTCCTTGGGTAGGAATTTGAGTCTGGTGATCGAAATTGGTAATTTAGAAACGCCATTTGAATGTTGCCATTCTACACTTCATTGTAAGCAAGTACAAGCGGTGGCGGAGCCAGAGTCAGAGCAAACTCCAAACCAAAAATTAAACATTTATAATTATCAAGAAAATATCTCAAACGAAAGCATTAGCATTATTGCTCGATTGCACAATGATGTACAACATAATTTAAATACGTGTGTTATTTCCCACTTTCCTGAATTTACAAAATACGTCGGTCAAGTTTGCCCAAGAGAGGAGAGAAGCCCCGAGCCGAGACAAAGAGGCAGTGGCCTCGCAACTGAGGGTGTGGCTGGACCTCGCATGAGTCGGCACAACGTCACATCCGAAGAAGAAAGCGGTTCATTAGGGGGGGGGGGGGGGGGGCTTCTCTTTCAAATTAGATGGAGCTCAAGCTCGAGATGGAGAAGCTGCAACGTCCTGGTAAGTGCTCAGACGAGTACTCACCAAAGGCAAGGCGACTAGCGGGCTAAGCATATGAGGGGGGGGGGGGGAATCGCGGGTTCACTGAGTAAGACTGAACATTGTCGCTCTGATGGGAGAAGGACGAAGACCATGAGGCCTTGGATTTAAATCGAACACTTGAGAGAGAGAGAGAGAGAGAGAGAGAGAGAGAGAGAGAGAGAGAGAGAGAGAGAGAGCGCGCGCAACTCGACTAAAATGAAACCAATTTTCAGTTGCCTGACCTAGTGCTCCCAAACTTAAAAGGTTAACTATCTATTTTAACTTGAATGCATCAATTTCAAAACTATCTGGTGCAAGATGCACGGGAGAAGTAGCCAACATGTAAGAGTTGCACCGGTTGGTGAGTAGCATTGTCGGCAAAGTGGCGAGCATATGCATGAGCTGACAATTGTAAACATCGGTGGCAGGGCCATCAGCCATAACTGAGGCCAGGAGCACTGTGAAGGCCGATTGGGCGGGACGACACAGTCATGCTCAAGAGGAGGTGAAGCGTCCAAGAAGCCAGGGGCAGGGCGGCGACAACCTCGGCATTAAGCGGTGGTGCAGCAGAGGTTGTGACCGTTGGGGGATGCACTCGCACAGGGCAAAGGAGAAAGACATGTGATTGGTAGCACGTGCGTTTAGCAAGCCATGTTATTGCGGTTTTCCAGGTTTTCATTTGGTTTTTTCACTTTCTATTTTTCTATTTTTATCTGTTATTCTGTTAACTACGTGAACATTTATTAAAAATTATGAAAATATTTGAAAATTCAAGATTACTAGCTGAAATAAACAATTCTTTTTCAAATTACAAGAATACTAGTCGAAGACACATGCTCTGCACGTGTGCCTTCTTAATTACATTTTTTCACACAAGCAATAAAATTTTAAATATAAACGAAACACTTTTTATATGGAGTTTTAGCTTCGCTACCTCATGCCGAGTTACAATGTTCATGAAAAATATATTTAATTTTCTAATATTTTCAAAACATGTATAAAGTAATTTTGGTTAACACTTCCGTGACAAACTTGTTGTTAATATTCTCAAAACGGTAAATCACAACATGGGGTCAAATTTTGTTCAAAACATAATCATCTCCATGCATTCTAAATCACTTGGACATAGATGGAATTAATACTTTGAGAGAATTCCTTATTTGGCCCTTTCTTAAAATTTGCTTTCCTTTTTGGCCCTCAAAAATATATTTTTCCCTTTTTGACACTCAATTTTCATTTTGTTCCCTTCATGACACTTCCTTCAGTTTTGGCACTTCACAATGTTAAGTCTAACGTGAAAATACCATTTTACCCTTGGTGTATTATGTGACCAAAATTATTTACAAGTCAAAAGCAGTGGTAATGTGATATGTTTTGTCTGGACTACATGAGCAAATGAAAAAACATCTACAATTTTACCACCGCGTAACGGATATGAATCAAATCATGCTCGAGTTCATATATCACATCTTCAGATCCCTCGGCGTGGCCAGCGGCCGCCAAGACAGAGTCCGCGTTCGGCGCTGCTCCCTGATGTCTCTACGTCAAGAACTCGGCTCCCAGAATACACAGGTGAGCAGCTCGTCTTGTCGCGTCACACACCCACACACACTAAAATACAACAGTAGCTAGCATGGGCACCCTGCGCGAGCGGCAGCACACACACCCAGCGCGAGCTGCAACACTCACAAGCACACATCACGCACGCACGACACGAGGTAGCACACAGACTAGCACACATCACACACGCACACGGAAGCACACGCGTTGCATGCCCTAGCGCTAAAAACATGCACGATGACGAGCATGAAGACCCTTCTCCGCCACTGCGCCACCATGGCCGTCGAGTTCGAGAACGCACGACCCTTCTCCGCTGCGCTACCATGGCCGTCTATGGCTGCTGCAGGTCCGTGGCCCTCCTTCGTCGCCCCTGCATGGCCGCCCGACACCGATGCCGTATGGCCCAAGGCCGCTGCCCGGCCATGACCCTCACTACTAGGAAAAAGCCTGTTAGTGGCGCACATGTTTTGGCTATTAATGATGCACTACATGTGCGCCACTAACATTACGCCATTAGTAACTAATACTAATGGCGCATCCCTGGTGCGCCATTAGTATACCAGACAGTAGTGGCGCACCAGGCAGTGCGCCATTAGTATGTCTCCTGGTGCGTCATTATTATGCCTCCCAGGGGGGCCATATTTACCTTGTGCTCTGGGTTACTAATGGCGCACTAACAGATAATGCGCCACTAGTATTTTTTATAGCAGTGCGCCACTAATGCGCTGTGTGGTGCGCCACTAGTATGAATATTAGGAATTTTTTTTCTTTTCTGATATTTGCACAGGTTACAAAATATATTACTGCACAGAATATAGACAGCAAAACATATAAACAACAGATTCATCGAATACAATAGAAGATTAGTCTCCGAATACAATTCATCATATTAGCTAGTCTCCGAATTCAAAATACCGAACAAAGTTAGAACATTACAAGTCTCGAGACCGCGAGTAGCGAGTTTGTCTTCACATTACAAGTCGATATCGATCATCTAAACTACCATCACATAGAAGAGAGCTACGGTCATAACGATGAGCATCATCGCGATGAAACTGGTCTTCATCCGGTTCCTCCTCCGCTCCCTCCTCTCTCCCGCTAGATAGCGCGCGTATCTAGCTTTTGCCTCCACCCTAGTGGTGTACCATTTGTAACTGTTACCGCTGAAACGGTGAACCTGTCTCCGACACTCCTCCCAGTCGTCGTAGACTCCGGGAACCTTACCCTTGTACACGACATACGACGGCATCTCTATGCACTAGCCAAACAAAACGTTAGTAGCAATTCATAGACAATACATAAGCAATATATAAGTATGCAACAAAAGGATCGGAAGAGAAAAGCAAGACATTAATAGCACGATTCATGGTCCTACTAATAAATAGCATCGATTACATATAAGTTGAGCGACTGTCCAAACCAAAGAGATATACAAGTTCATTAAAGTTTAATTACAACATGAGCTAATCGATATTTCCGAACTACATAGCATCACTACTTTCGACTCGACTCAGGGACCGGAGCATGAAGCCGCCGTCTGTCATGATGGTCATGAAATCGCTGGCATTGTCAGCCTGCATTTGTAGCGTTGTTTCTATCTCACTGTTGGACGGTTGATATCTGAGGTAGAACTGCCCCGAGGTACGAAGGACATCTTGATGGATGATTTCCGCAAACTCCGACTGGATGCGAAAGAATTCTTGTCTGATGTGCGCGTCCTGGATTGCCGACAAGCGTGCGGCCCAATCTTTGAGATTATTTGGTAGCAGAAGGTGATTATGGTCCCGTACGATCGCCCGCATGTGATGGAGGGCGTAGTAGGCATCCTTCTGACCGCCAGGCGGCTGCTTGACGCAGGGGAACGTCGTATTGTGGGTGAACACGTGCTTGCCGTACCTACGAACTGGCATGCTGAAGGTGCCTCCAGATCTGGCGTAGCCGGGGAGAACATCATCAAGAACTTTCTTGATATTTGTGTAGTCTTTCTTCGACTGACGGTCTGAGTCGAAATACGTGGCCATGGAATATTTCGAGCTTAAGAGGATGAGTGTGCAATGTGTGTCACTGCACAAAACACGGAATGTTAGAAAAAAGAACGATCGAAATCTAAGAAATCATATGTTACGGGGCGGTGAGGGGATGACTTACTCGGGAAAGTAAGGCACGAGGAAGTTATCCTTATCTGGGTTTGCCAGAATGACGCCTTCGAGGTATGAACTCGCGACTTGCCGGTCCCCAGCGCTGCCCAAGATCTTGGCACGCATGTAGAAGGGGCCGACTATCACGATGTCCGGGGTCTTGTCTCTAATGATCCGCATCTCCATACTCAACGAAAATAGCCGAACGAAGGTGTAGTGCAGCGGATGAAGGTTAAACATAGCGAAGATGTCATCAAACCGCAGGACGATCGTACCCCCGATGGCGCTGTCCACAAAACCCTTGCCCTCTGGCACCTTGGCCACGAAAACCGGGTATGCCACATCATTCTCGGAGAGACGTCGCTTCTCCAAAGAAAGAACACTGTCATGCAGACTCCGCATAGCACCGGTTGCAGCATTGAGCAGATTAGTCGGTAGCATCGGCCTACCCGCCACATGAACCCTCCTCGAGATATCCTTAGGTGAAGGTGGACCGTCCTGAGCACGAATCGTACTCGGTGATGGCTGGCTCGCACCCTTGTTACTCTTTCTTTTCCGTCCCTTCTTCTTCTGCTGTAATGGGATCGAGTTCTGCTCAGAGACCGCCTTCTTGAGTGTGTTGGGGGCTGATAATATTTCGCACCTCGGCTATGTGAGGCTCGGTGAAAGGCGGCAGCTTGAGGCGTCTCCTGATAACTGAACGCCAGACGACGCCTGTTGCAATTGGGTTTCTCCGCGGTAGCAGCTAGATCGTCTTTTGCAGGGTTGGGTTCTTGAGAAGGAGGCCCCAAGAATTCGTCACCGTACCCATGTTCGTTGAAGTACTTATCGACGTTGGCAAATGTACCGTCGTCGTCGTCGTCGTCATCGTCCGGATCCTGTGCCATATGCATGTCCGGCATGTCCGGTAGCGTTGCGGGGGTCTTGCCATGGCTTGGCGCCGGCACGACTGGCGGTGTTGTCTGTGGGGTGGTGTCCCCCGCCCCCAAACGAATCTGGCTCTTCGGCCAAAGCATGGGCCAGCTTATGCAGGCGCTGAGGGTCATCACATCATCTTCGTCGGCCCCATGGGGTCGATACGGAGGTAACATGTCGTCGAAGCCCGGCAGCACCCGAACCAGTTGAACCCTATAAACGGTGGGTGCCATCGAATTACCGTGGAACACGCGGCTGCCCGGTTGAACGTTTCTGCCCTTGGCGACATCGACCAACTCGTCGTTCACGAAGTGCAGGAGAGTGCACGAAACGTCAGCGGCGCCCTGCGAAAACATGTAGGGCGTCAGGGATGCCCAGTCAAAGGCAAGGAGATGAAGTCATCGGCCGAGAGGCTTAATTAGTTACCGTGATGGCGTCGAGCTTGGCTAATGTCGAGGCACCGCCAACGGCGGGCGTGCAATTGACGGAGGGGCCGCTTGCTGCCGAGGTGCCGGCCGGCGTATTCTTCCCACACCCGGGTGCATTAAGCTGCAATGCCGGCGCCGCCGCGGGAGACACCAATGCCGCCTCCGCCGGAGACACCAATGGCGCCGTCGGCGCATTGCGCGAGTTGCTGCCCGTGAAGCTGGGAATCGGGGGCAGCCCTTGTTGGCCGCCCGCCACCCACGCCTGCAGCCCAGAAACCAAGGTAGGTATAATGGCGGTGATCGTCGCTCCCAGTTGGTCTCGCACTTGCTCTTCGACCATCTCCGGAATCCGCGCCACTTGTGCCTTGAGTTGTTGAACCTCGCGCTGCTGGCTTTCCGAGCCGGTCTTTCTCTCCTTTCGCCCAGCGGTATAGTATTCCGACCATTTCGTGGACAAGCCTTTGCCGGCCACACGACCAGCTGACGACGTCTTACTGAGCTTATCCTTGTTTTTCATTATGTTCAACGCCCTATTTAAAGGGGTGTCGAAAGGGGAGCTCTGAGACGACCCCGTGCTACTGCTTTCAGTGTCCTGCGGAAGGAACGTGAACCAGTTAGAAATTTGGCTTCATTAACTAGAATGCAACCATATGGAGCTAATTACGCGGGGGTGTATTCCTTACCAGAACACGCTCAAGCGCCTTGGTCTTCGGATCCGTGGTAAGCTCCTTGGTTACCGGGTCAATCTTGTACCAGGCCCTGACATAGTTCCTGGTCTGCTTGTCACGGTATTTCTCGAAGCGGGGCGGTAGGCCTTGCTCGGCACGCTCCGCGTCCTCCTTGTCCCGTATAGGATCCGCCACTCTGTAACCGCCGGGACCGAGTTTGTGGACCCCTAAGTTCAAGTCCCGCATATCTTTCCCCCACTGACTTGATTCCTCGGATGCGTTGCTCTCGCACTTGATCTTGAACTCCCGGTAGTCATCTTCGCTGATCGAAGGATTTTTCTCCTTGATCTTCTCATAACTATCACCTTTTTCAATCATGCTCTTCACCGCGCCTCTCCAAGTAGCCAGGGCCTTGCTCATCTTCGTGAGGGCGGCACTGTTCACTTTATTCCCTGAGAGGCGTGTGTTTGCGAAGTCACCGGGGAACTTGTATCGTTCGTGCAGCTTCATGAAGAGGAGGTTGCGCAAATTCCCTCGGTCACGATGCCTTAGGTTCTCGGTGTTGATCGAGACGGTGCTCCCGAGAATGCACCCAAGCTGTACCGCGTACCCCTTGACTATTTCTTTGGGCGCCGTTGGATGCCCCTCGGAGGACACTTCAGTAAATTCCTCCTTGACGGTGCCGAGAACGTTCGGGCGCCGGTCCTTCTGTTGCCTCTTCGGTTGGCTGCCATCTGTGCGTGCGCCGCCATCATCAGTGGTGGCGTCCTCGGCGGCACCATCAGTGGTGTCATCCCCGACGGCACTAGGGGTTGTGTAGTCGGGATCGGTGTCTTCCGCGGCGTCCTCATAGCGGTGAGGTTCTTCCTCCATCTCCTGGGACAGCTCCCAGAATGCCTTGCCCGAACCGCCGGCCTCATCGTTGTGGGCCATGTTTCGCTCTAAATATGAAAAAAGTTTGGTCAAAAAGTTGGTTATTGTCAAGGAACAAGATCATGGTCTCATCATTTAGGGTTTGTCGACACCGAGGCATCCTAAAAGCTAAGCTTTTATCATTTAGGGTTTGTCGACGCCGAGGCACCCTAAAAGCCTAAGCTTTCATCATTTAGGTTTTTATCGACACCGAGGCACCCTAAAAGCCAAGGTTTTATCATTTAGGGTTTGTCAACGCTGAGGCACCCTAAATGCTAAGTTAAGTTTTCATCATTTAGGGTTTATCGATGCCGAGGCACCCTAGGTTGACTGATATATATGGGTATCTTCTAATAATATACCCTATCAAGAAAAGGGAAGGAGAATTCTAAGTTGGGCCTAATCACTTGGCTCTATTGCCACCTATAGTTTAATGCAGCAAGAATAAAGGGGCAGTTGATCCTACTTAATTAAGTACTAAGATACCCCGGCCCATGCATTAGTCGCAAGTACCCCATATGTCCTATTTTTAGCAAAGTCATGCTAAAATTCACGGAAAATTTCAGCATGACCTTTGTTGAAAAAAGGACATATGGAGTACCCGAATTTGCCGGAACGGAAGTTAATCGACATTCCGGCAAACTCAAGGGCCTCTCGGGGTACAGCAGCAGCATCACAAGTTGACAAAATTCCCAAGTAGTACAGCAGCAGCATCACAAGTAGTACCAATGAACATATAGTCCAGCACATTCTGAATTTCAATAAATGACAGCAAGTTAACTCATGCTGACAGCAACAAACTTATAACAACATAATGAAATTGCAGTTGTACGAAACAGAAAGACCATAGTGCTAGTCACTAGGCTAGATAGCCCTGCTGACTGAACAGACTTGCAGAAATTCCTGATACAGCATCCCATGATCAAGATATAAATTCCTTGTATTACAGTTGCCTTTACCAACATAGAACCTCTACTGGTAAACAGAAGAAAAATGTTGTTCCTAGCAAGTACACTTCACAGTTCACACATATTATTGACAATGACAGTCCTAGAAGGAAATTGTTTTTTCAAGATTCCCCTGTGCCAAATCACTACATCCTCAAAGGTACGGTTTCCGCACACCCACACACATATAATCTCATTTCAACAACAATGCTTGAAAGAGAAGTGGCACTGGTAAGCATGCATCCCTTTTGATGATACACAGAGACTAGACTCAGAGAGCAAAGCCACACACCCACACACATATCTGAAGTTTAGGCTCTCGAATTCCAACACCACACTCTTAAGTTTCCAGTACACTCAAAGAACAAATAACTAGGCAAGGCATGTATGCCTCTCTGCGCCATAAGTAAGTGCATTTTGGTAAGTAGCATAGCAGATCATTAAATTAGGCAAATATTGCATTTTCAAACACTTGTCTGCTTTTTTACTACAACAATCAATTTGACTGGGACAAAAGAAAAATCCCAGTCATTGCTGGATTCTTCTTTCAAACAGTAACAGCAACTACCTGTTATGGTTGAGTGATATCCACTGACAGAATTTCAGTCCATCAAAATCTACAACCATACCCTGCTAACAAAATATAATATATGCATGCCAGAACCTAACAGCTGGGTTTGCAGAACCACATGGTCCAATCTCAAATAACTCGAGACATCCATGGACTTCATCCCGACACATGAAATGGAAACCTCAAGCTCTACAGGAAAGTATTCAGAGTTGGAGAAAACAGAGCAAAGCAAACAAAAGCTATAGTCTACAGGCAAGCACATTTACCATTTGTATCTTGAGTTTTCAATCCAGGGCCGTTGGCTCGAAAGACAGAATAAATTAACATCATCATCATCGAGGGATCTGTAATTCCAGTGTTCACAAGAAGATTTCGGAACAAAGCGAATAAAAACACAAACTTCATGCAAAATGGGCTTGTACAAACTCGAAAAGTTGCTTTCCTGAAACTTCGGATTTCAACAACCAATATAACCATAAAATGGAAAGCTTGACATGCATATATAGCAGGCACACTGAATATAAATAAAATAGCGGTCATCAAATCCAGAAGCATTGCCACCATCACTTCCAACTTGGTAGTACTACCACTAGTGCAAACAATCAAACAAAGTCCCAGCTGCAGCAACACGCAGACATCCTTTGTAGTAGCGACTTTCTCAAACCAAATGAACACAACTAAATTGCAATGTTTATCCATACTTCATGCAGGAACAAATAAATTTCAAAGTTGATCTCATAAGTACAACATGTATGCTTCATGACGACAGCAGTAGCACACAACAAGATTATGAGACGCATGCAACTAAATTCTAGTGATTTTTTGTGGCAGCAAGCAAATCAAACAGTGGGGAAGAGTTCTCATTCTGCACTAGTCTGACAGCAGTAGCGCCCAGCAAAATTCAGTCAAGCATCTAGTCTAGGTTAGAAATGCAGGGGACACGGGGTCCGGCCATGGCGGCCACGGGCAGAGATCGGGGCGTGCTTGGAGTGAGGGGAGAGAGGGGATCTGGCGAGGGAGGGAAGCGATCGGGGGGGCTCACAGTGAGGTCGTGGCGTGCTTGGAGAGGTCGGGGGGCGCCGGTGTTCCAAGTCGAGGCGGCGGCAGCGGCGATGCCGACGGTGGTGGAGCGAGGCGATCCGGCGGAGGAGAGCTTCCCGGCTCCAGCTGGTGGTCCAGGAGTAAGAAGCAATGGGCAGTGCACCTCGTCGGAGCAGGCGTGGCGGTCGTCGGAGCGGGTGCGGGGGGTCGTCGGCGGCGGGGGAGCGGGCGCGGGGATCTGGCGAGGGAGGGAATTGAAGGGGGATCTGGCGAGCGATCCGACGCGGGGGGCGAGGGGGAAAGGGATAGAGTGGGGAAGGTTAGCAATGGCACACCTCCTAGGGGTGCGCCATCCATAGCAATGGCGCACCACCGAGGGGTGCGCCATTAGTAACTTTTTTTTAGTTACATCCAATAAATTTTTAGAAAATGAATATGAATATGAAACAGTAATAATTTTTTATAAAAACAGTGATAGCAATGGCGCACCCACCTCTGGTGCGCCATTAGTAACTTTTTATTATTATTATTTTTTGTTTCATGTAATAATTTTTTAGAAAATGAATATGAATATGAAGCAGTAATATTTTTTTATAAAAACAGTGATAGCAATGGCGCACCCACCTCTGGTGCGTCATTAGTAACTTTTTTTTATTTTTTGTTGCATCTAATAATTTTTTAGAAAATGAATATGAATATGAAACAGTAATAATTTTTTATAAAAACAGTAATAATTTTTTTTTAATATCATCAAATTTGTTATTTGAAAATATTTATGAATATGAAAAAATATCATCAAATTTGTTATTTGAAAATATCATCAAATTTGTTGTTTTTTTGGATTTTTAATTGCATTTATTTGTGAATTGGTAAAACATTTATGAATATGAAAAAATATCATCAAATTTGAAAAAATATTCATGAATTCAAAACGTGCCCATGAAATTTAAAAATATTCATGAGTTCAAAAAATATTAACAAATTCAATACTTTTTGTGAGTTAGAAATTCAATACCATAATAATAAATAAATATTCATGAGGACTAGAACAGAAGAAATATAATTTCAATATGTCGAATTACAATCGAGAAATGAAGACTATGATTTAAATACAATCGATCTTAGCTCTATATCTTTTCACAATCTTCTTGCCCTTCTTTTTCGCAAATGGAGTTCTTCTTTTGAATGGACGTCCTTTAGGTAGGGTGGTCCTGCTTCTTCTTGTGGTGTATGGCACTTCATCGTCGTCGTCATGTTCCATCTTCGGGTCGCCGTACTTGTCGAAGTCTTGCTCATTGGCGAATCCATCCATTCCGATTATCTTCCTTTTGCCTCTCCTCACGACAACACGACTGGGCTTTGACGGGTCGGTAATGAAGAAGCATTGGTCCACTTGGGAAGCCAGTACCCATGGCTCATTTTTCGCGGTGACGTTTGCGCCCGCGGTCTTGGATTTGGCTTCGGGTATAACCATGGAGGTGAAATACCAGTCTTCTTTTAGGACGCTCTTGGCCCATCTGACACGGAACATCGGGACCTTCTCTCCAGCGTAGCTCAGCTCCCAGATCTCCTCGATCCTTCCGTAGTATCTGTCCTTGTCGTTACCGGTGTAGGATTCCATCGTTACCCCGGAGTTCTGATAACCATCGCTCTTCATGTCCTTGTCCTCGGTGTAGAATGTGTAGCCGTTGATATCGTACGCCTCATAGGTCATCCGGTTGTGCTCGGCGCCCTGTGACAAGGCGAACATGAGTTTTTCTTCCACGGAAGAATCCTCATGTAAAGGGTATGACAGAAGCTTCTCCTTGAACCAACGCGTGAAACATGAGTTGTGCTCTTTGATTATATCTCCGTCCGTCCTCTGTTGGCCTCGGTCATTATACGTCTTCTCAATAAAGGTTTTGTGCTCTACCACCCAAGGATCGACCACGTCTATGTGTTGTTGCGCGACTAGGTTTGCTCTTTCAAAGTCGGCGAGTCGACCCTCGAAGTCGACATGCATTTCGCGGCGACCATCGCGGTGACCCCATCCAGTGAGCCTGCCGAGGTGCCTGTTGACGGGCAGACCAACGGGGTTCTCGATGCCTAGATAAGTCGTGCAGTAGGAGATGTACTCTTCGGTCAGAAAGCCCCTGGCTATGCTTCCCTCTGGAGGTGACATGTTGCGAACGTATCCTTTGATGACACCATTCATCCTTTCGAACGGCATCATGCTGTGCAGGAACGTCGGCCCGAGTTGGATGATATCCTCCACGATATGGACCAGCAGACGCACCATAACATCGAATAATGCGGGCGGGAAGTACATCTCAAGCTCGCATAGTATCACCACGATCTCTTCCTGTAGCCTTCTGAGTTGCCTCACGCCAACCGACTTCCGAGAGATGACGTCGAAAAAGTTGCATAGGCCAAATAGCGTTTCACGGACGTGCGTGTCCATGATCCCACGGATTGCAACTGGAAGTATCTGCGTCATCAGCACGTGACAGTCGTGAGACTTCATCCCGCTGAACTTCTGCTTCGCTGAGTCTAGGTATCTGCTTATCTTCCCCGCGTAACCGTAAGGAAGTTTTACTCCTACGAGGCAGGTGAAAAACTGCTCGAGGGTAGTCATTTCCGGTCTTCTTGGCCTTTTTGCCTTTGCGATGACTTTCCGTGTCCTGCTTCGCCTCATCATCATCATCATCATCATCATCATCATTAGCGTGAAGCTCCTCCCCGATGCCCATTGATTTCAAGTCTGCCCTTGCTTTTGGCCCATCTTTGGTCCTCTCTGGCATGTTGAGCAGGGTACCAAGCAGACTCTCGCACACGTTCTTCGTGATATGCATGCCATCAAGGCTGTGAGGCACATGGTGGATCTTCCAGTACGGCAAGTCCCAGAAAACAGACCTCGTTTTCCATACCTTCAGCAGTGGCTCTGGCGCCTTTCGCTTCTTTCCCGGCTCTGGCGCCTTTTGCTTCTTTCCCGGTAGTGGGCAATCTTTCTAATTTTTCAACAGCTCGTCTATTTCCTCGCCGCTCCTCGTACGCGGGCGTCTTCGGGGTTCGGTTTCACCATCGAACAGATCCTTGCGTTTTCTCCATGGGTCATCTTCACGAAGCCACCTTAGATGTCCCATGAACACAGTTTTCGAACACCCGGGATCTCTATCTAGCTGGCGATACATTGTGTCATTCATGCACCTGACGCATCCAGAAAATCCGTGGACCACCTGCCCCGCGAGATATCCGTAACAGAGATAGTCGTGCACCGTCGTGAGCAGTGCGTCTCTCATAGGGAAATATTCTTTATCTGCGGCATCCCACGTATTGGCTGGCGTTTTCCACAGCGTGTCTAGCTCCTCTTTCAGCAGCCCCAGATACAGATTGATGTCGTTCCCTGGTTGTTTCGGCCCTTCAATTAGCATACTCATGTGAATGTACTTCCTCTTCATGCACAACCAGGGGGGAAGGTTGTACTGTAGGAGATATGCCCTAGAGGCAATAATAAATGTTATTGATTATCTCCTTGTTCATAATTATGTTTATGTTCCATGCTATAACTCCTGTGGTTCCCGAGCCCGTATATCCATAAAGGCTCTGGGGAGAACCCATATGCACGTGTGGAATAATAAACGGTAAAATGTATTCCTAGTCATGCCTCTAAGACTAGCTCAAGTGTTGCATGATGATTATGTTTTCCCAATCATGGGCATGTCTATGCCAAGCAACTTTGAGGGCACAATGTCAGGAAGGACATTTGTGTTGAATCGACCCGAATTGATGTTATGCTATGAGATACATTCGTCACAAGTTAATGGTTTATAACACAGAGATAGTTAATGTTTGCATAATTCCTTAGACCATGAGAGTATCGAGTTTCTTCATGCTTGCTTCATGAACTTTGGGGTTTGTTAAACGTCATCCGTAACTGGATGGCTATTACGGCGGCTTACGGGTTCATGGGAAAGTATGTTAAGTAACTTGATAGCTCGAGATTGGGATTTGCTCCTCCGACGATGGAGAGATATACTCGGGCCCACTCGGTGTTACGGTGTCCATCATCGTCTGGCCAGACACTTTGTGATTTGATCACGGGGATGCCCGAACACAAAACGAGAAAAGAGAACAAAACCGGTAACGAGGTAACTTGCATAGTGGACAAAGTGTTGGCCCACGGGGATGCAATAAATCTCACCTCAGGTGTTTGTGATATATCGTGAAGCAACAGGAATAGCTCACCTCAACTGGAGGTTCACTCGAATATTCATTCGTGTGGGTATAGGGGTCAATATGGGTGTCCACGGCTCCGATGTTGATCATTGATCGGAAGGGGTTCCAGGTCATGTCTATACTTCACCGAACCTATAGGGTCACACGCTTAAGGGTCATCTATCTGCTGAATACTAGACAGGGAGTCTGAGAGAAAATCACCGAAAAAGTTTCGGACACCGAAAAGTTTCGGACAGCGGAATCGTACCGCAGAGAGAGGTCACCGGATGAGTTTCGGTGAAACCGAAAAAGTTGTTTCGGGGTATGCCATTAAGTCAAAATGGTTTCGGCACATGCCTGATAATTCTCGGAGGGTGCCAGAATCATTCTAGAAACTTTTTGGAATTTTCAGAAATAAAAACCGAAAATGTTTCGGAGCTGCCGGTACCGCTTTGGCTGTTTTTCGCAGATGAAATTCACTAATCTGAAATTGTTTCAGAACGAATCCAAAATCATTTTAGTGGGTACTGGAATTATTCTAAGACCCACAGAAATATTTTCGGATTTAGTGGACGCGAAAAATTGTCTTCATGAATAGTGAAAACACATTCTTGTTTGCTTTTCGCAGATGAAAATCACTAAACCGAAATTGTTTCGGAACGCGTTGAAAATTATTTTAGTGGGTACTGGAAATGTTCTGAGCCCACATAAATATTTTCAATTCGAACGGACGCTGAAAAATGTCATCATGAATAGTGAAAGTGATTTTTGCTTGGCTTCTTGGAGAAGCCACCTTGAGGGCCTTTTTGGTATTTCCCCCCCTTGGCTTCTTGGAGAAGCCACCCTTGGGCTTGGCCTATAAATAGGGGTGGAGGGGGCTGCCAAAGGATGATCCCTTCTCACATACATGCCATTGCAATGATCTGGCTTCTTCTCTCCCTCCCAGCGAAATAGTTTCGTAGAGCCGAAAGGCTGTCTGGGTTCCGGCAGGAACTAGTTCTGGACGGCGAAGCCCTGCCGGATAGCTGACACCGTATGTGTGCAACTCTGTAGAGAGGTCGTAGTTTCGATCTTAGTGCCCTGAGGGGCTGTTCGAGAGTGCCTCCCGAAGGGCTGTCCAAGTGACGGTCCGAGTTCTGTGGGTCCTCCCGGAGGGCTGTCCGAGTGACCGTTCGAGTTTCGAAGGTCCTCCCGAAGGGCTGTCCGCGACACCGTCCGGGGGACTGTTCGACCGCCTCCCGGAGGGCTGTCCGTATGGCGGATGAGGGTATACATCCTCGCGGTTGGGAGGTTGTAAATCCTAGCTGCGGGGATCTGCACCGCCGATCGTCATCGACTCTACTTCCCGCTGCGCTACGAGTCGGTAACGAAAAAGATCAAACCTTGTATGCAGTCTCCATAGTGGTCCTGGGCTGGTGCGTAGGTCGGAAATTTTTGTTTTCTGCTGCGTTACCCTACAGTGGCATCAAGAGCCGTGCTATGCGTAGATGCAGGTTTCGATCTAGAATACATGGAGATGTATGGGTATTGCATAATATAATTAGGTAGTAGATGAGATCTATTGCTGAAAATTATTTATGCGGGTGACAGATGAAATCTGTTACCCGACGTTCTTGTTGCTTCCCTAGAATTTGCGTTTGCTCAATCTCGAGACAGCATGGTGGAATTTGACAAAGTTCTGGCAATCCGTGATCCTGATTGATCATGGAAGTGCTATCAGTTCTTTGGGTTCTGCCGTAGTCAAAAGAAAGATGAAATTCGCAGATGAAAGGGCATTGCAGATATTATCTGCACGGGGGTCATGCGTATGACGAAGTTTAGTATGGGGCTCGAGATTTAATTATCTCGTGTTTCATACACCCCGAGATGTTAATCTAGCAACTTGAATAATCATACTTGATGATAAAACGTTGGTAGCTGCGGTTTAAGTCAAAACCTTAGAAGCCACGTAAAATAAAATTTTGCATAAACCGATTAGAGGTGTCTAACTTGGTTTGGCAGGATGTGCATGTGATGTGGTATAGCAGTGCTCATACTAATTCGATTATGTATGAGATGACTATATGATGTAATTTGATTAACATGACCTGCGTGTCATGGTTCGGCATGATGGCTGGAGCCATATGATTGCACTTTAATGACCTGCGTGTCAACCTTAAGTAATGCATTAATTTTATACGCTATGGAGATAGCAATATTATCTGGTGCGTCGACAAGGTGGTGGCAATCTTCGCGAAGGTGAACACCAACACGAATGCCGAAGACGAAGAAATGAAATACTTCTCCGTCAGAAAGGGCTATACCATATCATGCTATTATGAATTGCCTGAGATGTTTATCCCTTATGTTGCACCCGTCTTGATTGCGCGGTAGTCGCTTTTTATTAGGGTGATCTCTCACAAAAATACCAAGTAGTTAGTGTTCTCCCAAGTGTAGCACCGTCACGGCACCTATCTTTTCGAGGTGCGCCGTGTCACACGGGTACGAACGATTAGAGAAGTGTGAGGCGGGTGAGTTGAGACCTCGCAGCGAGATCACTTGGTTGTCTTTACGTTCAGGCATGACCGTCATGAGCTCGGAACACACGCATCGAAAGATGAACAAGAGTCACATAGAGATGTGATTGGCAAGTTGGCCTACCGGTTGAGATTTTTCATCATCAGTGGTGTTACACCAATGGCGAACAATTGAAATGTGGGTCTTGTATCACTCACAATCAATTTTGAGAGATATTGATTTGAGTGGGAGCGCACTGTTGAATTAACATGTTTAATTCTTAGTGCAATTAATTATGAACACTGTCTAAGTGTTTCTTGCAAAATAGTTGTAGAATAATGGCTCGCATTTCCACCTTCCCTATTAAAATTGAATAGCTGTTAAATATCTGGTTAAAACTTTACGATTGGTAACGTAATATGAGGATTGTCCTCAAAAGTGTCGAGAAGGACTTTGTCCTATCGCATGCTTTCCGTATCCTCCCGCTAATGCTATGGATCATGTGACTCTCGTCCTTCGATCCAAAAGCTATAATTCCGTTTCAGTCAAGTGCAATATGTTTGCTTCCATGAAACCCAAACTTCGAAAGTTGGGATAGTTATATGATATTCATGGAACTGAAAATTATTTTCAGATACAAACAAAGCAATGTTTGTTTGCAAGTATTAGTAAAAGTGTTTACTATGCATTTGACTGTTGGGAAAGGGATCCAGAAGAACGCCTGTCATATAATGAAAGGTGAATAAAACAACAACTTAAAGAGAAAGGAAGTATCCAAAGGGTGTTAGTATGACTTACACGCCTAGGAAGTCCGGGGCTAACGCCACTCTTAAGTTGGGTGCTTCTTTTGTGAGTAGGAGAAATACTAAAAGTTAAACTGTTAGAAGTATAAAGGCAGAAAGAAAGATGACTGGAATATCGAGCTCATGTATGAATGTCATACAAGTTTTTGATGTATAGTAGGCTGGTCAAAGATATAGTTCTTGGGAATTATGGTTAAACATGTTAATCACTAATTCTTGGGTATTGTGAGTTAATCACAAAGATACCCGCTCGATTGCATTCAATTGCGAATCACTGTAAGAGCTACTATGGCCTAAAAAGACTAGCCAGAAATGAGGTTAAGGTATACACAGGGAACATAGTAAATGTTACTATACCTTCCATCGGTGTATTGCCGTCTGTATTTATTTTCATAATTCATTTAGAGTTTTAAAAACTCTAGCCCATTGCATAAGGTATCTTGCAAGAAGGTTGTTCATAAGAGAACCTTTTATGTTCGATGTTATGAATAACACAAGGGCCATACTTTCATTATGAATGAGATGTATGTTATGAATATTGATAATAATACAATACCTCTGGGTTTACTTTCATAATTCATTTTAGAGTTTCATACACTCTAGCCCATTGCACAATGTTTGTTGCAAAAGAGTTGTTCGTAAAAACAACAATTGTTGTTAAGTATTATGAATAACATGAAGGGCCATGCTTCCATCCAAGATGGGACGTATGTTATGAATATTGAGGGTAATATGATACATCCATAACACTGACGCTAAATGTCGCAAGACTAAAAGAATACCACACAAGTGTGGCACTACATTTGGTCACATTGGAGAAACCCGCATGGAAAATTCCATTATGATGGATTTTGAAGTCTTTTTGATTTTGAATCATCTGACACTTGCAGCTTTCCTCCGAAAAGTGAAGTGACTAAAATACCGTTCACAGGACATAAGGAACGAACAACAAACTTATTAGTGATCACACATTTGATGTGTGTAGTCCGATAAGTGTTGTTAGTGGTGGATTTATTTATCTTCAGAAATGACTCAAGTAGATATATGGATATTTACTTGATGAGACGTAAGTCTGGATCTTTTGAAATCATTCGAAAGGTTTTCAAAAATGAAGTAGAAGTTATTGTAACAAGAAAATTATGTTTCTGCAATTTGATTGCACAAAGGAATATTTGAGTTACATGTTTAGCGAATGTCTGATGAGTTGTGAAAGGGGTTTCATAACTTGCACCTCCCGGAACACCACTGCAAGTGAAAAGTCCGTGGAGATGTAATATATCCATTTATGACATGGTAAGGTCAAAGATGACATAAATAAATTTGCCATTATCCTTTTAAAGTGATGCTTTAGAGACTGCGGCTTTTACACTGAAAAGAGCTACATCGGGTCTGTTGAAATGAAGCCATGGTATGGTACGCCCAACCATGTTGTATCTTTTCTTAACATTTGGAATATGGGGCTTGTGTAAAAGGTTACAAACCTATTCCAAATCAGACAAGTGCTACTTTGTAGGTTATCCCAAGTCATTGGGTATTCCTCTCTCACTATACCGAGGCAAATAGGTTTGCCACAAAGAACGGTATGCTTTTAAAGAGAATGGTTCTTTCTAAAAGGTGAGTGGGAGAATAGTGCAACTCGACGAGATAAACAGTATCTTCATCAGATCAAAGGAAAGAGACCTTGGAAGTAATTCCAGAGTTTCCTACTGCGACTGATACGGAAGTCTCTACAATAAAATGTATGAACTTCGGTCGAACTTGCAGCTGAACCACGTAGGCAAGGCTCGTGCAAACCTCTCAGGTGCGCAAACGAGATATTGTTCTTAGACAACATTATACCTACGATACACAAGGAAGCGTTGATGGGCCCTGACTCCAGAATTGGCTAAATGCCAATACAACCCGAGTTAGTTTCCATATAAGTGATTCAAGATTAAAACCTTGATACACCTTTCGGAAGACTTAGAGTCTAACGAATATTTATGGAACTTAAAACTGATACGGATAAAAATGTGTTATCCATAAAGCTCGACTTGTTGAAATAACAAGTTCAAGAGTTGACTACGATGAGGTTGTTTTCATCGTAGCGATGCTTAAAGTCGGTTCGGGTTGAACTAGCAATTAATACATATTTCAATCATGAGATATGAAACATGGATGATAAAAGGATTTCCATCTAATGGAAATGAAAGCTATGACTTGTATATGATACAGTCCAAAGTAATTTGTCGATCCAGAGGATGCTAGTAGGTATGCAAACTTCAGAGTTCCAGCAATGGACAGAAGAGAGCAAAATGGAGTTGGAATCTTCGTGTTTTGATGAAATGGTCAAAGGGGTTTTGACTTCATCAATGGGTAACGAAGATGCTTGTAATTCAAGAAAGTAAGTGGGAGCGTAATAATATTTCTAAAAACCTTATGTGCTTGGCACATTGGTAATTGGAAATAAATTTCTTGACACAAATTAGGACTTCATTTGAAAATAGTTTTTTGATGAAGTGCTTAGGCTAAATAGCCTCAATATTAGGCATGATGATCTATGGAGATAGATTTACCTAATGGGGCTAAGCAATGAATACATATTGACAAGATGCTAAAACCTTTTAGCATTTAAAACGCCAAGGAGTGATTCTTGCCAAAGTCACATGGAAAGAGTTTTTGCAAGACTCGGTGTCCCAAAACACTGATGAGTAAAATACATGATGCAGATTCCACACACTTTTGTGTTTGGATTAATCATGTATTCCATGGTATGTAAAACAACCAGATATGTCCGATACTCCCAAGGTGTTGCGAGTATGGATACCAAAGTGATCAAATTACTGATCATGGGACAACAGTGAAAGATGTCACAGAGTACTAGAGTAAGTACTGATGACATGGTTTTCTCGCAAGCAGAGATCATGAAGAGTTCATTGTAAAATGTTACATCGATACAGTCTTCATCTTTTCTCCATGCGATTTTCGATTTAAATTAAGGGTTTTGTGTAACACACAATGTGGTGGCACAGTTAGTTGGAATTTGTTCAAACTAGTTACTGTGGCGAATTCTATAACAAGGGCTAAGTATGTTGACGCTTTAGAAGCGACAAAGAAGATGTTGAATCATATAGTTCATTCATGAACTTAGTATAGTTCCAAGATGGCTTTTGACAATGGGACACTACTGCAGGTAGTTGCTCCATAACTCAGTCTGAGGAATCCAGGTTCGACCTGTGATTCACATACATACAAAGCCAAGTCCACACAAAATATGAATTTTGTGAAAACGCGAGGTCATGCAAAGATACACACGGAACTGAAGTCGTCAGATCTGTTGGACATCAGGCTATACCACAAGTGAAGCATATTTACACCGGTGTGCCACAGGTGTGAAGTGCATTAGCATAAGCTAGATTATTGTCTCTAGTGCAAGTGGGAGTCTGTAGGAGATATGCCCTAGAGGCAATAATAAATGTTATTGATTATCTCCTTATTCATAATTATGTTTATGTTCCATGCTATAACTGTTGTGGTTCCCGAGCCCGTATATCCATAAAGGCTCTGGGGAGAACCCATATGCACGTGTGGAATAATAAACGGTAAAATGTATTCCTAGTCATGCCTCTAAGACTAGCTCAAGTGTTGCATGATGATTATGTTTTCCCAATCATGGGCATGTCTATGCCAAGCAACTTTGAGGGCACAATGTCAGGAAGGACATTTGTGTTGAATCGACCCGAATTGATGTTATGCTATGAGATACATTCGTCACAAGTTAATGGTTTATAACACAGAGATAGTTAATGTTTGCATAATTCCTTAGACCATGAGAGTATCGAGTTTCTTCATGCTTGCTTCATGAACTTTGGGGTTTGTTAAACGTCATCCGTAACTGGATGGCTATTACGGCGGCTTACGGGTTCATGGGAAAGTATGTTAAGTAACTTGATAGCTCGAGATTGGGATTTGCTCCTCCGACGATGGAGAGATATACTCGGGCCCACTCGGTGTTACGGTGTCCATCATCGTCTGGCCAGACACTTTGTGATTTGATCACGGGGATGCCCGAACACAAAACGAGAAAAGAGAACAAAACCGGTAACGAGGTAACTTGCATAGTGGACAAAGTGTTGGCCCACGGGGATGCAATAAATCTCACCTCAGGTGTTTGTGATATATCGTGAAGCAACAGGAATAGCTCACCTCAACTGGAGGTTCACTCGAATATTCATTCGTGTGGGTATAGGGGTCAATATGGGTGTCCACGGCTCCGATGTTGATCATTGATCGGAAGGGGTTCCAGGTCATGTCTATACTTCACCGAACCTATAGGGTCACACGCTTAAGGGTCATCTATCTGCTGAATACTAGACAGGGAGTCTGAGAGAAAATCACCGAAAAAGTTTCGGACACCGAAAAGTTTCGGACAGCGGAATCGTACCGCAGAGAGAGGTCACCGGATGAGTTTCGGTGAAACCGAAAAAGTTGTTTCGGGGTATGCCATTAAGTCAAAATGGTTTCGGCACATGCCTGATAATTCTCGGAGGGTGCCAGAATCATTCTAGAAACTTTTTGGAATTTTCAGAAATAAAAACCGAAAATGTTTCGGAGCTGCCGGTACCGCTTTGGCTGTTTTTCGCAGATGAAATTCACTAATCTGAAATTGTTTCAGAACGAATCCAAAATCATTTTAGTGGGTACTGGAATTATTCTAAGACCCACAGAAATATTTTCGGATTTAGTGGACGCGAAAAATTGTCTTCATGAATAGTGAAAACGCATTCTTGTTTGCTTTTCGCAGATGAAAATCACTAAACCGAAATTGTTTCGGAACGCGTTGAAAATTATTTTAGTGGGTACTGGAAATGTTCTGAGCCCACATAAATATTTTCAATTCGAACGGACGCTGAAAAATGTCGTCATGAATAGTGAAAGTGCTTTTTGCTTGGCTTCTTGGAGAAGCCACCTTGAGGGCCTTTTTGGTATTTCCCCCCCTTGGCTTCTTGGAGAAGCCACCCTTGGGCTTGGCCTATAAATAGGGGTGGAGGGGGCTGCCTAAAGGATGATCCCTTCTCACATACATGCCATTGCAATGATCTGGCTTCTTCTCTCCCTCCCAGCGAAATAGTTTCGTAGAGCCGAAAGGCTGTCTGGGTTCCGGCAGGAACTAGTTCTGGACGGCGAAGCCCTGCCGGATAGCTGACACCGTATGTGTGCAACTCTGTAGAGAGGTCATAGTTTCGATCTTAGTGCCGGGCTGTTCGAGAGTGCCTCCCGAAGGGCTGTCCAAGTGACGGTCCGAGTTCTGTGGGTCCTCCCGGAGGGCTGTCCGAGTGACCGTTCGAGTTTCGAAGGTCCTCCCGAAGGGCTGTCCGCGACACCGTCCGGGGGACTGTTCGACCGCCTCCCGGAGGGCTGTCCGTATGGCGGATGAGGGTATACATCCTCGCGGTTGGGAGGTTGTAAATCCTAGCTACGGGGATCTGCACCGCCGATTGTCATCGACTCTACTTCCCGCTGCGCTACGAGTCGGTAACGAAAAAGATCAAACCTTGTATGCAGTCTCCATAGTGGTCCTGGGCTGGTGCGTAGGTCGGAAATATTTGTTTTCTGCTGCGTTACCCTACATGTACATCCACACAAACACAGGCCAGGTGCTATGTGTGCTTCTCTGGCCGCCAAACGGATTGACTCCATCGGTGCTCGCGCCCAGCATGATGTTCCTTGGATCGTCCCCAAATTCTGGGTGTTCGAAGTTCAACGCTTGCCACTGGCTCGCATCCTTAGGGTGACTCAGCATCTTGTCTTTTTTATTTATCTCCGGATAATTTCCGTCATCTTCTCGCTTCTTCTCCTCCCTATCCGCGTGCCAACGCAGGAGCTTTGCTAGTTTAGGGTCCGCGAAATACCGCTGCAGACGAGGAGTGGTCGGAAACTACCACACCACTTTTTGAGGAGCTTTCTTCCTCTTCTTGTATCGAGTGACGCCGCACACCGGACATATGGTAGACTCCGCATGCTCGTCCCGATAAATGATGCAATTGTTCATGCACACATGGTATTTCACGTGCGGTAAATCCAGAGGACACACGATTTTCTTCGCCTCCTCGAAACTGGTCGGGCACTTGTTCCCCTTGGGAAGACGTTCGTGCCAGAATGACATGTTCTCGTCGAAGCATGCGTCGATCATTTTGTGGGCACGAGCATTACTTTCAGGCGGGTATCCTCGGGCCTGCATCCTTCATACAATGGAGTAACCGCGTCTATCTCCAGTTGATCCAGCTTGGCTTTCTTTCGGGCGGCACCTCTTGCGTTATCCGTCTGCTTGAGAAGCAGCTCTTGAATGTGAGGGTCCTGCACTCAGCCCATCGATGGTCCATCGTCGTCTGCTCCGGCATCTTCATCTTCATGATCATGCCCTTCGTCTTGATCTTCCTCATCATCATGTCCGGCATCTTCTACATGATGACTGTGTACAGCATCACCGTCGTGATCATGTCCTGGAGATTCTTCGTCTTCTCGCCCGCCCTCGCCGCGGTGGTTGTCTTGCTGCCCTTCCTCATTTCTTGCCCGGCCCCCATGGACGACTTCATACCTTGCCACCGATAGCCATCCATGAAATCACGCAAGAGCAGGTGGTCCCACACCTGCCCGGAATCCAGGTCCGCAATAAGGCTCTTCAGCTTGCATCTTCGACACGGACATCTTATCTCCGTCTCGTTCTTTTGAAGCATCTCGGCCTTCGCGGAGCTCAAAAACCTATTCACGATGCCTTCGGTCATCGTGCGGACCATGGTCGCCTGCGGGGTAGAGCAAAACGATATTTTAGAACCAAGAAAAAATTTGGCATGACTTTGCCTAAAAATAGGACCAAAAAGAATGCATAGTGTCAAATTCTCGCCGAAACGGAATGAATCAACATTCCGGCAAAATATTGGCAACTATTGCATTTCAAATACCGGTACCTGCAAACACAAACATATATGCAACACCACAAACATATGCAACACCACAAACATACATAGATCTAGCTAGGCCATAAAAAGTGCATGTGCACGTTGTTGGAGGGAGAAAAAACTAGATCTACAACATAAAGAAAGCTTTCCCCTTACTTACCTATCAAAAAAAGATAATTTAACCACTTAATTTGGGTGAATCTATGGTGCAAATGAGGTGAGGAGGAGGAGGCAGCCGCGACAAGCTTGGAGGAGGAGGTGGAGAGATTGAAGTGGGGAAAGTGAGTGTGGTAGGTGGCTGTCCAAAATATCTAGCTGGTTCAGGTTACTAATGGCGCACCACCTAAAAATGCGCCATTAGTAACCCTGGTTACTAATGGCGCACCAGTTAGGGGTGCGCCATAACTACTTTTGCAATATATATATATATTTATATATATATATAGATAAAATTGTTAGTAGTAGTGCACCGTGGTTGTGGTGCGCCATTACTAGTTAAAACTAGTAATGGCGCACTGTGCCCTGGTGCGCCATTAATAGTTTTGGAAAAATAAAAAAAATAAAATTTGCTAGTAATGGCGCACCGTGTGTCTGATGCGCCATTAGTAATGAGGACAGTAATGACGCACCTGTATCTGGTGCGCCACTGCTATATAGCAGTGGCACACCACATACATGGTGCGCCATTAATGTCCATATCAACTATAGCCCTTTTCCTAATAGTGCCTCCTCCACCTTTCCTCCATGGCCGCCCGACACCGCGCTGCACAGGCCGCCGTCCGCCGTCAATCCGCAGCAACAACATCAGTCTTGCACTCCGATATATCGCACCATCACTCTCTCAGCCTCGCGCCGCCGCCGTTGCCTCGTACAACTACCACACTGTAGTCGAAAGAGAAGATGCGTTGGAGATTTTTTTTACCAATGAGCTAAAGCAGGGGTAAAAACGACCTTTCATGTTGCACTTCACGGTGTTGGTGGTCAAAACTGACAGAAGTGTCATGGAGGGAACAAAACAAAATTTAAGTGTCAAAAAAAGAAAAAAATATTTTTAAAAACCAAAAAGGGAAGCAAATTTTAAGAAAATGCCAAATAAGGAATTCTCTCTAATACTTTCTACACCATGTGTATCGATATTTTTTGCAAAAAAATGGTATGTATAAGTCCATATATACGATAAATGTATATGCATTCTAGCATCGTAAAATTCATGCGAAAACATGAGAAAACATATGAATAATTTTTAAATTAAATATCTTTTTTGAAAATTCAGAAACATTTCTTTAATTCCTGAAAATAAAGTCCTATATTTGTATCTTGCAGCTACATATTTTCAAAACCTACCGAAATAAGCAAATGACCTACTTTTTGGAGTAAAACCGACAGAAAACCAGGAAAAAAAGAGAAAGGAAATTAGGAGCGATTTGGGCCACATGGCTCTAGAAGCAAAGCATCTATGTGCGTCCTTCCAACAATACGTCGAGTGAGATATAAGAGGACTCAGAAGTCATATTGCAACAAAGTCAAAGCATTAAGCTCCTTTGCGACGCTATGTGTCAAAATAACGGGATGCCAAGAGTTGGTTTTCTAGTGATTTTGTATGGTGTTTTTGGATTTACAGGTTTTCATTTTTTTCCATAAAAAAGAATTATTTATTCATTTTAAAACTAAAACATATATAAAAAATTCACATTTCGCAAAGGAAAATCGTGTGCTTTAAAAAAACTGTCAACATTTTGTGAGAATTTCAAGAGTATTATTGGAAATTGTGATATTTTAAATAGAAAGATGAAGTGAAAACGAAAAATAAAAGAAAATAAATAAAGAAAAGGTAAAACGGAAAAGACCAGAAAATATAAAACTGATGGATGAAAAAAGCATAAAGAAAAATTCTTGGTGGAACCAGAACAAAAACCGCTACTGAACACAAGGAAAAAAAATCGCTCAGAGTTCTTTTCTATCATAAATCACTTTCAACCATTAACTTCAATTGGTTCTGGTCCAGTTTTTTTTTTTTTTTTGATTGAAGGTCCTGGTCCAGCTACTGAAGGTAAGGGTCAATACGAGAGCGTCGAAGTGAAGGAATCGGGCCAGCTGGTGTGCTAGTGAATATATGGTCAGAGGTAATATAAATTCAAGCCCCGTGTTGTGGCCTTTGTGACTGGGCCTATTTCAGCCCACAAGACAAGGTCAATTTTTTGTTTTTGCTCAAAAGAAAAAAGGGTCAACTTGTTTCGTGTGCATTTTTCAAACTGTGTGCATGCAAAACCAAATGGCACCAGAGGGTGTATACGAGCTTGTTTCTAATAATTTTCAGGTGGCTTTTTCTGCTCGTTACATTGAGTGCTGAAGTTATAATAGATAATGGGTTAACATTGTGGAATCCTAAAGAAACAAAATGTTGTGATTATTATCAGAAATGTTTTTCTTAAGTGGATCTATTATGCTACATGATGGAACAACTACTAATGGAGATACACTTAAGTTCCGGAAGATGCACAATTTAATGTCCATTTTTTGCACAGCACAATGTAATGTGCTATATGTATGGTATTTCAGAGTGGTGATTAATTTCAAATATCAAAATCTAGGTGACATTTAATAACACGTTCTCCAGAAGATATTTCTCTTGATGCCCAAAACATTAATGTGAGAAATATTATAAGAGCGAGAATGGATACTTCGAGACTTATGCCTGTATATAAATAACACAATAATAAACATAGGTTGAGAAACATCACCCATAAAGAATATAGGGATAGGAGGAAAAAGAAATAAGAAACCACTCCTCATGGCACATAAGAAGAACAACACACAGGCTCTATGTTTGGTAGTTCTTCTGATGATGTCTAGCACTTTATGGTCATGTGAAGCAATTGCGAGAAACCAAGGTACGCTCTTTGTTTATGTTCACAATAGTCCAATTATGTACGATGTATGCTCACAACTTGCATATTCATATAATCTGAACTCATGCAATTTATACTGCATATCCTAATAAGAACGGGATGCTATACTTTGTTGTTCGTAGGTACAACTGGATTGTGGACTTCATGTACGCCTTTCCGAGCATGCCAGATACCAACGCCCAACAATGTTGCTATGTGCAAGATTAGCTGTGAATGGCGTGGTTACAGCTTTGAAAAAAGTCACTGCGACCGTTCTATATGGTGTTGTTGCGAATGGTGAATGCTATGGAAATGATGGATACAATGTACTTTCATGTGCCAAAACCTTGTGCTAGTAAGATATGGAAACTTAAAATAAATTATACAAACTGATTTTGGCTCGACTATGCAACTCAATGAAATTATAAAAATCTCGATTTATGTTTCTGTAATTTAAAAAGTGGTTTTCCTAATTCTCCATAGCGCTCAATAGACGTAACCGGTGAACCAACTTGAGATCCATGCAAGATTCCGTGATTTTTTAAACTCTGGAGTATTACAACATTTTTGAACTAACGTGAACAAACCATGACACCACACTCAATACTATTAAAATATGTATGAAAAACTTGTGATTTTTTTCTTACATTCATATATATATATTTATAAAACCGTTTTGAGTTAACCTTTAGTAAATTGAGAAATAGACGTCTCCTAAAGAAGGATGAACTTCGACCAAACAATTTGATCTCCCCGGAGCGGAATTATACTACACTCATGATTTTCTTTATAGATCTAGGATTGTTCAGGATACAAGCAAAGATGGTGGCTGGAGAGGCCCTACATGATATCCAACCAATATCGCTTGCCCACCTTAGCAAGGCTATGAGCCTCATGGTTAAATGAATCTTTAAAATCATGTGAAAAAGGATCGTCGTGAATCAATCGTTATAGCACCAGGTAGGGTCCCCTTCGTGATAGTGTTAATAAGTTGTTCAGTCCAATCACTCATGCGAAAAGACCTCCAATGATGCACAAGCATTCTCTCGAGGGCGATGCGCTCCACTACTCATGGTCGTATGGCCGCCAACCAATAGAGATGGTGTGGAAGCTTCCCAATGGCTCATCCAGTAACCGACAACTTGTGGCTCATCAGTAGCGCGGGGATCGTTGAAGCTAAATCCCGCCGATCCCTCGTATCCCAGCATAGTGATCAGGTCGGAGGGGAAATATGGCGTAGAGTTTACCCAGGTTCGGGCTCTCACGATCGAGGTAATACCCTACTCCTGCTCATGTATATTTTGCAATTGGGGTGTACACTATAAAGGTATGAACCAAGTGATTGTATGATGATCTCTCAACAAGCCCGGCCCCGGCTTATATAACATACCAGGGTTCCTAAGGTTATTGATCCTTGTCGACAGTCCCCCTGATACGTCTCCAACATATCTATAATTTATGAAGTATTCATGCTGTTATATTATCATTCTTGGATGTTTTACAATCATTTTATAGCAACTTTATATCATTTTTTGGGACTAACCTATTGGCATAGTGCCCAGTGCCAGTTGCAGTTTTTTGCTTGTTTTTTACATCGCAGAAAATCAATACCAAACGGAGTCCAAATGCAGCGAAACTTTTTGTGGATTTTTTATGGACCAGAAGACATCCAATGGACCAGAGCAGCACCTGGGGGGTGCCCCGAGGGGGGCACAACCAACTAGGGCACACCTGGGCCCCCAGGCGCGCCCCGGTGGGTTGTGCCCACCTCGGTGGCTTCCCGCACCCCCTCTTCGCCCTATAAATTCCTAAATATTCCAAAAACCCTCGCGGAGACCCTAGATTAGAAGTTCCGCCACCGCAAGCCTCTGTAGCCACGAGAAACCAATCTAGACCCTGTTCTGGCACCCTGCCGGAGGGGGAAATCATCACCGGTGGCCATCTTCATCATCCCGGCGGTCACCATGATGAGGAGGGAGTAGTCCACCCTCGGGGCTGAGGGTCTGTACCAGTAGCTATATGTTTAATCTCTGTCTCTCTCTCTCTCTCTCTCTCTCTCTCTCTCTCGTGTTCTTGAGATGTCACAATCTTGACGTAGCGCGGGCTTTGTTAATATAGTCGGATCATATGATGTTTTCCCCTCTCTATCTTGTGATGAATTGAGTTTTCCCTTTGAGATTTCGTTTTATCGGATTGAATACTTTTATGGATTTGAGAACACTTGATGTATGTCTTGCTATGAATACCTGTGGTGACAATGGGGTATCGTATTGATTCACTTGATATATGTTTTGGCACTCAACTCGCGGATTCCCGAGGTGACATTGGGGTAATCTATGCATAGGGGTTGATGCACGTTCTTGTCTTTGTTTCTCCGGTAGAAATCTTGGGGCACTCTTTGAGGTTCTTTGAGTTGGATTTAGTTTTATGAATCTGAATTTGCTTTGGTGTTATTTTAGTACAAACTCTTGAATAGATCGAACGGAAAGAATAGCTTTGAGGTGGTTTCGTACCCTACAAACAAATTTCGTCTTATGTTCTCCACTAGATAAGAACTTTGGAGTGATTCTTCATTGCACGTTGAGGGAGGGTTATATGATCCTTATATTAGCACTGTTGAGAGATTGCACTAGCGAATGTACGGAACCTAGGCCTTGTTTTCAAGCATTGCAATACCGTTTGTGCTCTGTTTTATCAATTGCTACCTTGCTGTTTTTATTTATTCAGATTATGAAAATATATTTCTACCATCCATATTACACTTTTATCACCATCTCTTCGCCGAACTACTGCACCGATACAATTTTCCATTGTATTGGGTGTGTTGGGGACACAAGAGATTTCTTGTATTTGGTAGCAGGGTTGTTTGAGAGAGACTATCTTCATCCTACGCCTCCCACAGATTGATAAACCTTAGGTCATCCACTTGAGGTAAAATTGCTACTGTCCTACAAAACTCTGCGCTTGGAGGGCCAACACGTGTCTACAAGAAATAAAGTTGCGTAGTAGACATCACCCCCTCGGCTCCGGTATACTCATATTGTAGAATAAGTCTTCTGGAGTCTTCCGTTAAAATGCCATCAAACCCCCATCATGGTCTAGCATGGAACCAACCACTAAGGGTCCTTACCCCGTCCCACCAGGCCGGAACCGACACCGTGAGGTACCCCTGAGTCGTGACACCATTAGCAGCCCTGATTTGGTATTCAAGCATGGCAGCACCTCGACTAGCACAGAGTTGCACGTCGTCTTCGGGTCGCCGAGGTTGAAACTGGTTCTTCGCAGCCTCCCTAACATCTTCTGCATGCAATCGGCCTTAAGCTACCGGACCGCTTCTAGGGTAGTGCCATCCACCTCGGTCCTGGGCCATTGATGAGGATAGCCGACCTGTGCCAAAAATGTTTCCCACGTAGTCAGCTTCTCCTTGGCCGAATTCCTGCGCAGTGACTTTAAAGTTCAAACTGACCGGTCTTGTAAGATTAGACTGGTCTCACCAGCTGGTCCACCGGTTCATGTGTAGGACATGACCCACGGTCAATGTGACATGCATGAGTGGGTATAGGTCCCACCCACTCCATCAACAGAACAAGTGTGCCTCGATTCCCGCATGGACTTAACGGAGTCCCTTCTATCCCCACTCACACTTGATGCCATCGCGGGGTTGCAAAGAGATTTACCACCGTGTAGCGTTGATTGCATGTCGCCATTTAACTTTCCATCCCACTATATAAGTAAATGGATGAAGCGAGGGGGATCTCACGATCTTGTTTCCCATGTTCTCATCTTCTTCGTCGCACAATAGCTCCATCTCCTTTGCAGTCTACTGCTGCCCTGCTGCTTCAACGTGCCATCGCACCATCACTCCAGCACAGCCCTGCATCACCACCATGCTACCATGGGCTGTAAGCTCACCAAAGATGGCAAGACGATCAACATGGGAAAGGAGATTGCCTCTGCTGCAACCAAGGTCACCTCCAAGGCGAAGCAAAAATGGATGTCCTCCACACCCACATGTGGCCAATTGGACCGCCTTGCCGCCAATGGGTATCTTCCTCAGCCCATGGTGGCCTTCGCGTGCTCTCCCATAGTTGTGCCCGAAAATGGTGGCAAGATATGTTCCCACAGCCAGAGCTGCATGAGAGGGTTAGTTTCATCCATTTTTTGTTCACGGTTTTGACTTCCCCATTCATATGTTCTTTTGGGGTATGCTGCATTTTTACTACTTCAAAGTCGACCACCTTCCCTCAATTCTATCTTCCACACCTTGTGTGAGACTTTTCTCTGCGTCGAGCCCTACTTTGGCATGTGGCGGAAATATTTCCATGTGAAGTTGCAGACGAATGTGAGCAAGACACGCGAGTGCGGTGGAGCTGCCATTAGCAAGCAGGCCGGGCGTGCCAACCTGCACGAGGACAATATGATGGACAAGAAAGAACCATTCGTGACCTCGTTGGCCATCGCCGCCGGCGCGACACAGCCGAAAATGACCCACACACCGCCGCCCTCACGAAGGAAGAGGTTGGGCACTAACAAAACCTCTGGGGCACCACACCGACAAGCACCGCCCGCAGCAAGGTCGATGGCAAGGATGCTGCGTCTCTGACGACGGGAGGTTGCCCTCCGACTGCTCCATCCTCTTGCAAGCGGGCAAGGAAGCCGAAGTCGGCCATGAGGCGCTCACCGAGGAGGTGGCGAAGAATAATAAGAAGAAGGTGACTCTGGTGCCTCGTCCTAGCCCGGTGCCTCGTACCCCTTCTCTAGCCACCCCCACAGCCACTCATCCAACGCGTTCATCTGCTGCCATCACCAACGGTCATGGCCGCCAAGTGGTTATTGAAATGCCATCAAGGTAAAACAATGTGTTTTCATTTCGGCCGGTGCATTTTTGGTGATTGCTTGCGGCCGTAGGGTTATAAGCTTCTTATTGTTGTCATAGTGCAGAGTTGAACATGGGCGAAATCTTGTGATCTTTGGAAGAGTCACATATGCTTGGGCTTGAAGATCTCAACTATGACTCGTAATTTGATCATCCAGAAGAGTGCGAGAAGGATTACGATCCAGAAGTGGAGACAGAGGCGGAGGAGGCCAAGGACGAGGAGGAGGAGGCCGAAGAGGTTGATGCTCCTATGGAGACACAATTAAGAGTGAAGGCACCATCAAGAACAGAGAACTCGCAACTATTGCCAAGATGAATATATTGCATTGTGTCACACTCGGATGAATGTGTTACTTGATGCATTGGTTGAAAGAAATCAATCGAAGAACCGGTTTTGGGGCACGATTGTGGAGTACTACAACAACGTCATGGAAGTCACATCAAGCTGCATCCAAGATTCTCTTGGACACCATTGGGGTACCATGCAAGAGTAATGCAACCAATGGTCCAGTTGTATTTTTGAAGTCAACCATGCGCAACCGAGTGGTATCCAAATCTCAAACTATGGGGCAATCATCCAAGATCTTCTGAAGCAATTCACCAAGAAGTATGATTACAGAGTGAGCTTCTCTTTCAGATTAGATGGAGATTGAGCTTGAAATGGAGAAGCTGCAATGTTCTTGGTAAGTGCTCGGATGGGTACTCACCGGAGGCGAGCCAGCTGGTGGGCTAAGCATAGGAGGGGGAGAAATCACGAGTTTGACGAGGAAGAAAAACATTGTCGCTTCGATGGGAGGAGGACGAAGAACATGAGGCCTTGGATTTAAATCGGTAGTCGAGAGAGGGAGAGCGAATCGACTGAAGTGATACCAGTTTTTAGATGCCTGACCAAGTGTTCCCAAACATAAAAGGTTAACTATCTAATTTAACTGGAATGCATCGATTTAGAAACTATTTGGTCCAAGAGGCACGCGAGAAGTAGCCAATATGTAAGAGTTGCATGGGTCCAGCGAGTAGCATAATTGTCAAAGTGGTGAGCAGATGAATGAGCCGACAAATCTAAACATCAGCGGCAGGGGCCAATGGCCGTAGCTGAGGCCGGGCAGTTCTTTCTAATTGGGCAGGACAATGTAGGCGTACTCAAGCGGAGGCGAAGCGTCCAACAGGGGGAGGACAGTGGCAAACTCATCCCTAAGCGGTTGTGTAGTAGAGGTTGTGACCATTGAACGATGCACGCACATGGGCCAAAGGAGAAGGACATGCAAGTGGCAGCGTGTGTGTGTAGCAAGCCATGGAAAAATTATTGTTGCTCATTGTGAAAAAATGTCGAATCAATGCAAAGGTGGAGTGCACACCGGTCGGCCCATGTTAAGCCATGGAAAAATAATTGTTGCTCATTGCGAAAAAGTGTCGAATCAATGCACAGGTGGAGTGCACACCGGTCAGCCCATGTTAAGCCATGGAAAAATTATTGTTGCTCATTGTGAAAAAGTGTCGAAGCACTGCATAGGTGGAGTGCACACCGGTCGGCCCATGTTCGTGCGATTTTCCAGGGTTTTGATTTTTTTCCCTTTCCTTTTTGGGCCATTTACATTTCTGTCCCTAACTCGAACCACCTACTCAGATTTGCCCCTAATTTCGAAGCCTGCTCAAATTTGCCCTTCTGCCATTAAGTGACCTTACAGAAATGCCGTTCCGTTTCCGTCCGGTCAAAGAGGTTTGACCATCTACGGGGCATTTGTTGAACTTTTTTGACCCTGACTATATGTGTCACTTACGGGTGGGACCCACTAAAAAACAAAAACCATATCCAGGCTCTCACTCACTTACATGTGGGTCACTACAGAAAAATAAAAAAGAACCCTTTCTCTCACTTACACATGGGGCCCCACATGTACTAGTTATTTTTCTTAATTAATTTAGCAGTTTTGCTAATTGGCAGGGCCCGCCGATTAGTCTCAGTAATTAGCTTAATATTTAACACTAGGTAGGATTAGTGATAATCTAACTAATCTACCACCAGCGTTAAGCCGTCGGCGAGCATATGCCATGAACGAGGGCAGGGGAGCTCTGTTCCGGCAACCAAACGAGCGGTGGAATGGTCCTACGTGCTCCTGGGCTTGCTCCGCGTTGAATGGAAGTGGTAGGGCGAGCGGGGACGGCCGGAGTGTCGGGCACGGCCGAGGCCAGCGGCGACGGCGGTTGAAGCTAGGTGGCAGGGGGCTAGAAAGCAGGGGGGAGGGGATAGAGGTGTATTGGCATCAGCATCTCACTGCGAGCATGCCAGAGTGGTCGAAGGGTCTGGGGATGGTCGACAGCGAGCACATGTACCTCGCCTACGACCGCCGCGGCGAGGCGTCGTGGGGTGAGGGCTAGACAAAGAAGAGCTCATCGTTGAAGTGCCTGCAAGACTCCGCAACATCAGATGTATCAACTGGATGGTAAGGGAGCATCGATGGACCTCATACAATGGTGAATCGAAGACGGCAGAGGGCGGATAGATGCGGCGGAGATCATGTTGGTCGCGGAGTTGCAGGGCACCCGAGATCACGATCTCCGGCGTGAGGACGCTCTGTTTCATGGCGGGGCTTGCAGACATGGAAGTGCGGCTTCTCCTTGCCGTTGTCTATGTGAACGGTGGCGCTCGGGTGATCGGGCGGGCTGAGGGAGTCCTGGATTAAGGGGTCCTCGGGCGTCCGGCCTCTGTGACGTAGGCCGGACTGATGGGCCATGAAGATACAAGATAGATGACTTCCTCCCGTGTCCGGATGGGACTCTCCTTTGCGTGGATGGCAAGCTTGGCATTCGGATATGAAGATTACTTCCTCTGTAAACCGACTCTGTATAGCCCTAGGCCCTCCGGTGTCTATATAAACCGGAGGGTTTAGTCTGTAGAGGAGGATCATCATCATACAAGCTAGACATCTAGGGTTTAGCCATTACGATCTCGTGGTAGATCAACTCTTGTAACCCTCATATTCATCAATATCAATCAAGCAGGAAGTAGGGTATTACCTCCATCAAGAGGGCCCGAACCTGGGTAAACATCGTGTCCCCCGTCTCCTGTTACCATCGATCTTAGACGCACAGTTCGGGACCCCCTACCCGAGATCCACCGGTTTTGACACCGACATTGGTGCTTTCATTGAGAGTTCCGGTGTGTCGTCACTAGAAGGTTCGATGGCTCCGTCAATCATCTACAACGATGCTGCCCTGGGGGAGGTTTTTCTCCCGGGCCAGATCTTCGTATTCGGCGGCTTCGCACTACGGGCCAACTCGCGTGGCTGTCTAGAGCAGATCGACAGCTACGCCCCAGGTCACCAGATTAGTTTTGGAAATTTGGACTATGTCGCTGATATCCGAGGAGACTTGATCTTCCAAGGGTTCACGACCCCAACCTCCGCTCTGGCCCTAGATCCGGAGCGCATCGCCAGGTCCAAAGATGGGACTCCTGAGCCCGCCGGACTATCTGCGGCCACTAAGCCCAGTACGGGAGAGCCAGAGGAAGTAGTGTCACTGGCAACCATCATGCAGCCGGACTCTTCTCCGGACACTGGCTCCGAATCTTCGGAGTCATAATCATGTGAGCTCGGCCGAGGAGTCTCCTTCCCACCGTACTCCATGAACTCTCTTCTCCCTGGCCAAACCTCGCCTTTAAGCGAGGCCCTGGACTTGATGCGATCCCTCGTCATTAAAGAGGAGCAATGTCCGAACTACGCCCAGGCCGGACTAGGGGCTGAGAGCGGGGAATTTTATGTCCCACCCACCACCCACTTCATAGCCACTGTCCAGGACTTAACTGACATGCTCGATTACGGCTCCTAAGACATCGACGGTATGGACGACGATGCCGGAGAAGAGCAGGCGCAGAACCCGCCGTTTACCATACGCTGGACGGTCACCTCTTCGTATGACGTGTACATGGTAGATACTGTCGGTGTCAAAACCGGCGGATCTCGGGTAGGGGGTCCCGAACTGTGCGTCTAAGGCGGATGGTAATAGGAGGCGAGGGACACAATGTTTACCCAGGTTCGGGCCCTCTCGATGGAGGTAATACCCTACTTCCTGCTTGATTGATCTTGATGATATGAGTATTACAAGAGTTGATCTACCACGAGATCGTAGAGGCTAAACCCTAGAAGCTAGCCTATGGTATGATTGTTGTTGTCCTATGGACTAAACCCTCCGGTTTATATAGACACCGGAGGGGGCTAGGGTTACACACAGTCGGTTACAAGGGAGGAGATATACATATCCGTATCGCCAAGCTTGCCTTCCACGCCAAGGAGAGTCCCATCCGGACACGGGACGAAGTCTTCAATCTTGTATCTTCATAGTCCAACAGTCCGGCCAAAGGATATAGTCCGGCTGTCCGAGGACCCCCTAATCTCGGACTCCCTCAGTAGCCCCTGAACCAGGCTTCAATGACGATGAGTCCAGCGTGTAGATTGTCTTCGGCATTGCAAGGCGGGTTCCTCCTCCGAATACTCCATAGAAGATTTTGAACACAAGGATAGTGTCCGGCTCTGCAAAACAAATTCCACATACCACCATAGAGAGAATAGTATTTCCACAAATCCAATCTACCGACCGCTTTTCATAATGTGACGTATTGCCGTGGTCTGGTCACGACGAACCGTTTTTCCGAGCCTGCCACTGCGCGTGTTGCAAGGCGGTTTTTATTGGCACGTCCTGTCGAAGCAGAGATCGTGTCCCTTTTTTCACAGGATTCTCAACAATACGGGTATAGGTAACCCAATCGTGCCCGTTGGTATGACTCCTCGATTTAGGCAAGTCCCAAACGGCCACGCGGAGGACGCTTGATATTCATCCCCTTTATAAAGAATGCGGGTCTGAACTGCAATCGTCCAGACACTCAAGTAAGTAATTCCGTGGCCGAACATGTTGTCTTTTAATTTATCACAACATCATTCTGAAAAGTCGCCTTTTGACCAGGGCTGGATAAAAAGGGCGAAGATGATCAGGTGTCCGGCCCCCCTTCCCGAGGGCTCACGGGATCCTGTACTAGCCAGGATGCTTGAGCTTGCGCCTTATCAAGCGCCATTAGGGGAAGGTAACGGGAGGAAAAAAGAGGCCGAGAGTGAGCCTCACTCACTATTCATCCAAACTGGGGGAATTAGTGCCTCCTCGAGGGAGGATAACCTGGGGGAAGAATCTAAAATTCCCTCTCCCCAGGGGAGGAAGAGGACCGCCTCTGAAGACTGTAATGGTCTCCAAGCGAGGGAAGAATCCTTTGTCGGAGGGTCCTACCCCGGAGGGCATCCTTACCGCACAGTACCCGCAAGGGGACCAGCCCTCTACCGAGCTGTAAGTGAACAAAAGTACTTTATAGTAAATATATCCTGCTTCGTTTCCGAGAACGATAACCGAAGCGTGCATCTTGTAGTTCGGATCATAGCCCTTCTTGACAGAGTTCGTCTTCGGGGGATCTTCTTCCGGATATGATGGAGAGCGAAACAACTTCCCGTGCCTCCCCGCCTCGTGAAGCGGGCGACCCTGAGGTGTCGTCACGGAGGATTTCTCCTGATCCGCCAAGGCTAGGGGGTAACCCTTCGGCCCCCCGAAGTCCGGAGTATTCGGCTCCTAAGGAGAGCCAAAGAAAGAGTCCGGATTCGTCCGGTATGCGATCGGACGCACTGATGAATCTTCTGGAGCAAGCGGCTGTCTCGGAAATGCATCGTGCTCTAATGGGCACGGTGATTGAGAGGATTTCATCCGCCGAAAGCGGGTTGCATGAAGCTTTTATGAGTCTGCTGAAAGGCTTTGAGGTACGTGAAATAGTATATGTTTTTGACGGTACCACACACGCTAGGTGTGCCCTATGTAGATAGTAGCCCCTGAGACTCTAGTTGCTGTCGAGAACGGCGGCAAACGGAGGATCATAGTCCCAGGTAATAATCAAGCCGCCTTTCATGTGAAGGTGGCTAGGGGTCCGGTGGCTAGCCGGACTGGTGAGTTTGCCGAGCTGAAGCGGCAACTTGACGCGGCAGATGCCGACATCGTGCCTGTAAACAAGCGGCTTGACGAGGCACAGGGTATGCGTTTTCTCCGGTGATCAACACATATTAAGAGGAGCATAATGCTAGTATCTTTAATATGTTGTGACTGAAGATGGGGCCGCCGCCGTGGAGACCCTTCGGGCGGAACTTGCCCGAGCCAAGGAACAAGCCAGGAAGAGTGATGCGGCCGCTCTAAAGGCGGTCGAAGAGCTGAGAGCCAAACAGGCTGCGCATTACCAAAGCAAGGATAAAATAGCCAAGATGGCTGTTGAGTTGAAAGATGCCACCGACCGTTACGAGCTTCTTGAAAAGGAAAACCGATCGAAGATGACGAACCTGGAGAAGGCCACGGTAGCAGCCAAGGACGCCCGCTCTAAAATCAGAGCGGCGAAGGAGGAGCTACGTCAAGCCGGGGATATCGCGGCTGGGAAGCCCTTTTTGTTGCGGATGAAGTTCGGAGATCCTAAGTATGCCCCTCTTGATCAACTATGGAGTTCTGCAGACGCATACGTGGATTTGGCGCTGCTGATGCGGTCGAGTTTTTCAAAGATCAAAAACATCGTGAAGTGGAAAAACTGTTCTGGTCACAGTTCAATGTTCCAGTGTGTCCGCTGCTGTTGAATGAGCGAATGGCCGAGTGGGCCGAGCTCCATAGGTTGTCCGGGCTTGCCATGAGGTCTGTTGTGGATCATCTTTGGCCGGAAGGGCCAAGGCCGAATAGTTATTTTAGTTTAGTGCAACAGTTCCTTGGTGCTATGCCGCGCATCGACGCTATGAAGAGGTCGGCGTGCATAGAGGGTGCGCGGATGGCACTTGCCCGTGTCAAGACATACTGGGCAGAGATGGAGGCCACCGCTATTGCAACCCAGAGTTCGGCCGTGGGCCGAGTATCGACCGAGCACTACTTTGAAGAAGTCCTTGAAGGCGCTCGTTTAATAGAGGCTCGGTGCTCGAAGAATATTATGTTCTAGTGACATGTATTCCCATTGTAAGAACAATGTTTATTAAATTATAAAGGCTGTGTTTATACTTTTGCCTGAAAGTATTATGATGCCTCCTGTGCGGCCGTTTATGTATATATGTATATAACCTGAAAGTTTGCAGTCGTCGGCTTCAGCCCCCACGCATATAATGCGGGGGTGTTCGCAAAAAATGCGTGTTCACACTTGATCCAACGTCTTGGTCCATTAAGGAGGTGATAGCGCAGCGAATGAGGCAATCAGACTATAGTGCTTTAACACGTTCACTTAGCCATAGGAGTTTGACGGTGGGACTACTATATAGCCCCTGGTACCTCCGCGCTCATCCGAATACGGGGCGCGTACGTACATGACCGGGAAACGGCCCTTTGTTAATGCGGAGGAATCTCGAAGATTCCGCTAAGTCATCGAGTGGTTGACCAGTCTCGCGCTTTATCATGACAGTCAGTTTTCGGCTTTCTCTACTGAGGTGCTCACCCAGATGAACCAGGGCACAATCGCAGTAGTTCTCCCGGTGCCACCTTAGCCGATAGAGCGGAACGTAAGGTAGCAAAACACGGGAGCCGGGCAAACCCAACATTTGACCAAAGACATGATTCGGAGCTGATGCATATAAGGCCAAACTCGCGACGCCGAATACTCCCTAAGGTATTCGGTCTTTACAACATATACCGGGCTGAATAACGCCCTTGATAATGATCCCTGAGTGTCCAGGTACGTGCATCGTTCTGACGTGGCGAAATGCCAATAACGTCAGCATCGCTCTTGGCTATACTGAGTATCCGGAGGATGTGAACAACAAGAGACAGTAAAAAAGGTTTACACAGGGTCTTAATCTGAAAAGAAACCTTTGAGCGGGTCCCTGCTGCACGTCTGCGCCTGTTTCTCTGTTGTGCCATATCCTGGAAGGGTGTAGCACGATTGTTGTCTGTAAAAGAGAAGAACTTAGGTGAAAGTTGTCGTGTGAAAAATTGGTTATTCTCGATAAACCATGAAAATTCATGATAAGTAAAGTTGAGCCGAACTAGCCCTGTTTACACGCGGGAAGCCCCTGGTACCGCCTATGAGGGTAAATCCATCAAACCAATCTTAGGTATATCTAAGCTGTTACAGCTAGTGATGTGCCGGACTCGTCTAGCCGTATCCGCGGTCTTGACGACCGATCGTTTATTCTGGTTGGAGAGGCCGTTCAGTGTTCGGCTGCTAAAGCCGCCACACGTTCTTCTGCGCATAAGGAACGCTCGATATTTCCGCTAATTGTGATGATGCCATGTGGATCGGGCATCTTAAGCTTAAGGGAAGCGTAATGCGGTACTGCATTAAAACGAGCAAAATCTGCTCTTCCGAGTAGTGCTTGATAGCCACTTCGGAATGGAGCGATGTCGAAGATTAACTTTTCGCTTCGGAAGTTGTCGGGAGAACCGAATACAACCTCTAGTACTAGAGAGCCCGTGCAGCGGGCCTCTGGGCCTGGTATTACTCCCTTAAAGGTAGTATTACTGTGGCTGCTTCTTGTTGGGTCTATCCCCATTTTGCGGACTGTGTCCTGATATATCAGATTAAGACTACTGCCGCTGTCCATAAGGACTCGTGTGAGATGGTATCCGTTTATTATTGGGTCTAACATCAAGGCAGCCAATCCTCCATGCCGGATACTTGTCAGGTGATCCCTGCGATCAAAAGTGATACGGGCAGGCCGACCAGGGGTTGAAATTAGGGGTGACGGGCTCTACGGCACGTGTGTCTCGGAGTGTATGTTTGCTTCTCCTCTTCTTCACGTGAATCATGTTCACTGTTTTGACCTCTGGTGGGAATTTTTTCTGTCCCGCAGTGCTTTGATGTCGAGGCTCGTCCTCGTCTTCACTTGGTGTCTCCCTTCCCTTGTGTTCGGCATTTAGCTTACCGGCCTGCTTGAAGACCCAGCATTCCCTGTGGGTGTGATTTGCGGGTTTATCGGGGGTGCCATGAATCTGACATAATTTGTCTAGAATCTTGTTTAGGCTTGACGGTCCATCTCTTGTGCCTTTGAAAGGCTTTTTCTGCTGACCCGGTCGAGAGCCCCTGAATCCGGCGTTTACCGCCGTGTTGTCTGGGCTGTCTTCGTTATTTCGACGCTTGCTTTTACTGCATCGTGGTTTTCCATTGCCGTCCCTGACTTCGGATGTGCCTGGGTCGCTGGTGCTACTACGGGCCAGCCAGCTATCTTCGCTCGCGCAAAAGCGGGTCATTAGGCTTGTCAGAGCTGCCATTGTTCTCGGTTTTTCTTGGCCGAGATGTCTGGCGAGCCATTCGTCTCGGACGCTGTGTTTGAAATCTGCTAAGGCTTCGGCGTCCGGGCAGTCGACGATTTGGTTCTTCTTAGTGAGAAATCTGTTCCAAATCTTTCGGGCTGACTCTCCGGGCTGTTGAATTATGTGACTTAAATCGTCTGCATCCGGAGGTCGGACATAGGTCCCTTGAAAATTAGCCCTAAAGGCATCCTCAAGCTCCTCCCAGCTTCCAATTGAGTTTTCGGGGAGGCTCTTCAGCCAATGCCAAGCTGGTCCTTTCAGCTTGAGGGGCAAGTACTTGATGGCGTGGAGATCGTCTCCGCGAGCCATATGGATATGGAGGATAAAGTCCTCAATCCAGACCCCAGGGTCTGTGGTTCCGTTGTACGCCTCTATGTTCACTGGTTTGAATCCTTCTGGAAATTCGTGGTCCAGCACTGTCGGTGTCAAAACCGGCGGATCTCGGGTAGGGGGTCCCGAACTGTGCGTCTAAGGCGGATGGTAACAGGAGGCGGGGGACACAATGTTTACCCTGGTTCGGGCCCTCTCGATGGAGGTAATACCCTACTTCCTGCTTGATTGATCTTGATGATATGAGTATTACAAGAGTTGATCTACCACGAGATTGTAGAGGCTAAACCCTAGAAGCTAGCCTATGGTATGATTGTTGTTGTCCTACGGACTAAACCCTCTGGTTTATATAGACACCGGAGGGGGCTAGGGTTACACAGAGTCGGTTACAAGGGAGGAGATCCACATATCCGTATCGCCAAGCTTGCCTTCCACGCCAAGGAGAGTCCCATCCGGACACGGGACGAACTCTTCAATCTTGTATCTTCATAGTCCAACAGTCCGGCCAAAGGATATAATCCGGCTGTCTGAGGACCCCCTAATCCAGGACTCCCTCAGTAGCCCCTGAACCAGGCTTCAATGACGATGAGTCCGGCGCGCAGATTGTCTTCGGCATTGCAAGGCGGGTTCCTCCTCCGAATACTCCATAGAAGATTTTGAACACAAGGATAGTGTCCGGCTTTGCAAAACAAATTCCACATACCACCGTAGAGAGAATAATATTTCCACAAATCTAATCTGCTGACACATTCTGCAGCATGACATCATACTACGGCCCGGTCATTATTCAAACCGTTTTTCTCAACCAGCCACTGCACATATTGCGAGGCGGTTTTCTTGGCACGTCTTTGTCAAAGCAGAGATCGTGTCCCCTTATCACGGGATTCTCATCAATACGGGTGTGGGTAACCCAACCGCGCCATCAATTACAGCGCTTGGGGAATAAGTGGTTTTACTAGGCAAGTGGGGAGGCGCAGAATCCCTGCTGCCTTTATAAGGGGATGAGGACTCCCTTTCGCACCCACGCTTTCTACTTCCCGATCCATTCCCCTCCGCCCAAGCTCCAGCGCCCAAGCGTTCATCTTCTCTACCCACAAAAGGCCTTCCGAAAATGTCCGGATCCGAAGCAGGAGGCAAGTGGATGGCCTCTGCCGTCCGGGAGAAGGATATCAAAAAGCTTCGGGAGGCCGGGTATCTGGCCAAGAAAATCAGCCACCGTCTCCCGACGGCGGGACAGATCGTCCCTACTCCGGAACCCCACAAGAGGGTTATTCCTCCCTCACATTGTCCGCGGGCTAGGGTTTCCCCTCCACCCATTCATTCGCGGCATCATGTATTATTATGGGATCGATCTTCATGATCTGTCCCCTAATTCCTTCCTCAACATCTCGACATTCATTGTCGTGTGCGAGGCTTTTCTCCGCATCTCGCCACACTTCGGCTTATGGCTGAAGATTTTTAATGTGAAGCCCAAGGTAGTGGGCGGCGAGCACGCCGAGTGCGGGGGTGCTATGGTGAGCAAGATGCCCAACACCACATGGCCAACAGGCACCTTTAACGATTCCATCAAGGAGTGGCAACAGTAGTGGTTTTACATCACCGAGCCGCGCGGCACGGAATGGACCGCTACTCCCGAGTTTCGATCCGGTGCCCCTCTGCGGCTTACATCCTGGGTCAAGAAGGGCCTGAGCTGGTCTTCGTCCGATGAATTGTCGGCCCTCCAGACGCGCGTTAAAGATATGGGAGACAAGAACATTGAACTTGTCAATGTAGTCCAGGTGATGTTAGTTCGCCGGATCCTGCCTTGTCAACACCGGACTTGCAATCTATGGGAATTCGATCCGGCCAAGCACCAGACCCTGCGAGAGCTTTCGGCTCCTTGTACAAGGACATTTGGAAGGTGCTCTTCAAGTCCAGCAAATCATGGCCGGACTCCGCCGAAGACCGCGGGTACCAATTGTCCCGCCCTGCAAGTTCGGTAAGTCATCATACTTTTTATCCGCATAACCCAAGGGAAGCACTTAATGTGTTTTCTACAACTCTCCTAGGGCTGGACGAAGAAGGCGGAGCGGATACATTGTCCGGCCCCGCTGCCCGAAGAACCGGCCGTCCCACTTCTGACGAAGATGCTGGTCCCGGCGCCTTACAAGGTGCCGAAGAAGACGGCCGAGAAGGAGGCAAAAAAGACCCGGGGCAGCCTTCGTCGCCGCGGCACTTCAGACACAATATCCGAAGGCTCTGATGCCCGTTCCGCCTCCGAAGAGGACGAGGAGGAGGAGGAAGATGAATCCCCAGCGGGGGGAGAAAGAAGAGGACGGCCTCCGCACACTTGGAGGCCGAGTCGCCTAAAAGGGGAAAAGCTCCTCTTCCGGAGGAGTCCCCTGCCGCCGCCGACAGCGGCCCGGCGTGGGATCCCAGGGCCCAGCCCCTGGTGAATTTTTGAGTATATTGAATCCGAGTACGTTTATGCGTCCAGACTCATCATGGCGTAATATTTTAACCTGAGCCATATTTTTGTAGTCTGGCGAGGTCCCGTACCAAACAATCCTCATCAGAGGATTCGCTGAGCTCAGATGCTATGGAGAGCGGGACGCCCCCGAAGGCCCCTTCCTCCAACCAGGTGAATAACACCGAGTCTTCGTCCCAGAGGGACCCGGCCAAGGAGGAGAGGAAAAGACTGTGAAGGCAGCGCCAAACTTCAGGGGCCGGACACATGGGGGAGAAAATTCCCATGGGAGCTGACGGCGGGGGCCATATTGAATTCGGCACCGAGCCGGATGCAATTCCGGAGACCAATACGGCTCCAGAATCAAGCAGGCAGCCTTTCTCAGCTCGAGGGGGCATGCCTGTTCCACCGGCAACCTCTGTCCAACCAGAGGTGTCGGATGCTTTGTTGGTGGCGCTGAAGAGCGCCTCCATCGTCGATGAACACCGTGCCCTTATGGGTGCGGTGATTGAGAAGATTCAGTCAACTGAGAGTGGACTGAACGAAGCCTGTATCAGCCTTATAAGAGGCTTTGAGGTATGTTTTATGAGTTGTCGAAGAGTGTCATAGTATAGATAGTAGCCCCTGATACACTGTTCGGTGAAAGAAAGAACCGGGCAGGGGATCGAATTGATGATCTCAGGAAGACTCATTAAATGATATTGATTTCTCCTCTGTTACAAGCAGGCGTCTATAGCGGCTGCTGCCGCTCGTACTTTGGAGATCTCCGGACTGAATCAAAGTCTGGAGCGGGCCGTAGAAGAACTTGGCCAATTGAGAATGCAGTTGAGAGATAAACAAGGTATGCACCAGCTTTGCTCGCGTTTATTGCGAAATAAATTTTCAGTATGAAATAAGCTGCATAATTTGTGCTAGGGATTGTGACCGAAGTCGAGGCCCTTAAAGGGGCCGTTGCCGAGGCCAAGAAAAAGGCAGCCACAGAGCGGACTCTTCGTGAGGAACACGAGGCCAGAGTTATTAAAGCTGAGCAGGAGCTGCAAGAGGCCGTAAGGAAATGCGAGACCTTGGAGCAGAGTTTAACGGAGAAAGAATCCGAACTCACCGAGGCGCGTCAGGCCACGAGCGATGCCCGGGGGGAAACCCAAAGTTCCCTGCACGAGATCCAAGAGGCGAGGAAGATCGCAGCGAGTAAGGCTTTTTGCATGTAAAGCAAGTATTTGAGGAGAAAATTATGTTTCTAATTTTGAATTCGGATTTCTCAGGGGTATTTGCTGAGCTGCCTCGCAGCATATCAGATGCCGCCCAATTCTACCGAGCCGAAGAAAGGAACACCGCAGATAAGCTCTTCTGCCCGCAGTATTTGGCGCCGAATTATCCGGTGCCTTTTGCCGATCAACTGAAACAGCTGATCGAACTGCATAAGGCGGCGGAACTAGCCATGAAAGATCTGGTTATCCGGCTATGGCCTGCCGAGCTGATTCCATGCAGCTACTTCGGGCTCATGAAGCGGCTTGTAAGCGCTTGCCCTCGACTTGACGTCATCAAGCGGTCGGTCTGTATAGAAGGTGCGCGAATGGCCTTCGCCCGCGGAAAGGTGCACTGGGGGAAGATGGATGCCGAAAAGCTGATGACCGAAGGACCGCCAGAGGGGAAGGAGCACCGCAAGCCCGAATTATATTATGAGAGTGTCCTGAAAGGATCCTACCTTGCAGCGGAGCTATGCACCAAGGACATTATATTTCCATGAATGCCAATCATGTTGTCCTTTGTAATGTTTGAACAAGGTCATTTATTTGTCGCCTGTTATATAAAAGTTTACCCTCCTGTGCGGCCATTTTATATGTTAAACCTGAGAGTTGGCCAGTCGTCGGCTTCTGCCCCCACGTAAGAAGTACGGGTGTTCGGGATAAACCTGAGCACTCTTTATCCCAGTTTTGGGTCCTTCGAAGGAGGTGCTCAGCACAACGAACCAGGCAATCGGACTATGGGGCTTTATCACTCTCACTTAGCCATAGGAGCTTTAGTATGGTAGGCGCAGCCCCTGGTGTTCGGAAGACCGTACTAGGGGCTCTATAAGCACCTGATCGGAGAAAAAACCGATCCATCGCACGCTGCATTGGTTATGGCATTATGCGGGAGAAATCCTTAAAGATTTTGTGACCTCTCGAACAGCTGACCAGCTCTCGCCGTATCATGACAGTCAGTTTTCGGCTTTCTCTACTGAGGTGCTCGTCCGGAAGAACCGGGACACAATCGCAGTAGTTCTCCCAGTGCTACCTTAGCCGATATAGCGGAACGTAAGGTACCAAAACATGGGAGCCAGGCAAACCCAACTATTGACCCAAGACATGATTCAGAGCTGATGCATATAATGCTATAGGTTCGGGGTGCCGAACTTCCATGAAGGTGTTCGGACTTTATTGCCGTGTTATGGGTAAAACGAAGCCCCTGGCATATTTTAAGGCATATCGCTATGTACGGATGCCACTTGACAAAATGATTTCAATAAGAAATAACAGCAGGTAAACGTCATATAAATCCACATGTTGTATTTGAATAGTACGTCTATGCGTATCGGTACAAGTAATGTGATAAAAAAGGAATATGATTGCAGAACCTGTTGAGACCAGGGGGAAGAGGCCGAATGCGGATCCGTAATATAGCCAGATGGTCACTGCGGGGAATGTCTAAGGATTCCCTTACGCGTTCAAGCTGCCTCCGTGTAGCCCGTCCTGGTCGGCGCAAAGGTGAACCTGCGAAGGAAATGTAAGAAATATTTATGTGCCGGAGGGCGGTTGAGCCGCTGAGTTCGGCCTGTCCTGGCCTTCGCCGGAGTGTTTAGTTGAGCTCTGGACGAGCCGGGCTATCCTTCCGCGAAGTAGTTCGGAGTCCCTTGACGGTGTCCGGGAGCCTGGTCGTCGACTCGAGGTTCGGCTGCGAGGTGCTGCTCGTTGTTTCTGCTGCTAAGGCAGTGGTGTATTTGTTGGTGCTGAGGGAAGGTTCGGCCTTGCCATTAATCGTGATGACGCCGCGTGGACCGGGCATCTTGAGCTTACGGTAGGCATAATGTGGCACCGCGTTGAATCGAGCGAACGCGGTTCGTCCGAGCAGTGCTTGATAATCACTGCGGAAAGGGACGATTTCGAAGATTAACTCTTCGATACGGTAATTTTCTAGTGATCCGAAGAATACCTCAAGGGCGATGGAGCCTGTACAACTAACCTCCACACCTGGTATAATGCCTCTGAAAGTGGCTTTAGTGGGTTTGATCGCCGAATGATCGATGCCCATCTTGCGCACTGTGTCCTGGTAAAGCAGATTTAGACTGCTACCTCCGTCCATAAGGACTCGAGTGAGGTGGAACCCGTCTATTATTGGGTCGAGGACTAGTGCACCTGGATTTCCCTGATTGGCGTTAACCGGACGATCCGTGCGGTTGAAGGTGACCGGCCCTAGTTTACATTGTGGGACGACTAGTTTCGTAGAGTCGCCATCCCTAAGGGTGCATATCTGGTCCGAGTTGGTTAGTTGAGTGGTATTTACCACATTCACCGATTGAATATGCGGGGGAAATTTCTTTTGCCCTCCTGTGTTCGGTGATCTGGGCTCTTCGTCGCTATCGTCGCTTTGAGACCCCCCTTCATCTTTGGCACCTGCCCTGCCGGCTTGTTTGAAGACCCAGCATTCTCTGTTGGTATGGGTGGCTGGCATTTCTCGGGTGCCATGAATTTGGCATTGGCGATCGAGTATGCGGTCCAGACTGGATGGACCCGGATTTTTATTTTTGGGTGGCCCTTTCCGCTGACCGGACTTTGAGCTCCTGAACCCGGCATTAACTGCCGTATTTTCGGCGTTTTCACCATATTTGCGGTGCTTGTGTTTGTTGCGTCGTGGTTTGCCGTTGCTATCCCTGGCTTCTGATATCCAGGCTTGCTTGCCGTATTGGTACTACGAGCCCGCTAAGGCCTTTGCATCCAGACAGTTGACTATTTGGTTCTTCTTGGTTTGGAACCGGGTCCAGAATTTCCTGGTCGATTCCCCTGGCTGCTGAGTTATATGACTAAAATCGTCAGCGTCCGGCGGTCGCACATAAGTGCCCTGGAAATTGTCCAGGAATGCCTCTGCAAGGCTCTCCCAACTTCCAATGGAGTTTGCCGGCAAGCTATTGAGCCAATGCCGAGCCGGCCCTTTGAGTTTTAGCGGGAGATACTTCATGGCATGTAGGTCATCCCCGCGGGCCATGTGAATGTGGAGGAAGAAGTCTTCTATCCATACCGCGGGGTCTGTAGTACCATCATATGATTCAATGTTTACGGGTTTAAACCCTTCTGGGAATTCGTGATCCATTACTTCATCAGTGAAGCATAGGGGGTGTGCGGCGCCTCTATGCCGGGCTATATCACGACGCAGTTCATACGAGTCTTGTCTGCCGTGTTCGGCTCGGCCGGATTTTCCTTTAGTGTATCCGACGTGACGATCATCGTCACGTGTTGGTGCGCGCCCCCGTGATCCGTAGATCGATCTTGCATGTTTTGCCTTGTTTTCCAATACGTCTCGCGGGTCCTGCGTGTTGCCCCGGGCCTTGGTATTTTTGTTTGAGTGGCGGCGGGGTGCGGGCTGGACTTCGGGCTGATATGCCTCTCTATCTCGGCCACGAGGTGGCCGATATGCCGCATCATACGCTGGTGGTGTATGTTTTAAAGCTTCCTCCTCGAGTCGAGGTAGCAACCTGCGCTTTGGGTAACTCTTGGTTGGGTGCTCGAGTTCGTATTCCTCGGCTGGCAGGACTTCAGTCCATCTATCCGCTAGCAGATCTTGATCAGCTCGAAGCTGTTGTTGCTTTTTCTTCAGGCTGTTTGCTGTGGCTATAAGCCGGCGCTTGAAGCGTTCCTGCTCGACGGGATCCTCAGGCACGACAAATTCTTCGTCGCCGAGGCTCACTTCGTCTTCGGAGAGAGGCATGTAATTGTCATCCTCTGATTCTCCGTTTGCTGCCTGTTCTGGAGGGCTAGCTTGTTCATCCTCCCGCTCGAGGTTTGGCTGGAGGGGATTATCGTCGTCTTCGGCACTATCCGGACTGTTATTGTCTCTTGTGCCGGTATCGCTGCTTTTGCTGTGGCGAGACTTAGAGCGGCGCCGCTGACGTCGGTGCTTGGGTTGCTTCTTGGAGGGATTATCCTCCGTTGTTTTGTCGCCATCCCCTTCTTTGGGGGTGTCCACCATGTATATGTCATACGATGAGGTGGCCGTCCAGCGCCCTATGGGCGGTGGTTCTTGTTCGTCTCCTGCATCGTCGTCCATACCGTCCATGTCTTCGGAGCCGAAGTCGAGCATGTCGGTTAAATCGTCGACAGTGGCTACTAAGTGGGTGGTGGGTGGGGCGCGAATTTATTCGTCGTCCGCATCCCACTCTAGCCGGACATAGTTCGGCCAAGGGTCTCCCGACAGAGAGAGAGAGACTTCAACGAGTTTAGTACGTCGCCAAAAGGCGAGTGCTGAAAGATATCCGCGGAGGTAAACTCCCTGCTCGTTGCCCAATCGGATTTGATGGGCACGGACACAAGCGGCTCGGAGTCCGTGGCCGGGGATGAATCCAAAGGTTCGGCAACACGGGTCTCGTAGGAGGTGAAGTCAGTATTCGGCGCTATCGCCACTGAGTGTGCGGCCCCTATAGCGGGGTCCATCCACCCGTCCACAGAGGGCGCAATTTGTTCCGGGTTAAGGGCTGGAGTAGTTGCAGGTGTGATCTCCCGAACACAGTCCGACGGCAGAGCTAAATCATGCTCGTCGTGATTGTGCGGCGCACCTGACATGGGCTCGAATCCGTCGAAGATCAAGTCTCCGCAGATGTCGGCAGTATAGTTCAAGTTTACAAACCTAACCTGATGGCCAGGGCCGTAGCTATCGATCTGCTCCAGATGGCCAAGCGAGTTAGCCCGCAGTGCAAAGCCGCCGAATACGAAGATCTGTCCGGGGAGGAAAACCTCACCCTGGATCGCATCGTTGCCATCGAGTTGTCCAATGATCGAAGGAGCCATCAAGCCTTACGGTGACGGCAAAGTGGAACTCTCAATGAAAGCACCAATGTCGGTGTCCAAACCGGCGGATCTCGGGTAGGGGGTCCCGAACTGTGCGTCTAAGGCGGATGGTAACAGGAGGCGGGGGACACAATGTTACCCAGGTTCAGGCCCTCTCGATGGAGGTAATACTCTACTTCCTGCTTGATTGATCTTGATGATATGAGTATTACAAGAGTTGATCTACCACGAGATCGTAGAGGCTAAACCCTAGAAGCTAGCCTATGGTATGATTGTTGTTGTCCTACGGACTAAACCCTCCGGTTTATATAGACACCGGAGGGGGCTAGGGTTACACAGAGTCGGTTACAAGGGAGAAGATCCACATATCCGTATCGCCAAGCTTGCCGTCCACGCCAAGGAGAGTCCCATCCGGACACGGGACGAAGTCTTCAATCTTGTATCTTCATAGTCCAACAGTCCGGCCAAAGGATATAATCCGGCTGTCCGAGGACCCCCTAATCCAGGACTCCCTCAAGCACCTCATCGGTGAGACATAGGGGGTGTGCGGCACCCCTGTATTTAGATGTGTCGTGGCGTTCTGACGGTTGTAGTATTCGGTTTTGGTTGTGCGCTGGAGCGCGTTTCCTTGATCCGTAGATGGATCTGGTCGCGCCGGTCTTCTGATGCAAGTCCTCACGTGAATCGTGTGCTGACTTATGTGCGGCCTTGTTAGCCGCTCTATCGCGGCCACAAGGTGTTTGATCCGACCGGTGGGCCATTTTATTTTTCGGCTGTGTGGGCTCTAAGGCCTCATCATCAAATTCAGGAAACAACTTGCGCTTTGGATAGCTCTTTGCATGGTAACTACCACCATACTTTTCTTCATTGTCGAGCACCTTGTTCCATCTACTGTTGAGCGTATTTTGCGCGGCCTTAATCCTTTGCTTCTGCTTCTTCAGACTCCTTGCGGTGGCAATAAGCCTTCTGCAGATGATGTGTGCATCCTCGTCCGGACTGTTTTCCTCTCCGGAGGGGGGTTTATGAGCTTTATCCTCGGCGTCGCCGTGTTCGGACTGCCGATCCGTACTATGTTCGCCGTTTGCTAGTTCATCCTGCTCTGCCGCTGGGTCAATGTGGTCATCGTTTCCTCTGGAGTCGACTGGGGTGTTATTTTCTCTTGCGCTGTTATCGCTGTTTTTGCCGAGGCGGGATTTGGAGCGGCGCCTACGCCGACGCTTTGGTTGCTTCTCGAGGGAGCTATCCTTCGGTGCATCCTTCCGTTCCTCGTCATTGTTTTCTTTGGGTGTATCCACCATGTATATGTCATGTGATGATGTGGCTGTCCAGCGCCCTGTGGGCGATGGTTCCTGTTCCTCTCCCGCGTCGTCGTCCATGCCGTCGATGTCTTTGGAGTCGAAATCGAGCATGTCGGTTAAATCATCGACAGTGGCTACTAAGTGGGTGGTGGGTGGGTCGCGAATTTCTTCGTCGTCCGCATCCCATTCTAGCCTGACATAGTTCGGCCAAGGGTCTCCTGACAGGGAGAGAGACCTTAATGAATTTAGCACATCGCCAAAAGGCGAGTGCTGAAAGATATCCGCGCAGGTAAACTCCATGATCGGCGCCCAATCAGATTCGATGGGCACGGACACAAGCGGCTCGGAGTCCGTGGCCGGGGACGAATCCAACAGTTTGGCAACACGGGTCTCGTAGGAGGTGAAGTCAGTATTCGGCGCTATCGCAACTGAGTGTGCGGCCTCCGTGGCGGGGTCCATCCACCCGTCTACAGATGGCGCAATATGTTCTGGATTGAGGGCCGGAGTAGTTGCAGGTGTGATCTCCCGAACACAGTCCGATGGCAGAGCTAAATCATGCTCGTCGTGATTGTGCGGCGCACCTGACATGGGCTCAAATCCGTCGAAGATCAAGTCTCCGCGGATGTCGGCAGTATAGTTCAAGTTTCCAAACCTGACCTGATGGCCAGGGGCGTAGCTATCGATCTGCTCCAGATGGCCAAGCGAGTTAGCCTGCAGTACGAAGCCGCCGAACACGAAGATCTGTCCGGGGAGGAAAACCTCACCCTGGATCGCATCGTTGCCATCGAGTTGTCCGATGATCGAAGGAGCCATCAAGCCTTGCGGTGACGGCACAGTGGAACTCTCAATGAAAGCACCAATGTCGGTGTCAAAACCGGCGGATCTCGGGTAGGGGGTCCCGAACTATGCGTCTAAGGCGGATGGTAACAGGAGGTGAGGGACACAATGTTTACCCAGGTTCGGGCCCTCTCGATGGAGGTAATACCCTACTTCCTGCTTGATTGATCTTGATGATATGAGTATTACAAGAGTTGATCTACCACGAGATCGTAGAGGCTAAACCCTAGAAGCTAGCCTATGGTATGATTGTTGTTGTCCTATGGACTAAACCCTCCGGTTTATATAGACACCGGAGGGGGCTAGGGTTACACAGAGTCGGTTACAAGGGAGGAGATCTACATATCCGTATCGCCAAGCTTGCCTTCCACGCCAAGGAGAGTCCCATCCGGACACGGGACGAAGTCTTCAATCTTGTATCTTCATAGTCCACCAGTCCGGCCAAAGGATATAGTCCGGCTGTTCGAGGACACCCTAATCCAGGACTCCCTCAGATACACCCAAAGAGGATAGCGGCGATAACTTGAAAAATCCAGATAAGGATATACCTCCTAAGGAACAACCAAAATGCCGACGTCAACGGCGCCGCTCTAAATCACGCCATGGAAAAAACAACAGTACCGGCACGCGAGACAATGATACTCCGGACGACACCGAAGACCAAGAAAACCCCGTCGAGCCACCCTCCGAACAGGACGATTGGGAAGATGGGCAAGTTAGCCCTGATGAACAGGCCGTAAACGAAGACTCGGACGACAGTAATTATCTTCCACTCTCTGAGGAGGAGGCGAGCCTCGGCAACGAAGACTTCATCGTGCCTCAGGAACCCCTCGAGCAGGAGCGCTTTAAGCGCCGGCTAATAGCCACTGCAAGGAGCCTGAAAAAGAAGCAGCAGCAGCTGCAAGCTGATCAAGATCTACTCAACGACAGATGGACTAATGTCCTGGCGGCCGAGGAATACGACCTCGAGCAGCCAACCAAAAGTTACCCGAAGCGTAAACTGCTACCTCAATTCGACGACGAGGCACTTGAGCCCGCACCAACAGCGCGTAATGCGGCTGACCAACCACCACGTAGCCGGGACAAAACGGCAACTCAAGCCGAACACCAGCCCCTAATGCCTCGCCGTAAAGGAAGAGACACAATAGCTCGGGAACATACATATGACCTGCAGCAGGACATCGAAAATAGAGCAGGTCAGACCAGATCGATCAACGGATAGCGGGGGCGTGACCCGGCGCGCGACGACGGCTACCTAACCGGACGTGACAAGTATAACCACGTCCGGGCCGAAAACCGCAGACGGACTCCATCCGAGCTACGTCGCGACTTGGCCCGATATAGAGGTGCCGCACACCCCCTCTGCTTCACTGACGAAGTAATGGAGCGCGAATTCCCAGAAGGGTTTAAACCCGTGAACATCGAATCATACAATGTAACAACAGATCCTCTACGGTATGGATTGAGGACTTTCTTCTCCATATTCATATGGCCCGCGGTGATGATCTTCATGCCATCAAATACCTCCCGCTAAAACTCAAGGGACCAGCTCGGCACTGGTTAAACAGCCTGCCAGAAAACTCTATTGGCAGCTGGGAGGACCCGGAAGACGCCTTCCGCGACAACTTCCAAGGTACATACGTCTGACCTCCGGATGCCGATGACTTAAGTCACATAGTTCAACAGCCCGGAGAGTCAGCCAGGAAATTCTGGACTAGGTTCCTAACTAAAAAGAACCAGATTGTCGACTGTCCGGATGCCGAAGCCCTAGCGGCCTTTAAGCATAGCATCCGCGACGAATGGCTCGCCCGACACCTCGGCCAAGAAAAGCCGAAGTCCATGGCAGCCCTCACGGCACTTATGACCCACTTCTGCGCGGGCGGAGATAGTTGGCTGGCCCGTAGCAATAACAATGCAAGCGGACCTAGCACCTCTGAAGCCATGAATAGCAACGGCAAGCCCCGACGCAACATGCACAAGCGTCAAAACAACGGTGACAATACCGATGACACGGCGGTCAACGCCGGATTCAGTGGCTCCAAGTCTGGTCAACGGAAGAAGCCATTTAAAAGAAACAATCCGGGCTCATCCAGCTTGGACCGCATACTCGATCGTCCATGTCAGATCCACGGCACCCCCGATAAACCAGCCAATCATACCAACAGAAGCTGTTGGGTCTTTAAACAGGCCGGCAAGTTAAATACCAAGAACAAGGAGAAGGGGTCGCAAAATGAGGACGACGACGAGGAGCCCCGTCCGCCGAACATAGGTGGACAGAAGAAATTTCCTCCCCAAGTGAAAACAGTGAACATGATATACGCTACTCATATCCCCAAAAGGGAGCGCAAACGCGCGCTCAGGGACGTCTATGCGATAGAGCCAGTCGCCCCAAAATTCAACCCATTGTCGTCATGCCCGATCACTTTCTATCGCAGGGACCATCCAACCAGTATCCGTCATGGCGGTTCTGCCGCACTGGTCCTCGACCCAATTATTGGACGGATTCCACCTCACACGAGTCCTTATGGACGGTGGCAGCAGCCTTAACCTGCTTTATCAAGACACAGTCCGGAAGATGGGCATCGACCCATCAAGGATCAAGCCCACAAAAACTACCTTTAAAGGAGTAATACCAGGTGTGGAGGCCCGCTACACGGGCTCAAACACATTGGAAGTTGTCTTCGGATCCCCGGACAACTTCCGAAGCGAAGACTTGATCTTCGATATCGTCCCCTTCTGCAGTGGCTATCACGCACTGCTCGGACGAACTGCATCTGCTCGATCAATGCGGTGCCACATTATGATTATCTCAAACTCAAGATGCCCGGACCACGCGGTGTCATAATAGTCAATGGAAACACGGAGCGCTCCCTCCGTACCGAGGAGCACACCGCGGCCCTGGCAGCGGAAGTACAGAGCGGCCATATCAAGCAGAATATTAATTCAGCAGCCAAGCTCCCGGACACTGTCAAACGAGTCCGGACTACTCCGCGGCATGACAGTCCAACTCGTCAGGAGTTCGACTAGCAATTCGGCCTCTGTCTCAGTCCCGACCAAATAGCGGTGTACGTACCGCGCGTACATAACTACGCACTCAAAATACCATAGGCAAAGACGGAGGCATAACTCGATTGTGGTCCACAATACGGCTCGACCTTACCTGGGCACACATACTTTCCCTTTTCTTTTTTTATCCTTTTTAGGTTTCTTTTCCACAGGCCCTTCACGACGGCCTGATCAGCGATCCTTTCGAAGGATGGATATACCAAGGCGGCAAGAAGCACAGACGTGTGGCAGAATATCTAGGTGGTCTTCTTGACGATCACTCTATCTGCCTTCAGGACCCGCACGCAGCTCCTCCTTGGTCTCGGCATGTTAAATAGCCCTGATGCTTATTGCACTATTTGTGCAAATACGCTTTGACGTATTAATCAAATTATAATGGAAACAGTTTGCGGCCCAATTTATGTGGCACTGGCTTACTACTTCATTTTATTTCGCTATTTCCATCGAGTGCACCCGTACACTTTGGTACGCCTTAATTCGTAAGGGGCTTCATTGTGCCCCATACTATGGCAACAAGTCCGAACACTTTTTACAGTATAGTTCGGCACCCCGAATATAGCATTATATGCATCGGCTCCGAATCATGTCTTTGGTCAATTGTTGGGTGCCCGGCTCCTGTGCTTACTACCTTACGTTCCGTCCCATTGGCTAGGGTAGTAAAGGGAGAACTACTGCGATTGTGTTTCTGGTTCATCCGGACAAACGCCTCAGTAGAGAAAGCCGAAAACTGAGTGTCATGATGTGGCGAGAGCTGGTCAGCTATTCGGAGGTTAAAATCTCTTGCGATTTTTTCCGCATTAAGCGACGGATCGGCCTCCACCCGATCAGGTGTTTACAGCACCCTAGTCCGGATTAACAAATACTAACTAGGGGCTGCGCCTACATTGCTATTGTCAAACTCCTATGGCTAAGTGAGGGTGATAAAGCCACATAGTCCGATTGCCTGGTTCGTTGCGCTAAACACCTCCTTCAAGGACCAAACAATTGGGTCAAGAGTGTTTAGGTTCTAACCCGAACACCCCCGTACTACCTACGTGGGGGCTGAAGCCGACGACTGGCCAACCCTCAGATTTAATAAAATGGCCGCACAGGAGGTAAAAATTTAAAACAAACAAACAAGCATTATATTACATATCGGCTTTGTTTCATAATACATGACAGGATAACATGAATATCTTCATTCAAAGATAATTTCTTTCGCACACTGGCCCTCTACAATGCAGGATCCCTCCAGGACATCATCAAAATACCGCTCGGGCGTGCGGTGCTCTTTGCCCGCGGGCGGTCGCGAGCTTGACGCCGTTCATCTTTGCCCACTGCACCTTGACACGGGCGAAGGCCATCCGCGCACCTTCGATGCAGACCGACCGCTTGATGGCGTCAAGCCGAGGGCAGGCACAGATCAGTCACTTCACGAGCCCGAAGTAGCTGTTCGGTATGGCTTCGCCAGGCCAAAGACGGATTATAAAATCCTTCATGGCCAGTTCGGCCACCCTATGCAGTTCGATCAGCTGTTTCAGCTGATCGCTAAAGGACACCGGATGCTCTGGCGCAAGGTATTGCGACCAGAACAGCTTCTCCGTTGAGCTCCCCTCTTCGGCTCGTAAGAACTCTACAGCATCGGCAACACTGCGCGGCAGATCCGCAAACGCTCCTGGAGAACTCCAAATCCGGGTCAGTAAGAGGTACCTTTTCTTCACAAATTTGCTCTGCATAATAAAGGCCTTACCCGCCGCGATTTTCCTGGCCTCCTGGATCTCCTGGAGGGGGCCCTGGGGTTCAACCCGGGCTTCTTGTGTGCTTTGACGGGCCTTAGCAAGTTTGGACTCTTGGTCCGTAATCTTGCGCTCCAAGGACTCGCATTTCTTTACGGCGTCCTGGAGCTCCTGCTGGACTTCCCTGACCCCGGCCTCGTGTTTTTCACGGGCGTTTGTTCCTCCGCCGCTCTCTTCTAGGCTTCGGCCAGTGCGTTCTTGAGGGACTCCACCTCGGTCGCAGCTCCTACGAAAAATCATGATAACATGATCAACACAAACAATTCATTTTTAGATCTGAATAGGCTTTTGCATACCTTGCTGGTCCTCTAGTTGTTTTTTCACGTGGCCGAGCTCTTCCTCGGCCCGCTCCAGACTCTGCTTCAGTTTGGAGACTTCGGCAAAATGGGAGGTCGCCGCCAGCATCAACGCATGCTTATTCACATAGACATGTATGGTTAGACTCATGTGAAAATTATTTGATCCTCTGTTCGGCTTTTCTTTTTGAACACCGGACAGAGTCTCAGGGGCTATGATACGTCTCCAACGTATCTATAATTTATGAAGTATTCATGCTATTATATTATCCATCTTGGATGTTTAATGGGCTTTACTATGCACTTTTATATTATTTTTGGGACTAACTTATTAACCCAGAGCCCAGTGCCAGTTTCTGTTTTTTCCTTTGTTTCAGTATTTCGCAGAAAAGGAATATCAAACGGAGTCCAAACAGAATGAAACCTTCGGGAGAGTTATTTTTGGAATGGAAGCAATCCAGGGGACTTGGAGTGCACGTAAGGGAAGCAACGAGGAAGGCACGAGGCAGGGGGGCGCGCCCACCCCCCCTGGGCGCGCCCTCCACCCTCATGGGCCCCTCGTGGCTCCCCTGACCGACTTCTTTCGCCTATATATACCAATATACCCTAAAACCATCGGATAACAGAATAGATCGGGAGTTCCGCCGCTGTAAGCCTCTGTAGCCACCAAAAACCAATCGGGACCCTGTTCCGGCACCCTGCCGGAGGGGGGAACCCTCACCGGTGGCCATCTTCATCATCCCGGCGCTCTCCATGACGAGGAGGGAGTAGTTCACCCTCGGGGCTGAGGGTATGTACCAGTAGCTATGTGTTTGATCTCTCTCTCGTGTTCTTGAGGTGGTACGATCTTGATGTATCGCGAGCTTTGCTATTATAGTTGGATCTTATGATGTTTCTCCCCCTCTACTCTCTTGTAATGGATTGAGTTTTCCCTTTGAAGTTATCTTATCGGATTGAGTCTTTAAGGATTTGAGAACACTTGATGTATGTCTTGCGGTGCGTATCTGTGGTGACAATGGGATATCACGTGATCCACTTGATGTATGTTTTGGTGATCAACTTGCGGGTTCCGCCCATGAACCTATGCATAGGGGTTGGCACACGTTTTCGTCTTGACTCTCCGGTAGAAACTTTGGGGCACTCTTTGAAGTACTTTGTGTTGGTTTGAATAGATGAATCTGAGATTGTGTGATGCATATCGTATGATCATACCCACGGATACTTGAGGTGACATTGGAGTATCTAGGTGACATTAGGGTTTTGGTTGATATGTGTCTTAAGGTGTTATTCTAGTACGAACTCTTGAATAGATCGATCCGAAAGAATAACTTTGAGGTGGTTTCGTACCCTACCATAATATCTTCGTTTGTTCTCCGCTATTAGTGGCTTTGGAGTGACTCTTTGTTGCATGTTGAGGGATAGTTATGTGATCCAATTATGTTATTATTGTTGAGAGAACTTGCAGTAGTGAAAGTATGAACCCTAGGCCTTGTTTCAACGCATTGCAATACCGTTTACGCTCACTTTTAACATTAGTTACCTTGCTGTTTTTACATTTTCAGATTACAAAAACCTATACCTACCATCCATATTGCACTTGTATCACCATCTCTTCGCCGAACTAGTGCACCTATACAATTTACCATTGTATTGGGTGTGTTGGGGACACAAGAGACTCTTTGTTATTTGGTTGCAGGGTTGTTTGAGAGAGACCATCTTCAACCTACGCCTCCCACGGATTGATAAACCTTAGGTCATCCACTTGAGGGAATTTGCTACTGTCCTACAAACCTCTGCACTTGGAGGCCCAACAACGTTTACAAGAAGAAGGTTGCGTAGTAGACATCAAGCTCTTTTCTGGCGCCGTTGCCGGGGAGGCTAGGTAAGCGGCACTCACACCCCGTCAACTAAGCTCTTTTCTGGCGCCGTTGCCGGGTAGGTGAGTGCTTGAAGGTATATCTTTAGATCTTGCAATCGAATCTTTTTGTTTCTTGTTTTTAACTAGTTTAGTTTATAAAATAAAACTATAAAAAATGGAATTGAGTTTGTCTCATACGCTTCATCTTTTTAATATCTTTCGTGAGAATGATGGAAAGGAAAATTGTGCTCAAGTGCTAGAAGAAGAAGTCTATAAAATGTTTGGCACTAAATCTTTGAATGATGAGCATGATTGCAATGTTATTAGTATGAACTCTTTGAATATCCATAGTACTAATGATGATTGCACTAGTTATGATGAAAATGTCTCCTATAAACATGTCAATTTTTGTGGAGTGCATTGGGTTTGCAAGTACACACCAAATAGGGAAGATAGATATTGCAAGAGGCATAAGCATTTAGAAACTAAATGGTTGCAAGAAAGGCTAAATGTTAGTGCTGAAAATTTAAAATTTCTTAGCCATACTTGTGAACTTTGCAATGAACACGGTCATTTAAATATCAAATGCAAATTGTTTCATGATCAAATCGTGTCCAAAAATTGGGATGACTTGATTTCCCTTGCACATCATAATGAACTTAGTTTGCTTTTGTGTTATGAAGAAATGAAACGTCAAACTAAGATTATTCCAGAATATAACCTTGAGACACGATCGTCCCCACCCAGATTCATCCCTCACTTCGTCCGTGGGTTAGGATTTCCCCTTCATCCCTTCGTCCGCGAACTCATGTTCTACTACGGGCTAGATTTCCATGATCTGGCCCCGAATTCCTTCATCAACATCTCGGCATTTATTGTCATTTGCGAGTCCTTCCTCCGCATCCCACCCCACTTCGGATTGTGGCTGAAGACCTTCAATGTGAAGCCGAAGGTGGTGGGGGGTCAACACGCCGAGTGCGGAGGCGCTATGGTGAGCAAGCTGTCCAACGCCACATGGTCCGAAGGCACCTTCGTGGAGACCGTCAAAGGGTGGCAACAGTTGTGGTTCTACATCACAGAGCCCCGTGACACCACCTGGGCCGCGGCTCCCGAATTTAAGTCCGGGCCCCCGATGCGGCTCACCTCCTGGCTGTAGAAGGGTCTGGACTGGGCTTCGTCGGACGATCTGCCCTTTGGCCCGGACATGGTTGGAGTGTTTTGTGGGGGCAGAAAAGATGGAAGCTTGGGCACTGGAGCTCGAGAAGCAGGTGGGAGGAGAAGAGGAAGAAGGCGTGGGTGAAAAAATGGGTCCTTATCCTCTTATAAAGGCAGCGAATATCAAGCGCCTCCCCACTCGCCTTAAAACTCGCTTATTCCCCAAGAGCCGTGCAGACGGCGCGGTTGGATTATCCACGCCTGTATTGATGAGAATCCCGTGATAAGGGGACACGATCTCTGCTTCGACAAGACGTGCCAATAAAAACCGCATCTCGAAACATGGAGCGGGAGGCTAAAAACGGTTCGAAATAATAACCGTGCAGAGACGTGGCGTCTCGCTACAGAAGATGTCAGTAGATGGGACTTGTTAATATTATACTCTTTGCGGCTGTATGTGGAGCTTGTTTTGCAGAGCCGGACACGTTCTCTGTGTTTGAAGACTACTTTGAAGTATTCGGAGGAGGAACCCGCCTTACAATGTCGAAGACAACCTGCGCGCCGGACACATTGTCATTGAAGCCTGGTTCAGGGGCTACTGAGGGAGTCCTGGATTAAGGGGTCCTCGGGCGTCTGGCCAATGTGACGTGGGCCGGACTGATGGGCCATGAAGATACAAGATAGAAGACTTCCTCCCGTGTCCGGATGGAACTCTCCTTTGCGTGGATGGCAAGCTTGGTGTTCGGATATGAAGATTCCTTCCTCTGTAAACCGACTCTGTATAGCCCTAGGCCCCTCCGGTGTCTATATAAACCGGAGGGTTTAGTCCGTAGAGGAGGATCATCATCATACAGGCTAGACATCTAGGGTTTAGCCATTACGATCTCGTGGTAGATCAACTCTTGTAACCCTCATATTCATCAAGATCAATCAAGCAGGAAGTAGGGTATTACCTCCATCAAGAGGGCCCGAACCTGGGTAAACATCGTGTCCCCCGTCTCCTGTTACCATCGACCTTAGACGCATAGTTCGGGACCCCCTACCCGAGATCCGCCGGTTTTGACACCGACACGGGCGACACGCCCTCGGCTTCCGAAGAGGATGACGACCAGACAGTGGGCTGGGCTGGCTGGGCCATCCTGGGCCCAAAGGTGAGGACGCCCTTTCTCTTTTCTTTTTCATTTCCTGTTTTATTTTTTTCCATGGGCAAAATGTCCAACAATCGTCCAGATAGCGGTCAATGCTTTTTGACTGGACGGTAACGGCACGAAAGGGCATTTTTATAAGTGCAACTGACGGGAGAGGGGCAAATTCGAGCATGCTTCCAAATTAGGGGCAAATATGAGTAGTAGGTTCGAGTTAGGGACACAAATGTAAAAGACCCTTCCTTTTTTCTTCTTTTTAAATAAACTTCGGGAACGTTTATTAAAAGTTTTGAGCATTTTTTAAAATTCAAGATTTTTTTGAAACACACAACCCTTTTTCAAACTACAAAAGTATTTTTGAAATATGTGTTTATTATAACACCAACATTTTTTAAAAATTATAGAACATTTTTTAATTTGGTATTTTTCTAGAATCCATGATTTTATAAACTCCTTAGCATTTTTAAAAGAAGAACGTCTTTTTACAGCTATGAACAGGTATTTTTAATTCAAGATCATTTTTGAAAATTCACAACATTTTTATAATTCATGAAAAATACTCTATTTTTACCTTGTAGCTATATATTTTTAGAACCTACAGAAATAAGCACGATACCTAGTTTTTTGGGAGTAAAACCACCGAAAAAGTAGAAAAAAAGAGAGAGAAAATCGGGAGCGATCTGGGCCACTTGACTCAAGAAGCAAAACATCCATGTGTGTTTTTCATCAATTCGTAACGAGCGACATATAAGAAGACTCAAGAGCCATCACTGCAGGAATCACCTACTTTGCCGTCTGCCAAGGCGGACGGCAAAGGCCTTTGCCGTCTGCCGCGGATGGCAAAAGGCGCCGGCAAAGAAAGGATCGGCAAAGACCTTCTTTGCTGTCTGCTTCCTGACGCGGACGGCAAAGGAGAATTTGCCATCAGCAGCAGACGGCAAAGAAAGCCGACGGCAATAAATTCGATGTTAATCCGTTAGGTGGCTAATGGCAGTCTTTGCCGTCCGTGGCTGACGGCAAAGAGCACAGGCCTTTGTCGTCTGCCACTGTAGGCAAACTGACCAAATGGGTCAGCTGCCAAGAAGCACAGGTGGTTGCCACGTGGCTTCTTTGCCGTCCGCCACGGACGGCAAAGAGCCCGTTGCCGTCGGTGGCAGACGACAAAGAGCCTGCATTGCCTCTTTTTCTGTTTTTTCTTATACCCAACCATTTTCACAGCAAATAGATGATACATATATATTTTTCACATGGCAAGTTCACAGCAAACATATGAGATATCCAACACATATAATTTCATCATACATGCATAGTTCCATCAACCATACATAGCAAGTTCCACATACATGCATCCAACCATACATATTACAATAGTGTCATCCTACCATACATGCATAGTTCATCGATACAAAAGAAACATAGTTCATCCAAACAAGCACTCCATCTATGCAAGCTTCCGTGAAGCGAATGAATTCTGCAAAATGGGAAATAAGAAAGTTAGAAGAAGAAGATTAGAAGAAGAAGAAGAAGAAGAAAATGAAGAAGAAGAAGAATATATGACATTTATCAGCTAATTTAGGTGAAATTGATCGTTTGTGAGCTAACATAGGTGAAATGGATCGTTTATGAGCTAACCTAGGTGAAATGGATCGCTTATGAGCTAACTTAGGTAAAATGCATCATTTTAGAGCTAACCTAGGTAAGATGGATCATTTTGGAGCTAACCTAGGTAAAATGGGTCATTTTAGAGCTAACTTGGGTAAAATGGATCATTTATGAGCTAAGTAATGTAAAATGGGTCATTTTAGAGCTAACTTAGGTAAAATGGATCGTTTATGAGCTAACTAAGGTAAAATGGATCATTTTAGAACTAACTTAGGTAAAATGGATCGTTTATGAGCTAACTAAGCTAATTGTGCCATTTTTTACATAAGTAAGCTAAGTACATGTCATTATTGAGCAAACCTAGTTAACTAAGCATATTAGAGCTAAATTTGGTCATTTTGGAGGAAACAAAGCTAAGTATAGATCGTTTTAGAGCTAACTTAGGTAAAATGAATGGTTTTGGAGGTCAGTAAGCTTATTAAGTCATTTTGGAGGAAATAAAGCTAAGTCTAGGTCTTTGTGCATTTGTTAAGCAAAACACTAGAGAAACTTACCGTGATCATGGAGGTGTTGGAGTGGGTTGGCTCGTGCCGGTAGGTGGAGAAGGATCGTGCGATGCTTGTCTGGAGTTACGCTGCACCAAAGATCATTTCCAATGTCTCGTTAGCATGATGACACTCAAATGTTAAGACTAGCAAGTAGTGTCCATTCAAATTAAACTCACCGTCGTCCCAGGAGCAATCACTGGCATCGGCGGAGCGGTCTGATCGGACTTCTCGCACACAGACTGCACATTTGGTTTTGACGACTCAGTCATACTAGTTAGTAATGAGACAAACACTACATGAATGTTTTGGCTAATCAGCAGAAGAAACTTACCACAAGGAGCTCGTACATGGCCCTTGCCTGCATGTCATTCCGTGCCCTCTCCTCCTCCAACATCTTTGTCGTCCTCTCCTCCAACTCCCGCTGCCTCTCCGCCGCCTCCGACAAAAGTTTCTCCGTTCTATCTCTCTCACTCTGTATAGCAGCCTGCAACACCACTCCTCGTTAGCATTTGTAATCATTGATGGAAGCGCACACAATGTATAACTAACCTTGAAGGCGAGTTGGACTGGCCGTTCACGAGGCCTTATCTCAGGAGCGGATCTCGACTGGCACGCCTTGATCTCCGGGAGAGTGCTAGGACAACGGATAAGTCCATCTCCAATGGCTATCGAGCCATGGGACCTCCCGCCACCAGCTATCATCACCAGCTCTGGATCAACGGGACCCTGGCTCAAGTTAAAGTCCTCCCCTTTCCTCGCCTTCCCTTGATCTCTATATTTCACGAGCTTGTCATGGGAGGAGATGTTGGTGAAGTTGTTTGCATCATCGAGGTCAGACGGAGAGAATGCCTTGACTTTCTTGTAAGAGGCAGTATGGGCCATGGCATAGAGGTCGTACACCTCTGGCACCTTATCCGCCTTATTGTAGCGTGCCTGAAAGAGAGAAACAAAGTAAATTAGTAATTAAAGGGCTCAAGCTAGCATGATGAATGAATTGCATGCATCATGAAGCAAACCACATACCCAGTTCCGCCCGAACTGATATAAGTTGGAGCTGCCTTGATGGTGTGGCACACCTTCCATTTGGGCACGTTTGTCCTTGGCCTCGTTGTGGACGGCTAGCCATTCTTCTGAGCACCACTCATTGTCCAACACCTCCCAACAATCCATCCGATCCGCACACCATCTCGGAGGCGCCTAAGTTAGCAACTAGAAACTTGAGCGCTACGGCTATGAATTACTAAATGAAGGAAGTAAGTACAAGGCCTTAAGAATTACCTTCATGTACTGCTCCTTACTCAGGAACTTCTCGCAGCACGCCGGCTTGGGCTTCTTGATACCACGCAAGGCGTAGTAGTCTCGAACAGCCTGCACCCGAGCCTCGTGTCGTAAGTTCTATAGTAGGCGCTTGCAGACGTTCTCGATAACATTTGCCGCCTCCTCCTCCTCGTATCCCTCCTCACACCTGTAGAATGCCTGCAATCAAATGAGACAATATTGATTAGTATAATTAATAACTAGCTAGTTGAAGAATTTTAATTGTGTAAAGGAGAAATTACCCAGAACTTTCTGATCACCACGTCTGCCCTCGTGTCGCACAAGACACCGTCGATAATCTCACCCGGTGGGGCCGGGGCAGCCAAGTAGTGCTCCTAGCTCAATCCAAGCTCTGGAAGCCGACCCTCACCAGGCAACGTGACAAACCCCGGGAAGTTTTGCCGGCAAAGCACTCCAAGGACGGAGTTGGGCCGGCGGACCTTCTCATGGTGGTCCCAACCCCTGCAACATGACAAAGCACTCCAAGGATGCAGAAGGTACAAAAATATTAAATGCACTTACCTCTCCCCATCAGGGAAAATCAACGACCTCTGCTCGCGGGTCGCCGGCACGGACGGGAGCCGTGTACAACCACGCTGGTAGACGTTGCCCCCCTCCTCCTCAATATCAGTCGGCTCCCCACCATCATTAGCATGGCCACTCGGCCCCTCAGGCTGATCCGGCCAGGTACCCCATCCAGACGTGTGCTCGTCCGGGGTCTCATGGGCCCAACTATCATGGGATGAAGGCTCGTGGACCCGAGGCTCGTGGGACGAAGGCCCGTGGACCCGAGGCTCGTGGACCGGAGTCCGTGTAGCCTCCTCCTCGGATGAGTCCACCCTAGCAGTCACGTGCTCGGGTGAAAAAGCTGGGGTGGCGGCGAGGAAGGCACCCTAGCAGTCACGTGCTCGGGTGAAAAAGCTGGGGGTGGCGGCGAGGAAGGCACCCTAGCAGTCACCCTACCTCCTCTCCCGCGACCACGTGCTCCACCACCTCTCTTCTTCCCTCCCTTTCCTCGTCCCCTTCTGGGCACCGCGGTCGACGAAGAAGGGCCCGGTGTTGTCGACATACTGTCCAGCAACGCTCGGCGGATTTGTGCGGGTGGAATGAAAGACCTCCCACCACGCGCCGACGAACAAGGGGCCTCGGAGCGCTCCGGACCAGCGCCCACCATCTTTCAACACCTGCCATGACAAAGAGTAAACGAAATTAATACAACATAAAAAAATACTGACATGAATAATAATATATGATGTTTTTCATAACAAAAACGAAAAATATATATGATGTTTAAATCTACCCGATCAACACAATTATATATGATGTTTCTCATAACAAAATCGAAAAATATATGACCTAACTCATAATTCACAAATATATGACCCCGTCGGCCTCTGGTGTCGTGGGTGTCGTGTCGGGGTCGGGGTGCCGTGTCGGGTTGGGGTGATGTTTCGGGGTCGGGGTGTCGGGGTCGGGGTGTGGTGTCAGGGTGTCGGGGGTCGGGGTCGGGGTGTCGTGCCGGGGTGTCGGGGTGGCGTGTCGGGGTCGGGGTCGGGGTGTGGGTCGGGGTCTGGTGCCAGGGTGTCGGGGTCTGGGTGTCAGGGTGTCGGGTTGTCGGGGTCGGGGTGTCTTTTTCTTCTTTTTTCCTCTTTTTTCCTTTTCTTCTTCTCTTCTTCTTCTTTTCTTCGTCTTCTTTTTCTCCTTGTTCTTCTTCTTCTTCCTCTTCTTCTTCTTTTCTTCTTCTTCTTCTCCTCCTCTTCCTCCCTCCTCCTCCTCCTCTTCCTCTTCTTTCTTCTTCTTCTTCTTCTTCTTCTTCTTCTTCTTCTTCTTCTTCTTCTTCTTCTTCTTCTCCTTCTTCTTCTTCTTCTTCTTCTTCTTCTTCTTCCTCCCCCTTTCTAGTTATTCTACTTTTCTTCTTCTTTTTTCATCTTTTTTCACTTCCTTTAATTAGGACTATTTAACTCAAACCTAACACTAATCTAATGTAATTAAACCTAAACTAATTAAACCTAAAACTAAACCTAAACTAAAAAACTAAACGAAATAACCTAAACTATTTAAACTAAATAACCTAAACTAATTAAACTAAATAACCTAAACTAACTAAACTAAAAAAACTTAAACTAAATAACCTAAACTAAACAGAAAAGAAAAACTGAAAAGAAAACAGGGGCAGGGGCTCACTGTGGGGGGCGGCAACGGGTCGTGGAGGGGGCGACGATGGGGCGGCGGCGATGCAGGGTGGCGACGGGGCTGGGAGGGCCGGCGACGGGCGGCGCTCCTCGGGGGGGCGGCGGCGGCCCGGTGGAGGGGGAGGCCGCAGCGGGACGGGGCGGCGGCGGCCCGGTGGAGGGGGAGGCCGCGCGGGACGGGGCGGGGACGACCACGTAGGGGAGGGGGCGGGCGGCTGGCCAGCGTGGAAGGGGCGGCAGGGGCGCGGTGGACGTCGGGGCGCCGCAGGGGAGGGGTGCGGGGCGACAGGGCGAGGGGCGAGGGGGCGGCGGCAGGTGGTGGGGCGACGGGGCAAGGGGGCGGCGCGGGTGGCTGGTGGCGGGGGCGGCGGCGGGTGGCGGTGGTCTCGTCGGGGAGGACAGAAAGAGAGAGAGAGGAAGGGGGCGGGGTGGGGAGCCGTTAGTTAGGTTATCTCTTTGCCGTCCGCTTTTCTGCTCTTTGCCGTCAGCTCGCTGACGGCAAAGAGGGGGCCGTTAGGTTTTTCCCCCGAGCAGCTTGTTAGTGGGGCCCACCTCCCTCTTTGCCGTTCGCCAGCTGACGGCAAAGAACTGGCAGATGGCAAAGAAGGTCTTTGCCGTCCGTGTTCTGAAGCGGACAGCAAAGACCTTCTTTGCCGTCCGCCAGCAGACGGCAAAGAACTGGCAGACGGCAAATAAGCTAATTCCAGTAGTGCATATTGCAACAAATCAGCAAAGGGAGCTCCTATATGACGCTATGTGTGTTGAAATAACGGGATGCCGACAGTTGGTTTTCTAGTGATCTAATGTGGATTTACAGGTTTTCACATTTCCCATAAAACACAAATCCTTATTTATATCAAATAAAAAGTAAAAATATTGAAAAAATTGTGACTATTTTGCAAAAATCATGTAATTTTTCAAATAAGTTGTCAACATTTTATGTAACTTTCATGAGGATTTTTGGAAATTTAAATATTTACTAATAGAAAGATGAAGTGAAAACGAAAAAATATATAATATAAAATATAAAAAGGAAAAAGAACAGAAAATAGAGAACTGATGGAAGAAAAAAGAACCTGGAAGAACCGGAATAAAAACCACTACCAAACACAAGGAAAAAACACTCGGAAAATATATATTATAAAATCACTTTCAACCCTTAACTTCAAGACTTCAATTTGTCCTGGTCCAGTTAGCACGCCCACTGAAGGCAAGGTAGTACACTAGGAAACCTCGAAGCGAAGGAAAGGCAAGTTGGTGGGCTAGTGAACGTATCTGCCGTAAATATAATCAAGCCCCGTGTTGCGGCCTTGTGTGTCTGGGCCTATCTCTGCGCACAAGACAAGGGTCAACTTTTTTTTTTTGCTCAAGGAAAAAAGGGTCAACTTTCTTTTGTGTCCCTTTTGCAAACTGCGTGCATGCAAAACCCGACAGTAGAGGTTGTCTACAGGCTTATTTCTAACTATTTTCGGGTGGCCTTTTCTGCTTGTTACATTGAGTGCTAAAGATACAATATAATGGTTTAATGTTGTGGAATCCTAAAGAAATAATGTTGTGATTATTATCCGATATGTTTTTCGTACAAGGGTCTACTATGCTACATGATAGAACAACTACTACTGAAGATACATATTTAATGTGCTTTTTTTTTGCGGGGGCACAATTTAGTGTGCTATACGTATGGTATTTCAGAGTAGTGATTAATTTCAAATATCAAAATCTAGGTTGCATTTAGTAACATGTTCTCCACAAGATATATTTTGGTTTATCGTATCTAAATGCTATAGTGACCTTGCGGACATCAAGTGATTATATATAAACACATGATGATCAAAACATAAATGTGAGAAATAATATAAGAGCAAGAATGGGTCCTTCGAGATTTATGCCTCCATATAAATAACACAATAAGAAATATAGGTTGAGAGATATCGCCCATAAAGAATATAGGTATAGGAGGAAAAAAAGGAATAAGAAACCACTCCTCATGGCACCTATCAAGGACAACACACAGGCTATATGTTTTGTAGTTCTTCTGATGATGTCTAGCACTTTATGGTCATGTCAAGCAACTACGAGAAACAAAGGTACACTCTTTTGTTTATGTTTACAATAGTCCAATTATGTATGATGTACCTTGGATATTCATATAATCTAAACTCATGCAACTTATACTACATATGCTAATATGAACGGGGATGCTATATATACTTTGTTGTTTGTAGGTACAACTGGATTGTGGACTTCGTGTACTCCTTTCCGAGCATGCCAGATACCAACGCCCAACAATGTTGCCATGTGCAAGCTTAGCTGTGAATGGCGTGGTTACAACTTTGAAAAAAGTCATTGCGACCGTTCCATATGGTGCTGTTGCGAATGGTGAATGCTATGGAAATGATGGATACAATGTACTTTCATGTGCCAAAACCTTGTGCTACTAAGATACGGAAAATTATAATAAACACTAGTAGAAAAGAGGGCTTTGGTTCAGGCCGGGTCAGCCCATTAGTCCCGGTTCAGTCCAGAACCGGGACCAATGGGGGCACTGGTCCCGGTTCGTGAGGCCAGGGGCCTGCCGGGCCTCGTGGGGGCATTGGTCCTGGTTCGTCTGGCCCCTTTGGTCCCGGTTGGTGGGACAAACCGGGACCAATGGGCCTCGCTCCTGGCCCACCACCATTGGTCCCGGTTGGTGGCTTGAACCGGGACCACAGGCTGCCCTTTAGTCCCGGTTCATGCCATGAACCGGGACCAATGAGGTGCCTATATATACCCCTCGCCCGCGAGCAGAGCACTCCAGTGCTCTGTTTTTCTCTAGCCGGTGAGGGGAGGGCTTTGTGGTGCACATGAGGTGTTCGATGAAATGCCCGAGCCACAGTAGTTAAGCTTTCTTCTCTCGAAGCTCGACCTCAAAGCTCCATTTTCCTCGAGATTTGTCTAGGTTTAGCGGCCCGTCACGTCCCATTCCCGTCTTCACCGCCATCGATCGCCCGCGCCGATCTCGTCGCAGGCACCACCGTGGTGAGCCTCTTGTTCTTATCTTCTTTCTGAAAGAAAAAAATTCTTACTTTAGATAGATACTTGTCTAATTTTCTTACTATTGTATTGCTTGTTATTATATAGTGCGATGGTTTTGGTATCCGTCCCCGTCGGCCCTCGTCCTGTCTATGATTCGGATGTGGTATATATTATCTTTATAACTATTGGTTCATTTATTGTTTATGAAAATTATGCCGACCAACGTGACATAGATTTTATTTATCTAGGAGGTATGTGAACCGGAAATTCCAACCGGCCCTATTGTCGAGAGGTTAAATTTAGTTGAAGAAGAAAACAATTTCTTGAAGGAAAAAATAAAAAAATTGAGGAGGAGAAGATGATATTGGAGTTGCATGTTGCGGATGTCGTCGATGATCACAAGATTAAGATGGATGCAATGCGCTTGAAGATTAGAAAGATTAGAAAATATGCCATTCATACCGAGGCTTGGTATCATTATGCCGTTGGATCAATTGTTACCTTGGTTGCGATTATGATCGCATTTGTTTTCGCATTGAAATATTTTACATAGTTTCAATGTATGGTTTAATTAATTAGATGCTTTGGAGAGCTATATGTTGTTAGATGAGAACTATGTATGTACTTTGGTTTTAATGTGATGATGAACTTCTATTAATTTGGTCACTTAATTATATATTCATTATGTTTTGTAATGGTTTTTGACACACTTAATTATATATAATGCGCGCAGATGAACCGGCAATGGATGTACGGTGACAGACACACCTCTGAGTACATTAAGGGCGTGCATGATTTTCTCGAAGTGGCTGAGGCAAACAAGCAGAATGGTTTTATGTGTTGTCCATGCCCTACATGTGGGAATACGAAGTCTTACTCTGACCGGAAAATCCTTCAGACCCACCTGCTTTACAAGGGTTTCATGCCACACTATAATGTTTGGACGAGGCACGGAGAAATAGGGGTTATGATGAAAGACGGCGAAGAAGAAGAGGACGATGACAACTATGTGCCCCCTGAATACGGTGATGCTGCAACGGGGGAAGCTGCTGAAGATCAAGAGGAACCAGACGATGTGCCCAATGATGCTGCAATGGGGGAAGCTGCTGAAGATCAAGAGGAACCAGTGCCCGATGATGATGATCTCCGCCGGGTCATTGTCGATGCAAGGACGCAATGCGAATGTCAAAAGGAGAAGCTGAAGTTCGATCGCATGTTACAGGATCACAAAAAAGGGTTGTACCCCAATTGCAAAGATGGCAACACAAAGCTCGGTACCGTACTGGAATTGCTGCAGTGGAAGGCAGAGAATGCTGTGCCTGACAAAGGATTTGAGAAGCTATTGAAAATATTGAAGAAGAAGCTTCCAAAGGATAACGAATTGCCCGACAGTACATACGCAGCAAAGAAGGTCGTATGCCCTCTAGGATTGGAGGTGCAGAAGATACATGCATGCCCTAATGACTGCATCCTCTACCGCGGTGCGTACAAGGATCTGAACGCATGCCCGGTATGCGGTGCATTGCGGTATAAGATCAGACGAGATGACCCTGGTGATGTTGACGGCGAGCCCCCCAGGAAGAGGGTTCCTGCGAAGGTGATGTGGTATGCTCCCATAATACCACGGTTGAAACGTCTGTTCAGAAACGAAGAGCATGCCAAGTTGATGCGATGGCACAGTGAGGACCGTAAGAAAGACGGGAAGTTGAGAGCACCCGCTGACGGGTCGCAGTGGAGAAAAATCGAGAGAAGGTACTGGGCTGAGTTTGCAGGTGACCCAAGGAACGTATGGTTTGGTTTCAGCACGGATGGCATTAATCCTTTCAGGGAGCAAAGCAGGAATCACAGCACCTGGCCCATGACTCTATGTATGTATAACCTTCCTCCTTGGATGTGCATGAAGCGGAAGTTCATTATGATGCCAGTTCTCATCCAAGGCCCTAAGCAACCCGGCAACGACATTGATGTGTATAAGGCCATTAGTTGAAGAAATTTTTCAGTTGTGGAATGGAAATGGTGTACGTACGTGGGATGAGCACAAACTTGAGGAATTTAACCTGCATGCGTTGCTGTTTGTAACCATCAACGATTGGCCCGCTCTCAGTAACCTTTCAGGACAGACAAACAAGGGATACCATGCATGCACGCACTGTTTAGATGACACTGAAAGTATATACCTGGACAAATGCAGGAAGAATGTGTACCTGGGCCATCGTCGATTTCTTCCGACCAACCATCAATGTCGAAAGAAAGGCAAGCATTTCAAAGGCGAGGCAGATCACCGGAAGAAGCCCGCCATGCGTGCCGGTGATCACGTACTTGCTATGGTCAATGATTTACACGTAATCTTTGGAAAGGGTCCCGGCGGACTAGCTGTTCCGAATGACGCTGAGGGACACGCACCCATGTGGAAGAAGAAATCTATATTTTGGGACCTACCCTACTGGAAAGACCTAGAGGTCCGCTCTTCAATCGACGTGATGCACGTGACGAAGAACCTTTGCGTGAACCTGCTAGGCTTCTTGGGCGTGTATGGGAAGACAAAAGATACACCTGAGGCACGGGAGGACCTGCAACGTTTGCACGAAAAAGACGGCATGCCTCCGAAGCAGTATGAAGGTCCTGCCAGCTACGCTCTTACGAAAGAAGAGAAAGAAATCTTCTTTGAATGCCTGCTCAGTATGAAGGCCCCGACTGGCTTCTCATCGAATATAAAGAGAATAATAAATATGCCAGAGAAAAAGTTCCAGAACCTAAAGTCTCATGACTGCCACGTGATTATGACGCACTTGCTTCCAGTTGCATTGAGGGGGCTTCTACCGGAAAACGTCCGATTAGCCATTGTGAAGCTATGTGCATTCCTCAATGCAATCTCTCATAAGGTGATCGATCCAGAAATCATACCAAGGCTAAGGAGTGATGTAGCGCAGTGTCTTGTTAGTTTCGAGCTGGTGTTCCCACCATCCTTCTTCAATATCATGACGCACGTCCTAGTCCATCTAGTCGACGAGATTGTCATTCTGGGGCCCGTATTTCTACACAATATGTTCCCCTTTGAGAGGTTCATGGGAGTCCTAAAGAAATATGTCCGTAACCGCGCTAGGCCAGAAGAAAGCATCTCCATGGGCCATCAAACAGAGGATGTCATTGGGTTTTGTGTTGACTTCATTCCTAGCCTTAAGAAGATAGGTCTCCCTAAATCGCGGTATGAGGGAAGACTGACTGGAAAAGGCACACTAGGAGCGGACTCAATAATATGCAGGGACGGGCATTCTTGGTCTCAAGCACACTACACAGTTCTACAGAACTCTACCTTGGTGACCCCGTATGTCGATGAACACAAGAACATTCTGCGCTCCAAACACCCGGAGCAGTGTGACGACTGGATTACATGTGAACACATCAGGACTTTCAGCAGTTGGTTGGAAACACATCTCAGAGGTGACACCACTGTTTGTGATGAGTTGTACTTGTTGTCCAGGGGACCATCTTCGACTGTATTGACTTACAAAGGATACGAGATAAATGGGAACACATTTTACACGATCGCCCAAGATCAAAAGAGCACCAACCAAAACAGTGGTGTCCGCTTTGATGCAGCAACCGAGAGGGGAAAGGACACATATTATGGTTACATAATGGACATATGGGAACTTGACTACGGACATGATTTTAAGGTCCCTTTGTTTAAGTGCAAATGGGTCAATCTGTCAGGAGGCGGGGTACAGGTAGACCCACAGTACGGAATGACAACAGTGGATGTGAACAATCTTGGGTACACTGACGAACCGTTCGTCCTAGCCAATGATGTGGCACAGGTTATCTATGTGAAGGACATGTCTACCAGACCGAGAAAAAGAAAAGATAAGGAAGCGAATACATCATACGATGAGCCAAAGCGCCACATAGTTCTTTCAGGAAAAAGGGACATTATGGGAGTGGAGGGCAAGACAGACATGTCTGAAGATTATGAAAAGTTTCATGAAATTCCTCCCTTGAAAGTCAAGGCTGACCCAAGCATCCTGATAAACGATGAAGATTATCCATGGTTACGGCGCAATAAGCAAATGACACAAGGGAAGAAAAAGTGAAGACTTTCTCCGCAACTATTATGATGATACCATGCCAACTTTGTAACAGACGAGTATGATATCATTGTCCGTTTTGTACAGGAAGTGCATCCAGTTTTTGCCGTAACCCTCTCAACTTTCTTGCACATGCTATGTGGATGAAATGATGATACCATGCCAACTTTCAACCTTTTCAGAGTTCATTTGAAATGCTTTTCAATTTTAGGGTCTTATACCTCAAAATAATCAGTAAATGCATGAAAAATAACAAATAAAATAAATAAGTAATTAGAAACAAAATAATATAAACTTTAATAAAATATATAAGTAGAAACAAAATAAAATAAACTTTAATAACATAAATCAAATTTATGAAACTAAAATTATCAAAGTATTTTCTGTACAAAACATTATAAGCAACCTCTAGTATTATTGAAACTAAAATTATATAAAATTGATGCAACTAAAATTATCAAAGTATTTTCTGTTCAAAATCATTGAAAGCAAAAAGAATATTCATAAAGAACTTTTTTTGTTAGAAACTTTAATAGCAAAAAGAATTATCATAAAGTAAAATAAATAAGTAATTAGAAACAAAATAAAATAAAATAAATAAATTTTTTGTTGAAAGTAGAAACAAAACAAAATAAATAAAGCAAAAAAGAAAACAAAAAAAGGCAAAGAATAAAAATTATGCCACCAATTGGGCCACCACGGCCTGAATACGACTAGAAACCCATTCATGGGCCAGGATTCAGGCCCGCAAAAGGCCCAGTAGGCCCACAGGCATGTACAGATAGGTAAGGCCCGTAAGCCTGCTTTAGAGAGGAGCTCGACAGCTCAGGCGCACCGCACCTTATAAACAGGTGCGACTCTCTCTCAGCTAGCGAGGTGGGACTAAACTCCCACCACCACGCCGCTGTGCAAGGCTTTCCGTCCCGGTTGGTGCCACCAACCGGGACCAAAGGCCGCCGCTACCCGCCCTTTGGGCTACTGAAAAGAGGCCTTTGGTCCCGGTTGGTGGCACCAACCGGGACTAAAGGGTGTCTTTGGTCCCGGTTGGTGCTATGAACCGGGACCAAAGGCCTGGGTATATAAGTAGCACTTAGGAAAATTTGACGAACTCATCGCCAATTGCCCCGATGACGCCGAGCTCATCGACGCCGCCAGGCTGCCCAGATCGACGCCGTCCGCTGCCCCGACGCCGCCCGCCGCCCAGACGCCGTCCGCGCGCCCCCGTCGTCGCCCCTACCCCGTCGCCGCCAGGCTGCCCCGACGCCGCCCGCCGCCCCCGCCGACGCCATCGTCGTCGCCCGCGCCCGTCTTCGCTGTCGCCGTCGCCCGCGCCCGTCGTCGCTGTCGCTGTGGGGAAGCACCACGCCGGCTCCCGCGACCCGTTCATCCCCGGGGCCGTTCGTCCGCCGCCGCACCGATTCCGGCCGGCGACCTTGACCCCTCCCCACGCTGTGAGCCCCTGCCTCCTCCCCTTTCCTTCTCATTGCCGTCCCCGCACGCCATCCGTAAGCGCGCGCCACCGCCAACCATCGTCGTCGTCACCGACCACCGGCCTATTTTTCATTTTTTTTGTTACGATGTATGTATGTATGTATGTTCACTGTATAATGCTCTGTATATGTTGTATATGCTCATTTAAGAAAATGTTCATATGTAACATTTAAGAAAAAAAGTAAATGTATGTATGTTCATATGCAAAGAATTATTTTTGGATGAAATGAGATAAGATGAGATGTGTTTTGTGTTGGAGAAGAAAAGAGGGAGAAGGAAGAAGGAAGAAGAAGGAAAAGAGGGTCGAGGGGGGGGTCGATATACCCCCTCCCCGATAACACTTTTTCCATGTATATATGCAAAAGTTACATTTTTAGAAAAGTTTTATATATCTAGCTAGGTAAGGAAGAAGAAGAAAAAGAATGAGAGGAAAAAGGAAAATAAGAAGAGGAAGAAAGGAGAAGAAGAGGAGAGGAAGAAGAGGAGAAATAAATAAGAAGAAGAAAAAAGAAAAAAAAAAGAAGAGGAGAAGAAGAGAAAATAGAATATATTCTATTTTCTCTTCTATTTTCTCTTCTTCTCCTCTATTCCTTTCTTCTTCTCCTCTTTTTTTTCTTGTTTTTTCCTTCAATCTTCTCCTCTATTAATATCTTCTTCTCGTCTTTTTATTTCTTCTTCGTCTTCTTATTTTTTATCGCATATGTCGTTGTCGATATACCCCGTGTCCCGATAACTTCAACACGAGGGGGGGTTCGACCTACCCCCTCCCCGATAACATTATTTTCCCATGTATGTATGTCGTCGTTGTCGATGTAACCCCCTCCCGGATAACTTTGACCGTGATAACTTATACCACGGGAGCACCCCTCGGCCCTCTCGCTCGACCAAAACTCTTGAGGACACCCAAACCCTAGAAAAAAACGATGTCGGTCTCCTACCCCCTCCCGCCGCGCCCCTACCCTTGAAGCGTTGCCGAGGCCACCCCAAACCCGGAATAAGCTAGGTCTACGTTTGCACTAATATATCCACCTGCTGTCATGTTTGTGTAATAATTGCCATGTTGTAATATTTGCAGAAACAATGGAGCACGGACGAGACGAGGAAGCAGAAGAGGTGTTGGGGGACATAATCTTAGCCGGAGGTGATGTCTTGTCGTATCTTAACGATAATGATGGTCTGGAAGAACAGGGTGAAGAAGCAGGCTACGGTGATCGAAGAGTGGAGGAGGAAAGACATGATTATGATGGCTCCGGTGACCCAATGCTGGTGCAAGAAGGAGCCCATGGTGACGGCTCCGGTGACCGAACAGAGTCCGGCCAGGTAAATATATTAGTTAAGCCTGTACTGGCTAGCTAATTGATGCATTCATTGTTTTGGTATGTACACATATTAATTAACTCTCATCTTTCTTCTTTTTTCTAGCCCTCTGGATCGAGCACAACTTCAGTAAAGAGACGAGGCCCGAAGAGAAAGTTGCGCTCAGATGAAAGGTTTGAGATCACAGCAATCGCGCACGACGGCCAACCGATTGAACCCATCCGGACAAAGGAAGCATTTGCTGCTCAGTGCGGGGTTCTTGTTAGGGACAAGATCCCGATCAGCATCCACCAATGGTATAAGCCTAAGAAGGAAGACCCTGAGGTGTCTTATGTCAATGATAAGCAGAAAGATGATCTTTGGACTGAGCTGAAGGCAAATTTCACCCTACCGCCAGAGGAGGATCCGGAGAAGCCAGTTAAAGAGCAATTAATCAAGTCTCATGCTCTTAAGAAGATGGCAGACCTATTCAGGAGGTGGAAGAATGAGCTGAAAATGTTTGTCGACAAAGAAGAGACACCAGAATTCATCGGCCGGTATGAGAAGATCAGAGATCACTGGCCCGCATTTGTGGCCCACAAGACATCGGAAAAGAGTAAGAAGATGTCAGCGACAAACAAGAAGAATGCTGCGAAGAAGAAGCTTCACCATCGCACGGGGTCAGGTGGCTACCTCAAAGCCCGGCCTAAGTGGGCCAAGGCTGAGAATGATCTTCTTGATAAAGGGATCGAACCACAGACAATGAACCGGCCAGACCGTTGCTGGACTTGGTTCTTCGGGGCTGACGGAAAATTGGACCCTGTATCAGGGAAGTGCGTTTGGACGGACGAGCTTTTGAGAATACCAGTCAAGAGGCTTCAGCACTATATCAAGACAGAGAGAACGACGAGCTCACAATGGCCCTCGGGAATCCTGAGCACCCTGGACGGACACGAGGCATGCCAGGCTCCGTTCCGTGGAAGGCTAGTTTTCCGGACGCAGGGTTCAGAAGCTGCACGAAAGGGTTCAAGCGCTAGAGGAACGAGACGGCAATCGACATGCCGAAACTACCCCCGAAGCTACCCCGCCATCTCAGCGGAGAAGCAGCGTGGCTTCCACCGAGCTGCTTCAGCCGGAGCATGTCTTGACGGCTCCTGCTAGCTACCCCGTGGATGCTATCACGGAGTCTCAACATTGCCACCTTATGGCGCAATGGCAGAACTTCAAAGTCAAGGCGGCTGTTGGCTCTGTTTTACCTCCTGAACCCGGCGCAACCTACCACTGCCGGCCGATTCCAGAAGGATATGCTAGGGTGATGGTGGATGAAATAACGGAGGGATTTGAGGACCTCCAGCTTGACCACCCTACCGGTGAAGGGGAGACTCGGCTGGGTTCTGCTCTGAAGACTCCATGCCTATGGCAGAAGGAGCTCATTAACCTTCCGAACTGGACACCTCCGGCGAGTAAGGGCACTCCGCCTCCTCCTCCGGCGAGTGATCAGGGCACTCAGCCTCCTTCTCCGGCGCGTGGCGGCACTCCGCCTCCTCCTCCTGCGAGTGATTAGGGCACTCAGCCTCCTTCTCCGGCGCGTGGTGGCCCTCCGCCTCCTTCTCCGCCTGCGCTGGCGCACCAGAGCAGACAGCCTCCTCCTTCTCCGCCTCGTCAGCAAGGGCGGAAGAGACCCGCCGCCGCTCCGGCTGCTCCAGTGCGTCGTAGTCCTTCTCCTCCGCCTCGTAAGCAAGGAAAGAAGACAACCGCAGCCGCTCCGTCTGCTCTGCCGGCGTCTAGCAGTACAGCCAAAGGCGGGAGGCAATACAGATTCGGTCCTTCTCTGAAGACTCCAGAGAAGTTACCATACGAGAGGGTCGAGGAGGAAACCACGAAGATCGTGCGAGCCGAAGTGACGAACTTCTTTGAAGGGGTGAAAGCAAAGAAACATCCACCTCCGGAGGAGAAGGTAGATCCGGTGAAAGCGAAGCACACTCTGGCTGCCCTGACAAAACCACCAAAGTCTCCGCCGAGAGGCAACTATGAGCGCATTATTGCAAAGACATTTGCCGAAGCGGAGTGGTCGGGAAGTACTGTCAGTGATCAAAGGTTAAAAGAACGACGAGCTGGGAAAAAAATTGCCCAGCTCGGCGAACAAGCGAACCAATCGTGCCCCCCGCTCAAGGTGTCTAGCGACATCGTCGCTGTAGATCCGAGGATGGTGCCCGGTTATAGCAATCTTGGAGATTACCTGCCCGACGATGTACATTATGAAATCTTGGAGGTGGACGAACACAAATACCATTACAGGAAGCCTCTCGTCAAAGATGAAAGATCTCTAACAACGATGATGCGAAGATTACATGATTGGTACATGAAAACCTGCAGAGAGTCTGGGGGGAGGAATACTTTGACGCTGAGAGTTAAACCGGAGCATGACCTCGTTGGAATTGAACTGTTGAATGTTCCATTTAAGGAGTTCTTCCAGTTTTTCAATCAAAAGGCCCTCGATAAATCAACGATCACTTGCTACTGTCTGTAAGTAGTACTACTTCTGTCATTAAGTCTCTCTATATAGGTCAGCTCTTTCATTGCATGTATTTATAATTATCCTCACTATATTATGCAGATTGAAGATCGCCGAATTGAAGAAAAGACAAATCGGTGATATTGGGTTCATTAACACAAATGTCATAGATGCAACTGAGGTTAAATATCATGCCGAAAATACCGAGGCCAACTTGCTACGATCGTTGGTAATAAATGAAAACAAAGATATAATACTCTTTCCTTACAACTTCAAGTGAGTGTTACTGTCTTGTGCATATTCGGTTTCCCTTATTAGTCCAGGTTATAGTAATGTAATTGATGACTTATGCATGCGTGCGCAGCTTCCACTATATTCTCCTAGAGATTAAGCTTGAGCAGGGAGTAGTAACCGTCTTAGACTCGAGACGAAAAGATCCCCAGGACTATGCAGACATGACTCAAATGCTCGAGAAGTAAGTTAAATCGATCATTATCCACCATATCAGCAACTTTGTTCATTTTCTGATATCAAGTAATTGTTTTCTTTGTCTGGCAGGGTTTGGAGAAAATTCACCAAAAAAGCTCCGGGACTGCCGAAGAAGCTGCAATTTAGACACCCGAAAGTAAATACTATAGTAGCATGTTCCGCGCATCTCCTAGTGACTCAAGCGCTAGTTTCATCAATACCATTTAGCATGCTTGCTTATCAGTTTGATTGACCTCTATTTCTTGTAAAGTGGTTGTGGCAGGAACCCGGGAATAATTACTGTGGATACTACATTTGCGAGTCCATCCGCTACACGACCTGTGAGCGGGGCTACTCTGACGAACAATATGAAGTGCGTAAGCAATAATATTCACAATTTTATTTTATTACCATCATTTGTGTGTCGAGTTTCATTTATATATATATATATATATATATATATATATATATATATATATATATATATATATATGTATTGACCCCTTCTTCAAATTAGATCTTTCGGATGCGGGATGAACTCCTAGCACCAGATCGTATGCGAGCAATTCAAGAGGAATTGGCGAAATTCTTCCTTGACCACGTGATCGCTGAAAACGGAGAATACTATGTGGACCCTGTGTTTTTACAATTTAATTAGGAGATTATATTGTAAGAGATAATTATTGTATATATGTAGCCGGTAGTGTCGGATAGATATACGAGAACTTGTTGTTCGACCAATCTCTCGGAGAAGGAGAGGTGGTCGATATCACTTCTCTCTGTATGCATATGTTCATGATGATCTTCTGTTTCCTTCATTTGCTTACTAGCTAGCGTGTTTAGTCCTCTCCATACGTATATAGTACGTAGCGTCGACCAAGCACGGAGATAAGAGAGGACACTTCTCTCTATTAATTAGATAGCTAACACAATATATGAAACACCTAAAATAACCCCCCAAAACCCCCAACCCCCCCCCCCCCCCCCCAAAAAAACAAAAACCCCAGCCACTGAAATGCTGACGCGTGGATGCCTATTGGTCCCGGAGTGCCACCAACCGGGACCAAAGGCCCTCCTGCCTGGGCTCGCCGCACCGGCCATGTGGAGGCCCATCTGTCCCGGTTCATGTCTAAAGGGTTAGGGCATTAGTAACGACCCTTTAGTCCCGGTTCAAAAATCGGGACAAAAGGCCCTTACCAACCGGAACAATAGGCCCTTTTTCTACTAGTGAAATTATACAAACTGAATAGACATAACCATCGAACCAACAACTCTGAGAGTAATACTGCATTTGAACTAACCTGAACAACAGGGGAGGCGTTTTGGCTCCTGGGAGCAGATGCTCCCGCATGAACAGTAACTGTAAAAAAATTCTAAATGTTAAAAAGAAACTCAGATTTCTTTTTTGAACCGACCTAGGGGTTCGTGTTAGTGTCGCGAGCATCCCTGACAATTTTCATGTGGAACAGAGCGGCAGTGTTTCGTCGGTGAAAAAACACAAATTTTGGGTGACATTTGTTGCATACATTTGGTATTTAATTTTATTTTTTCACTGGCCAGAATGCTTAAAGTTTTTGCCTAAAGTTTGTATGTAGCATTTGGATGTGACTATGAACACATAAAAATTTTGTTGGATTTTTCTTGACATTTCAAAAATTATTTTCGCGTGCAAGAGCATGTGCACCCAAGAGCCAAATTGGATTTCCGCCTGAACGAACTATTATATCACTCTCAGTACTATTAAATCGGTATGAAGAAACTTGTAAATTCAGCGGAGCCTTAGTTAAAACTACATCTGTTTTGCACCAGATGAACAAATTTTTGCAACACGGTAAAATTGTGCATAGA